>NW_021636109.1:0-315820 GCF_004799145.2 Neltuma alba
CATTCTCCATCCTGCCAAGTTGCCAAATGTCCCTCTAGTTGGAAAAAGATTAAACCCAGCACACTGAACTGAACCATTAAAATTTTGTTAATTGTCAACAAGATGTTTTCTTTCTTAATTAACAGCGTACATGAGACACAGGATTTGTTCATGCACTTCATCATTAGATTAAATTAAACAAGATTTGGAGATGTTGTAATGCACGTACTGCTCATTGTATCTGCAAAAGTTGTGGACTTAAAAAATGGAGCTAGAAAGTTCTAAAGGCGCCTTAACAAGGTAATTTGGTTGTGGTGATCATGAATCTAAAGTATAACAGGAAAGTCCACACACAAATAATAGGATAATTAGGGGCTTAAAAAAACTGAACTTGGAAATTTGGAATTGTTTTTTTCCCTGAGAGAGAGGAGAGAGAGAGAGGTGGGAAAAGCGGTTCCTGGTATTGTATTTTCAAGGCCTGGTTTTGAGAAAAGGTTCAATGCATGTAGCATTCCCTGTGTAAGACAGGGGAAGGGGAAATGAAGCTGTTGACGACACCTCTGTTTCTTCCTTCCCAATATAAAAACTTTCCTCTCATTCATTCCATTCATCTCTTTAAAAGCTGCTTCTTTCTCTCTCTTTTTTTCCCTGCTCTTGTGGGGTTACTGTTCTCTAATGTTCTTGATCCTTCTGCTTCACCTTCTCATCGTCTTCTCTGCTTCGTTTCTGTCGATCCTGGTCGTGTTCCTTTTTGGGAGGTTTCAGTTTTTTGAGCTTGAATTCTTGCTGTACTCATGCCTGCCCTCGTCAATTACAGTGGTACGCCTTCTGAGCCTTTCGGATTTCTTGAATGTTGAATCCATTCAAAATGGTCGGGTTTCGATGTCTGGTGATAATTTTTATGCATGTTTGCCAAGTTTGGATTCTTCGCGAGTTTCTTGTGAATTTTGTGGTTTAGATGAAAAAAACTCGTATTACATTTCTAATAGATTTTATTAGAGTCAGTTTTCTCCATTTTACCAGATGGCATCAGCCATATATTGCACACAGTGTGTTAAATTCAGAAAAAAGCTAATATCCATTTTAACAGGGGATTGGGGGGATAAAAAAGAGCTGATATCTATGTTTGCATGTGTATGAATACTCTTGAGCTCGCCCTTGTAATAAGAATAGTTGAAGAGGGGGAAAATGGATCTACTTCTCTCTGTGTGACTGAGTACATAATGCACTGGTTATAATGTATCGAGTGCTTAAATCTTATTATAAGTGGGATAAATTATGGGACGCTTCTGGTTGAATATGCCATAATTGGGATCCATTTTTGTGTGGCTGATTTCGTGAACCGGCTTTTCAGGTGATGATGACCTCTATCCTGGGGGTTCTTTTTGCCCAAATCCTATGGATTTGGGTAGGCTATATGCTATTGGTTCGAACTTCGATATTTACTGCCCTCCTAGCAAGCGAGCTCGGATCAGTGCCCCCTTTATGTTTGAAAAGCCTGAGTCTGAGCAAGATCAAAAGCCTACAATTGAAGTCCTTCTGATGAATGCCTATTTGAGATATTCAGACGGCTCCCTACTGGCAAAGAAAGGACCTCATGCGCTGGTGTGTCTAAGAGATGGCTTATGCTCATGAGCAGTATCAGCAAAGCTGAAATCTGCAAGCCTGCTTCATCTGATATTGAAATGAGCCTGGCGGATGAGGATCAAGATAGTGAAGACGATGGCTACCTTACAAGGTGTTTGGAAGGAAGGAAAGCAAATGATGTAAGACTAGCTGCAGTAGTGGTTGGGACCAGTGGCCGTGGTGGACTGGGGAAACTCTCCATCAAAGGAAAAACTCTGGATGTGGGGTCTCTAACATTGGCCTCTCGGCCGTTGCTCGTGGCTGCCCTTCTCTCAGATCACTTTCTTTATGGAATGTGTCTTCTGTTGGGGATGAAGGCCTTATTGAGATAGCGAAAGGATGCCATATGTTGGAGAAACTTGATTTGTGCCAGACTTCGTCTATTAGTAACAAGAGTTTGATTGCCATAGCGGAGGGATGCCCCAATTTGACTACCTTAAATATTGAATCATGTCTAAAGATTGGAAATGAGGGACTGCAGGCTATTGCAAAGTTCTGCCCCAACATACGGTGCATCTCTATCAAGGATTGCCCTCTTGTTGGAGATCATGGAGTTTCAAGTCTGTTAGCATCAGCATCCAACCTATCAAAGGTGAAGCTTCAGTCTTTGAACATTACTGATTTTTCTCTGGCTGTCATTGGCCATTATGGAAAGACAATTACGAATTTGGCTCTTAGTGACCTCCGAAATGTCAGTGAAAAGGGCTTTTGGGTCATGGATGTTGCTCAAGGTCTGCAGAAATTGATTTCGCTTACAATTACTTCTTGTCGAGGGGTAACCGATGCCAGTATTGAGGCCATTGGTAAAGGTTGCTGCAGCCTGAAGCAGATGTGCCTTCGGAAATGTTACTTTGTATCTGACAATGGGCTAGTAGCATTTGCCAAGACTGCAGGATCTCTTGAGAACTTGCACTTGGAGGAGTGTAGCAGAATCACCCAGGCTGGGATTATTGTTGCCCTTTCAGATCTCAGATCAAGGTTGAAGTCTCTCACACTTGTGAAGTGTATGGGAATTAAAGATATAGATATGGAAGAATCTATGCTTTCTCCTTGCACGTCTCTCCGATCTCTTACCATACGAAACTGCCCTGGTTTTGGTAGTGCAAGCCTGGCTATGGTTGGGAAGTTATGCCCTCAACTTCAGCACATCGATCTCACCGGGCTTTATGGCATAACTGATGCTGGTCTTCTCCCTCTCTTGGAGAACAGTGAGGCAGGACTTGTCAAGGTGAACCTTGCTGGGTGTTGGAACTTGACTGATAACATAGTTTCAGCATTGGCAAGGCTACACGGTGGAACGCTTGAACTGCTGAATCTCGATGGCTGCATGAAGATTACCGACGCAAGCTTGGCTGCAATTGCAAATGACTGCCTGCTGTTGAATGATCTGGATGTGTCAAAGTGTGCAATCACTGATGCAGGTTTAGCTGTTCTTTCCAGTGCCAAGCAGCTCAGTCTGCAAGTACTCTCCCTTTCAGGCTGTTATGATATATCAAACAAGAGTGTCCCTTTCCTTAAAAAATTGGGCCGGAGCTTGGAGGGGTTGAATATTCAGAACTGCAATTCAATTGGAAGCAGCAAAATTGAGTCATTGATGGAGAGCTTGTGGAGATGTGATATTCTGGCTTGATGAATATAGTAACAAGTACATCTGCCGGATCCGGGAAGGGTGTGCAATTGAAAAAGGCTTTGAACTGGAAGTAGAAACTCAAGAATACACAGTACTGTATGAAGTCAACTCACAAAGCCTGTGAGCTGGTGACATTCGGCATACTTTTTGGGCTGATATGCTTATCCCAAGTGGACTAGGTGGCGGTTTGAGGACCTGGCTGTTTTCCAGTGAACCGTGGCAGATCCCTTCTTGACTACCCACCCCCTCTTTTTTGCAGGCATTTCTTCCCCGTGAAGTGCTTGTTTCAACGCTTTTGGCCTCTCTAGCAAGACTGTTTTAAGGCTATGGTTCCCTGAAAAATACAGACATCAAGTCCTGGTTGATGGTTTGGTCTCCACTTGTGGACAATGCATTGTTTATGTGAGGTCTTACTTTGTGTTGCTGGATGATGTATAATGAGTATTTTAGCTTCTATGTCCGTACTTAAGCTTAGTTCATTTGTTCTTAAAGCTTGATGTCAGTGTAGTTTCTCGTGTCTTTTAAGAGTATTGCCACGCTTGAAAGGGATGAGGGACTTGTCTTAAGTTTTCCCTAGGGTTTTCTTCTGAGCTTTGACTTCGTGGTTGTGTAGGTCAGTTTTTAAGGCTTGGTGTCTTGTATTCAAGGGCTTTGGTGGGGGCAGTTCCGACACGTAGTCTGCCACAATAACCCTGTTTTGGGGTTGTTTTTTTTTTTTCTCCCCAAATCGAGTCCTTGTTTTTGCAGGCTTATCTTGCTTTATCAATTGTACTCTGCATGCCACTTTGTTGATCTATAATAGAATAACTACTTCCTACCCTTGTTGTAATCTCTTTCATTTTTGTTGCGAATATTTGTGTGTGTGTGTGTGTGTGTGAGAGGAAAACATACTGTATTATTGTTAGTAGCAGAATACGAAGATAAGGAAAATGTGGGGCAGGGAAAGTCTTGAAAATTGAAGTGAACAGAAATGTTGGTGGAGCCCTGGGTATCAATGCGAGTGACAAGTGTTTTTTCCTTGGGGAGAGCTGGGTGGTGGCACTGATGCTGCATCTTTAGAGGAAAGAGCAGCAACCCTTTTTACAGGTAGATGCTCTTTATTGTAATTATGTCTAACGTTCAAGTGATGTACTGATGTTGAACTGTGCTGAAGGATCTGACTTGATATAGCCGGATCAAATTTATTTTCCAGTTGGTGCAAGAATCTACAGTTGCGAAATAGGGTAGTAGGTAGTGAGGGGGGAAAAAAGTGCTGTGAGGGAAGGATGGTTAGCTGCACATGCATTTGCATAAATTGCTTGCTCAAAAAAGCCAAACACTCGCTGACTCTGCTGCTACCTACTATCTGGAATTTTCAGATCATAAGTACTCCTCTCTCTCTCTCTCTCTCTAATCTTCAAGTATCATTTCCTTTTGCCAGGCCTACCTATATATCGTAATAAGGGATTTTGTCTGCTTTCACCCATGTGCTTCTTCAGAGATTAAATCCTTATTTTAGGCCTCAAATCTCATGAAACATTAATTACAGATCCTTTGTAATGGAAATCTTGATTTGCTTGACTAAACCTTTGTATGAAGCCTAGGTTAGGCATCATAAGATCTTTAGAGATAATCATCTCTGAACTTTGGTGGCCCATCAAAAGATTTTGTGCATGTGTTTTTTGTACCGTCCAAGATGCTATGCATGTTATTAGTGCTCTCATAAGTAGTTTTGAAGTAATCTGTCCTCCTTTGTTCCAGTTTTATAACCCAAAAAAAAAAAAAGAAAAGGAATGCAAATTGAAAGAGGGATATGGGGGCCGGGGGAACACAAGCGAAGAAGAAACATTGAAATGATGCCTCCCTTTGCTTTGTCCTTCTACGCTTATTACTTCAAGAATCTCTTCTGACATGTCTCTGCAGTCTGCACTTCTATTCCAAACATACGTACATATGTTCCTCGTCTTTTCTTTAATTTACAGGTGTTTCTATAAAACCAAACAATAATTTTAATAATAATTTAATAATATACAAAATATTTTATTTTGATTCACGTAGAAACATTTTTTTAAGAGTGTTTTTATATTTATCCAAATACTTCCTTATGCTAAATTCTTTATACTAATTTTCAAACTAAAAAAAATATATTGTTAATGGTCTTTAGGATGGAATTAAATGGCCTCTGTCTTCAATTCTTTCTTGCAGCGTAATACTCCCTCCGTTCCTTATTATAAGAGACGAATAACCGAATTACGTTGATAAAAAAACAGTTAAAATTAGTTAAGAACAATCAATGTGTAAAAAGTATAATTTTTTTTTCCAAAAATGCCTTCATTAATAAGGAGAGAGCATGAGAGAAAACAATGGTAAATTATTAAAAGAAAGAGAAGTGGGAAGGAGAGATAGTGTGAGTTGGAGACAATAAATATAGGTAAAATAGAAAATCAACACAAAAAAATAAAGACAACTTTTAAGTTTTTCTTATATAAAGGAACATGCCATGAGCATCAAATGTTTCTTATAATAAGGAATAAAGGACCCCATCCTTTTTAGCTACAAGGCCACTCCAGTTTATCTTATGTGATGAATAAAGCCTTCTGTAATCATAAATTATGACTTACTATACGACAATCAGAAAAGTATTATTTCTTTTATAATGGACAAATAATTGAAAGAAAATGTATATGTATATATAATCCAAACGAATAATTCTGTCGGTTATTTCCCCACGTTGATTAAAAATAAAGGAAGAGAAGTTAATTTGTAAACTAGCTCATATTAATATACTCCTCCGGTCCTTAATATAGGACCCAATTCTTGAGTTGGTTTTGGTCCTAAATATAAGACCCATTTATCATATTTATCAATTTTCTCTAAATTACCCCTATAGATACTCTCTCAACCATAATCAAGTAAAAGAAGGAGATGAGGTATTAAGAAAGATGATTGTGATGTTTTAGGAAAAATGTGTCATATTTCTTATAATTAACTAACTTACCTAACTTCCTTAATCTAATCAAATTAGTTAAATGGGTCTTATATTAAAGACCGGAGGAGTAGTATATTATAAAATCACCATTTGGAGTTCACTGCGAACAGCCGGCACCACCGCACCCGCCCACCTCTTAATACTTAGATTATAACAAAGTAGGAGCAATTGTTATCATGTAAACTGACCCATTTACATTGAAACTCAACAATCCTTCCCAACATTTGAAAGTTTGATGAATATTTATTCCTCGTTCTGATACTCATTATCTTCCTTTTGCTTTTCTACTTAGTAAGCTTAAGCTCACCACATTCTTCCCTTCCAAAGTAGTATTGGTGAAGGGCCACCAATATTTGAAAGTAATGGGCAACTTAGAGCATTATGATGCAGTATTTGAAAGTAATGGGCAACTTAGTGGTGAAACAATTCGACTTGCGCTTTTGGGTAATAGAGGTGAAGAGACCACAATATTAGAGCATTATGATTCAGACATGGACGATAAAATTCTGACACTGTTTTCATATGTCTGAATCTCTCTCCTCTCCAAGTAAGACTTGAGAAATTGTAACAATTATATGCATGATGCGGTACCATATATATGCTTTGTCTGGCGAAAATGGAATAAACAGGGTTACAGTAAGAGGCTAAAACATACACCTAATAAACCAGAACAAAATGGGATTTCCCAGGTGGTGGTTATCTAGTAGAGGGACTGTTATGGGACTGGCTTTGCTTAACTATTGATATAATATTGGTTTTGGAATCCTTATGATGAAGTCATCATGAGTTTTAGTACGACTTAAAGTGAGACTGTGCATGATGTAAACCTAATAGAGATATTTTATCAACAAGATCAGAATTGCTTAACAAAGCAGCCTTTAATGCGATGAAATGGTTTTCTTCAACAAAGACTGATGCAGTTGACCATAATCTGAATGGGCCTGTTGTATATATGCTTCACACTGACATTAAAGTAACACTCGGAGGCAGAGGTAAAGGCAGATGAACTAACATGCTTTTTCAAGCTGGTGACTTGTATATTAATGTATAGGGTAGTGACAAAGGAAAGAGGGTATAGTACTTGAATCATTTCAGAAGACAGCATCGGGTAGTCATTTCAGGCAGCAAAAGATGAAAGAAAACTGTGACTTCAGTCATTCAAACCGAAAACTTTAAGGGTCAGGGAAGAGCAGCAATTGTAGCTTAAAGGACAAAACTTGAATACAAAAGTGTCTCTTTCCCTGGAACCCCTTATTAAAAACTGATCAGAGTCAGTATATTCATCTATCTCTGACCCATATGCTCCTTCTTCTTCTTCTTTTATGGACTAATGGGTTCACCAAAAACACACCCTAAAGGGTTAAACCTGAAGAAGACCACTTCAGTCATTCTGATTCTGATTCTCATCATCTCTCTCACACTGCTGTTTCCTTCTAATTCAGGTAATAATTGAAAACAGGGCATGAATTGTCCGAATTGCTTCTGGGGTTTCTTGGGTTTTACCTGTAAGTGTGTGTTTTGGCAGATGGGTCAGATTCTGCAGAAGATATAAAGCAGAAGAAACTGGCATTAGGGTCAAGGCCTCCTGGGTGTTTCAACAAGTGCTTTGGATGCAATCCTTGCAGGGCCACTTTGGTAATCTCCTCACGCCATAAATCAGACATGGCACCATCAGTTCGTCAGAAGGATCATGAGGGATATTATCTTCTGTCATGGAAATGCAAATGCGGTAACAAGCTCTTTGAACCTTGAAAAGTTTGTAGCCATTTAGATTCGCTCTCGAGGCATACCTCAACTTAAGGATATGCTATTTATTAGTGTTTATTTACTATTTAGATTCACTCGCGAGGCATACCTCAAGTTAAGGATGAGGAATTAGTGTAACTGGCAAGCTTAATTAATTCAAGTTTTTAAAGGACCTACTCTAATTCTGATGAACTAGGCCATGCTCATTCAGTTTCACGGGCTTGTCCACTCTACTTGGTTACTAGCTCTGGTGTCTGAACACCAGAGCTAGTGACATCCAAACAAGTATAAAAATGTGATGACGAGCGACGTGATTAGTTGGGCGCTATTTTTTTGTAAATCGAAACAAATTTTTTTACATATTTATCTCGTATACTGTAAAAGCACTTCTAAAACTATGGTTTTGATCTTATTCAAATACCCCTTAAAATTGAGAGTATTACAAGGAGGTGTCAAGCAAATAAAATAATTACTAGTAATCTCAATGACAAGTGAGGAAGCGAGTGGTTGTTATTTCCTATTCTGAAATTTATAATAACAAGCTGTTTTATTATTATTAGGACTTTTTAATAACTATATTTTTTTACTTAGGACTTCATTGTAATTTTTCATTTAAAATTTTGTTTAGTATCAAGTTCTCGTTGAGAGATGTGCTTATTGTTTGAGAGTGTCTTAAATATAGCTGTCTTCAATAAAAAGGGATCCAGTTTCAGTGCTCATCACTTTGATGAGCATTCTAAGCTCATCAAATCTATATTGTTTATATCTGATTTGAATGATACAGATTTAAAGTCCTTAATTAATTATTTTTAAACAGAAAATTATTTTTAAAAAAATGATAGTTAAGAGATTATCTTTATTTTAGATTCTATATATATATTAAAATAATTATTTTGAACAAATAAAAATAAAAAAGAAATCAAATCTGGACCATCTAAATAAGATATAGACGGTTCAAATTTGACGAGTTTAGAGTAATCATCAAAGTGATGAGCATAAAAAATGGATCCAATAAAATGATACATATGTTTTTTAAAAAAAAACTAGCACAAAGTTCATTTGAGAGTTTTGAATTTTCTTTTGTCTTCTATATTATTATTTCTTTCCCATAATACCTGTACTTATTAATTGGAGCATTCCTATTTCTATGATTTAAATTCTAATTAAATAGTAGAAGGTTTTTAAAAACCTATCACAAATTCTTCATATATTAATATTTTTTTCAATTCTATAAATTAGTTAACAAAATATTATATTTAAGATAAAGAGAGTATGTGCTTGTGTTGTTTGTTTTTTGTTATAGGATTTGTTTGACCAGAGCAGGCAAAAAGATTTTGCAGATGGAATTTTAAAGTATTTTAAATTTTACGATGTCTCTGACCCAATTTATATGAGACAAATCATTCAAGCAACAATATGCGTCACTCTATATCGGGTCCGTGACATTTTTTTCCCGTTTAAAAGAACAACAAAATTTATAAATATTTTTTATAAATAAAAAGTACCTGCAAAAACGATAATAAAGGAGGAGAAGCGGACGGGTTAAAAAAGACAAAACGTGTCCTTTTATTATGTGTTTGATTACCAGGGAGAATCATGTTGATGTTATACGTAGAGTCTTTATTTTAAAATAAAAATGAGATTATTATAAAGATAAAATTAATAAAGATACATGTGTAATTCTTTTAAGAAAATTATCTTTTTAAGTCTTAGATAAGAAAACTAACTACTAATACATATTTTACAAATTCTACTCCTATTAAACTTATTGGGATCTAATAATATTAAATGCAATTTGAGAGACCAGTTTGTATTTAATATTTATAGTTAGAATTTAGGTCTACAATTAGTCTCATATTGATGAGCTCTACAACTTACAAGTGTGGTGTGATTTATAAGTTTAAGGGACTCTCTTATATAATGAAATGAACTGATTTTTAGGATCTAACTTTCTTTTAGATTTGTGTTCATAACATTAATGCTTTTAATGAGAGTCTGATATTCATTGACTGAGAGGGTTATTCACATAGGATTCTAAGTGATAAGAGGTCGAGTGAAGCATTGCAATGTGGAGTCGCTGAAAATATATGCTTTGAAAGGAATGCATTATTATGAGTTTTACATTGAGAAACTTCGTAAATGTAATGTGGTTTATAGATTGAGGGGTTTTTGAGTGAATGTTTTGAAATTGAATTCTTCTTTTACACATGTGATTATAAAAAAATATTCTTTCGATCCTTAATATAGAATTCAATTTTTGAGTTGGTTTTGAGTTTAAATATAAGATCTATTTATCATGTTTATCAATTTTCTCTAAATTACCCTAATGGATACTCTCTCAACCATAATCAAGTAGAAGAGAGAGATGATATATTAATAAAGATGCTTATGATGTTTTAAAAGAATGTATCATTTTTCTCATAATTAACTAACTTACCTAACTTTTTTAATCTAATCAAATTAGCTAAATAGATCTTATATTAAGGATTAAAAGAGTATAATTTTTTTTTCTATGATATCGTTGATTACCCAGTTTACTAACTCAACCAATAATTGGGAAAAGCGGCATACGAGTGGGGACATATATAAGTAGCGAATAAGAAAAGAGGGAGGATGAAAAGGCCAAAGCGCACAAAATGACTCTAATAATAATAATAATAATGGTGATGATGATGGAGTGGCAAATGACAGCTTACGTGTTTGATTACTAGGGAGAATCATGTTATACGTAGAGTATTTATTTCAAAATAAAAAATGAGATTATTATAAAGATAAAATTAATACGAGTTTAATATGTCATATTAAACTTTAAAAGTAAAACACAGTATCAATGATTTACGAAAAAATATGATTGGTTGGTTAAATTTTTATAGTATATAATATAAACATACATGTGTAATTATTTTAAGAAAATTATCTTTAGGTCCTAGATAAGAAAACTAAATATTAATACATATTTTAAATTTCGTTTGATACTAATAAATTCTAGAAGATTTCACATTTATAGGCTGAGTTGGTTCGTTTAAATATCAGAATGAACTTTTCTGATATTTACAAGTTAAGTTGAATTCGTAAATACTACTCCTATTAAACTTATTGGGATCTAATCATATGAAATGAAATTTGAGAGATTAGTTTATATTTAATATTTACAGTTAGAATTTAGGTCTATTGTCAGTCTCACATTGAGAAGCCTTAAAACTCACAAGTGTAGTGTGGTTTATAAATTTAAAGGACTCTCTTATATAATGAACTAGTTTTTTAGGATTTGGCTTTCTTTTTAGATTGGTGTAATATCAGTGAGAGTCTAATATTCACTGAGAGGACTATTCATATAGGATTCTAACCAATAAGAGGTTGAGTAAAGTACTACAACGTGGAGTCACTGAAAACATATGCTCTCAGAGATACATTATTATGAGTTTTATATTGAGAAGCTTCATAAATGCGACGTCGTTTATAAATTGAAGGGTTTTGAGTGAATGTTTTAAAATTGAATTCTTCTATTGCGCATGTGATCATAACAAATTATAATTTTTTCTATTATATACTCCTCCGGTCCTTAATATAGGATCCAATTACCGAGTTAGTTTTGATCCTAAATATAAGATCCATTTATCATATTTATTAATTTTCTCTAAATTACTCCTATGGATATTCCCTCAACCATAATTAAATAGGAGATAAAGAGAGGGTATTAAGAAAGATGATTATGGTATTTTAGAAAAAACGTATCACATTTCTTATAATTAACTAACTTATCTAACTTTTTTAATTTTATATTAAAAATCAGAAGAGTAGTTGATTACCCAATTTACCAACTCAACCAATAAGTGAGAAAAGCGGAATAGTAAGGGGGGACATATACAAGTGGCGAGTAAGAAAAGGAGGAGGATGAAAAGGCCAAAGCGCACAAAGTGACTCTAATAATAATAATGACGGTGATAATGATGGAGTGGCAAATGACAGCTTATGTGAACTAAACTCTTATTGGACGAAGTGAGCAGTTTATTTGAATATCGACAATTTGACGTGACGTGAAAGGCCCTTGTGAGACTCACAAAAGATATAATTAGCATCCTTGAATTTGTACCACGGAATCATCAGATTGCTCCTCTCTCATTTGATGGATCTTTCTTTCCGTAATAATCTTTTTTTAATAAAAACAATAACAAAATGTACAAACTGTGAGAAAAATGCTATACTAACTATGATCTATGAATAATATAACTGTTATTTATGAAAATCAGGACTACATGTGCGGACAGAATTAGATCGAGCAAATTAAACTGGGCTATAATGCTGCTTGATAAGCAATCACAGTAAGAATATAAATTATTGAATTGTATTACCACCATCCATCTTTAACATGAGATCTAATTTGTAGCTCAAATTTAATTAACTATAAACTACTATCTCTGCTCCTTAATATAACATTAAGTTGACAAATTTATGGAGATTAATAAAGTTAAATAAATTACTTTAAATTGTTATATTTATCATTTTTTTAAACTAGTTTGCCTAACTCATAAACTGACATATAATTTAATGACATGTATATAAGTATTTTAAAGAGATCATGTAATATATTGTTACTTCTAGTTTTTAATATACGAGCTAGTTTAACTTTTAATTTGATCTTAAATATAAGATCCAAATACACTTTATCTCTTTTATTTATCTATTTTTTTTAAATAGTCATTGTACTAATTGCACATGTTAAATATTTCATGAAATAGTAGTTATAGCCAATACTATACATGTTTAGTAATGATATTTTAGGAAAAACAATACTACCTCCAATCCTAATTATAAGAGCCAGTTGACTGATTTGAGGATATTAAGAAAAGAAGCTAAGTTAATTATTTGTAATAAATAAGTGTTGTCTTTTCTAAAATATCCTTTCTAATCAAATGTATTAGTTAGAATTACCATTGTTAGAATGACTATTTTGGAAAAAAATGTATAAATATTAGAGACAAAGTGAATTAGGATTTTATAATTAGGTCCAAAATAAAAGTCAAACGAGGTCTTATATTAAGGACCGGAAGTAGTATATATTTATTACAAATAACTAACTTAACAAACTTTCTTAACCTACTTAAATTAGTTAACTAACTCTTATATTAAGAATCGGAAATAGTATATCATAATTAAGTAATTTTTTTACCTTTTAAAATTTTTTTACCTTTTAATTGAGTTTTATATTGAATACCGGATGCATCCTACATTAAGGATACAAAATAGTAAACTATATGAACTATACATATGTTTTCTACAAAGTGCATGCAAATCATAATACATAAAGAAACAAGGGGAAAAAAGCATCGTTTTACCTCGTAGTCGTCGCTAAAAGTTGCAAGCTAAGCATTGAAGCACAACAAGTCAAATATGGTGGAATCTTTCCCCCTCAACCATTTAATTTAATACCCAAGGCTCAGCCTGAGAAAATGGACCATCAGTCCAGCTGTCTCCTCATACGCATAATATTTCACTAATAATTGGCTTTTCTGAAATAATTTACTTTCATTGACCGTAAATGTATAAAATTATATATTGCACGATAGAAAAAAAGATTATATCGATTCTTCCAAACGTTTTGATGGGGGGGGGGGGAACCAGAGGGGTAATACTCCTTCGGTAATTAGCATAAAACTTAATTAGAAAGTTGATGTTGACCTATATATAGAACTTATTTTACATATTTATTAATTTTTTTTCAAATTAAATTTATAATAATCAAGTAGGAGAATGAGGGAGAAAATTAAAAAAGATGTTTAGAATTTTTTTTAAAAAAACATCATATTAACTAATTTAAAAAATATTATTAATATATTTAAATTAGTTAATTAAATATTGGATGAGTATTAAACACCTTCCATCACTCATGTTCATGAAAGTAAACGCACATACATAATCAGGAAAAAAAAATAGAGTCTAATTATAAGAGTTCATGATCATATGTACAATTATATATATATATTCATGTTCTCTAGTAATATTCTTTCTTCATATTTATCCAGCACGATAAAATAATTATAGAATAGCTTTTAAGGTGCAAATTATGTGATCGATAAGAATTTATTTTATACGTCTGGTCCCGTGTTAGAGCAAATCATTTCATCCATGGAATAAATGGTATCCATTTATAAACAAACAATAATACACATAAAACTTATTGTTCACAAATAATTGACTTAAATATATAATTGCCACAAAAATCTCAGCACTCAGATGTGATTAAAAAAATATATTAAAAAATTAAACCTCACACGAACATTTGCACTGGCCGTACGACGAGCCGGATCATTTTCCTAAACAGGAAAGGCAATTATAATAAAACAGGGAACAAAAATTCTGTTTGTTTCTCAATTAGCTCATGGAGTCAAATGACAATAGTATCCTTGCCTCCAAATTGCGCCGCTCCGCGACGCTCATCGTGGTGGGGCCCATAATAATCTCCTCAAAGGGGCTGAGCCAAGAAGTAACCATTCCTTGACCCCGTGACCGCGACGCCCAGGCTCATAGCCTCACCGTTGAATCGGGCCCGGGCCCCACGTGAGGGTGAAATGATCACTGACTTTGCTCCGCTGTCACATAACCCGGCCCGCCACGGCCCAAATCAACCATTCGGAGGCAACGATGGCAACTTCGTTAATATCATCGAACTTCCTGTGCTTTTTACGAAGCCCACTAGAATCCTAAATATCCCATAAAAATCATGATTTTTCACTGTTTCCTTGTCAGGCCTAAGGGCTCCATATGGGTGTTGATGATGTGGACGACCAACGTGGAAGAAAGTGCATCGCCACCGTTAATTCCTTCCGTGTCTGAAATCTAACGGTTTGGACTGGGGTCCACATCACGTGAACTATTCCCTCCCGCGTCGATGTAAAGGCAGAAAGCGAATCGACGTTATTATATTATTTTTTTTGGGTCCGAAAACTCGAAAAGAGACGACCCGTGAACAGCGACTAAGTGGCAGTCTGGCAGAATTTAGAATTCAATCAATGAGTCCTCTTGATGAAAAATCGACGGCTGAGATTGATTATCGTAGCGCCCACCTCTTCCGGTATAAAATGAGGCCGCCACCTTCTTTCTCCGTACTCCAGTTCCTACTTCCAGATTGGTTTCTGGGTGAAGGGGAGGTTCGCATTCCTCTAATTTCTACCTAAATCTCTGAATTTTAGGGATTCTGTGGAAGAAGATCCCGTATTTCGGAGAGAACGACGATGCTGCTTCGTAGTTCATCGACGCCGATTCTGAACTCATGGCATCCTCACTCGAAGGATTCGTCTCCCGAACCAGAAATGGTTCATCAGATTCCGAGAAATCGCTCGATTACATTGTCTGCCTCGTCGAGCTCCTTATCTCGGATGGACGATTCCGTGAATAAAATGACGCGGGCGCTGTCGGAGACGGATCTCCGGGACCTCTCTGTACCCAAGAAGAAACCGTTCACTCAGATGTTCGGTGGGCTCTGGGTTGAAGACGAGGAGGAGAGCAGGGTGGAGAAAGGGCTCAGTGCATATTCCAGGACGGCGTCGTACGGCCGTGGGCTGTTTTCGTTTTCTGAGTTGGATGAAGAGTGTGAGGTTGGCCTGAAAGATGATGGCGCGGTGGGTGTTTTAGTTGGCGGCGAGACTGGCGGCGGCGGCGGCGGCGGCGGAAGGATTGGTCGTGGAGGCGGAGGTGGTGGATCGGACAACGGAGATTACGGGCGTTCGGGGTTCTGGGATTCGAATCATGGGAATGATAGCGTTGACATGTATTACCAGACAATGATCGAAGCAAATCCAGCGAATCCACTTCTCCTTGGCAACTACGCAAAGTACTTGAAAGAGGTGTGTGAAATTTCTGTTGGCTCTATTTTTGGTTTCCTGTGTATGATATTTCTTTTTCTGCTTGTGGTTGATCCACAATTTTCTGTATTTTTAATTTTAAAAAAAGAACTAAAAGTTGAAGCTACCTTGTTCT
This sequence comes from Neltuma alba, assembly GCF_004799145.2. Classification (NCBI taxonomy): domain Eukaryota; kingdom Viridiplantae; phylum Streptophyta; class Magnoliopsida; order Fabales; family Fabaceae; genus Neltuma; species Neltuma alba. Next base: position 15,927 of record NW_021636109.1, read on the forward strand.
GCACTGTTTTCCACCATAATTCTATCGCTTATTGTCTGTCGTGTAATCTTCTGCCTCTTTGGAGATTAAGTGTTCCAGTTCTGATGAAAAAAAAAGAAAAAGAATCGCTCTTTGCATACTCTGAAATCCGTTTGAAGTGAAATCAAATTCCCATTATGTCGTTGCTATTTCGGTTCTAACTTTTGAAAGAATTTTTTTTTTTTTTTCCAAATAACAACTTTTCATAGAACTTTACTGCTGATAAAGATATAACTTTCTCGAGCGTCACATGACACCGTATTAAAGATTTGAATATTGAAGCATCTCTTACGTTTGTTCTTCTTAATTAGCTGAAGTCCATATATCTTAATGCCTCCTGCGGCAATCCGGATACTTTGTTTTAATCATGTTGGTTTTGTATGGCGACAGGTTCGTGCAGACTACGTCAAAGCAGAAGAGTATTGCAGCAGAGCAATTTTGGCCAATCCAAGTGATGGAAACGTACTATCCATGTTCGCAGACTTGATTTGGGAAGGTCACAAGGATGCTTCAAGAGCTGAGGCCTATTACGACCAAGCAGTTAAAGCTGCTCCAGATGACTGGTAAGAATCATTCGTTTGAGATTTTACCTTGGATAAATAATTTGTGTTGTTTGCAAAAATGCTATGAATACGCTATTGCTCAATAGCTCATGACATTCTGTGAATTAACCCGAGCTTTACTCTGTGAATGCAGTTACATTCTAGCATCTTACGCTCATTTCCTCTGGGATGCAGAAGATGAGGATGAAGTAGAGGAAAAAGGTGGTTCTGAAAAACCTCCTACCTTTTTCCATGGAGCTCCTCCTGCGCCGCCCCCCTTGGCTGCTGCTTCTTAAGTTGCGTCCCCTCTGCAGAGCCTGCCATGCCTTGCATAGTTCATATGACTACCTAACTTTGTCCATATGACCTTAACCCCTGTAATTTTTGGCCGTCCAAATAAGTCGTAATGGTTTTCCCTTCAGCTTAGTACATGATTGCATGAAAGTTGGATCTTGGATGAATAATGAAAATAACGGCGGGCGTTTTCTTTACCTTGTCGTCGTTCTGCTTGATGCACAGATGCGTGTTTCTGGAAAAGCTTCATATAGTTCTGAGTAGTTTGCTCAGGAAGCATATATATGCAAACAAGCTATAAGTTTAGCCATACGAAGGTGTACTGGGTTGATACCAGTCATTACATCTATATTTTGTTGAGTAAAACTAAAATATGGTACTACAAGTTCGGGGATATGCAAATAATGTCTCTGCAAAAGCTATCAGCCAGCTAACAACTGCTGTGTATATTTTTAAAGTAGATTTCACTTATAATCTAGCTGACCTGGGACGATGATTGAAGAGGAAGTATGTACTACGGTATAGGTTTTGTAATAGGATTTGAAAGTGCAAGGGGCTTTGTCTGTGTTGAGGGGAGAAATGGAGTATTTGTTGGATCTAATGCATTATTATGTTGGAGCAGGAGTAAAACCATTTGCAATGGTCCTCTGAGCCCTGATGAAGGAAAAACAATGGGCGCTCCGGTTTTGAGTTAACATGCGTGGCAAGTTGGGAGGAATAAGGTTCTAAATTCAGGAATTGTCTTGTCATATTTCCTTTGATCAGGCGCTATGAAATAAGCAATAGACGGGTTGCTCTAAGTGGTAAACAGTTTGGTACTATTTAAGTGAGGTCTCGAGTTCGAGCCACGTATGTAGAAATCTCTGTTGGGAGACTCACCTACTACAGTCAGGTGCGCGATGCAGTCGGATCTAGATATAGTCGGAATAAAGTTCCAGTAAACTGAGTGGGTAACAAAAAAAAAAAAAGAGCAATAGAGGCCCAAAGGAAAAGAGGTGGCAGTGAGCCACAGAGACTTGCTGAGTTAAGGCAACGGCTTTATATGAGAGAGCAACGCATGTTTATTAATCTTGGAAGCTGTAGAAGCACATGCGGTGACAGAATCCAGAGCTTAATCTTTGACCCTCCACTCTTCTCTCCCACGCCACCCCCACCCTGTTCCATTCTCGATCTTATCCTCCTCCATTGACGCCTCTGCAAGTTATGCGCTGTGAAATCCATCATATATTCATAGCGTCCAAATTACTCATTACTAACGCCTAATCCATATCCATCCATATTATTAATTATAAATCTCTAAAAAATAAATCTTTTATTTGGTTTATGAAAAAAAACATTTTATTTGGATCTCATGACTTACTCCATTCCGCATTAATTTATTGATGACGACATTGCTTTAATAAAATATTCTCATACATTTTGCCAAAACAAATTATTATAATAAAAAAGATAAGTGTAAATTTGCTCCGCAAATTTTTATTCAGAAGTATTGGATGTCTAGAAATTCAAAATCATAATAATATTGTCTTTTGTCACTGAAAATTATTGACCGTTGAAATAGTAACGCTGATTATTAATATTTTTAATAATAGAGGCTAATATTACGAACCTATTGAGCAGACTAAAAAATTTTAAAATAAATTTATACCTTAACCTGATGCAAATGCGATACTGTTAATTTCTGCTTCTTTTTTTTTTTGGGCTTTTATTGTGAATTATTCTAAACGGCCTTGTGAGCTGCTAGCCTGTTAGGCGTCAGGTCCGGATGGATGTTAATGTCATGCCCAAAAAATTTTCCGCCAAGACTCGCGAGTAATAAATGGCCCTGGCTCAATTTGATTTTCATTTCGTGAGTTCATCCGAATTGTATGATATCTTGTTGTTACCTGATATTTAGTAATATTTTAATCCAGATATTATAATTTATAATTCTATCTTTATAAATCAATGAAAAAGACGCATTTTGTTCTCCAGTTTTTTTTTTGTCACAGTTCTCATGGTTATTAATATACAAACAAACATACTACTAAAATATAAATTTATAATAGTACGATTTTGGGGTTTTTTTGGGCCATTAATATGATTTTGGATTTATGGATAATAGAATCATCATTTATTATTATTTTGTTGTTTAACTTTTAAAAAAACAAAGATATAACTCAAACTTTATTTTTAAAATTTTTTTTAGTGAATTTCCAATTTTTCTTTTGAGTTTTTACGCCCCTGTGTTTCACGCAAATTTTGGAAAGTCCTTGGTGGGCCCAACGTCCATCGTGGACGTACAGCACATAATTTCCAAGCAGATGGGATCCACAAGAACCCCAGTGCCTGACACACCCTACACCTCGCGGCTGCTCGATCATATGCCGCCGCAGGAACTTCAACTCTCACTCCCTCACCGACCGATTTTCACGACCAGTCCTCTCTCGCTCCAAGTCTCCAATAGAGATGGCGACGGATGAAATCACGCAGCTGGGTGCCAATGAAAGAGGAGGAGGACAAGAACAACAAGAGCGAGGTGCTGGAGGCAAGGTCAGGCGACTGCTGCCCAGGAAACCTCCCGCAACTCCTTATTCGCGTCCACCGGAGTCCTCTCGCCGCCGTTGGATTTCGAAACTGGTGGATCCTGCTTGCCGTCTCATTGCTGGTCAAGCTACTCGGATTTTCCCTTCCTTCTTCTCCAAAACCTCCTTTACCCCTGCTCTTCCTGCCCCTACTAGTGCCACCGAGGATCAAGGTCTTTTTAGCGTTTTATCTGCCATTCCTTTACTATACTCTTCGTCTGTTTGTCATTCTCGTGTTTGTTCTTTTGGTCTCTGGTGTTAATTTTCAGGGTTGAGTTTTTAGTTACTCCATGTTAATGTTGGGGATTGGCCTTGCCATTATACCACTTATTTGGGAATCTTTTTTCCTTTTGATAACATACTGTTGGTACGTTAGCTTTTAGCTTGAGAATGTTTTCTCAGATGCATGCACTCGCTACCATTCACGTACTGATGTGTCAGTCAAGCGTTATCCCAGTTTCAATTGTGCTTACGGTAAAGTTCACAAGTTAACTTTTGTATGCCTAGCATGCTTTGCTGGCAGTAGTGGCTCGTCAAAACTGTATCAATGAAAAATCATGGCTGAATACGGTCGATAACCGGAACACCCTACCCGACACGCTGGACCTATCATAAAAAAAAGCTTGCCTGTTGTTCTGTTGTGTAATTTTTATGGCTTCTGCTTATCCCTTTCACTGCCCTGAAATGCTTGATGGAAATTAGATAATAGACGGGAAAATAGAATCATTGGTGTAGAAGCATTTATTTGTGAAAAGCCTTGATGGCAGAACATATTGGAAGAATGCGCATGAGAGCGACATTTTAGGGAGTCATTTCTTGGGCGTGTCAGAAGCATAGACTGTGATTATTGATGAGCATTTTTTATATTAATTCTTGCTGTCAATTTTATCAATTGAATAATGAGTAATGACTGTAAATGCCAGACAAGGAGCCATGTGGATCCTGCTGCTTAGAGTAACATTCCTTCACTTGTGTCATGGTATCCTCACCTCTTGGTTTGTTTCTGATCCTTAAATGGTTCTCCATCAAATTTTATGATTTTTGTTAGACATACATGTGTCTTTACTCATGGCCCAAGGCGGCATGGTCATGTCAATTCTCTATGGCTTAAATAAGCAATGTGTTTGGAATCAATTCATACCAATTTTAGTTTCAAATTGATGAGATTGCTCCACTTTAGAGACTTCTTTGTATCAAAGTTTAGTAATGTAGAAAAGGGGGAACATGTAGAGATCAAGAAGTGGCCTATCCCTTTGATGCTGCTGGGTCTAGGTTTTACTTTAATTTTGTTGAAACTGACTCAGTGGTCTTTGTATTTATGATAGTGAGATGGATAGTGGTTTCCGTACAGAATAAGACTAAGAATGGATGAAAAGTGTTGTAATTATGAATGATCGCATCCAATGTTCTTAGGAGGTGGAGTACTTGTTGGGTGAGTGCAGTTGAGGTTTTGGCCCTAAATCTCTTGAATATCTTGATACGTAGGAAAGTGAACTTTACTAACAGACCTATTTATGGTTTTGTCCACGATATGAAGTTTTATGATTTCAATACTGTCTGTAATTGTATCTTTGGCCAAGGAGCTTATGTGAATTTTCATAACAGCAAATAGAGAGCTCTATTGAAAACAATAATTTTATGACTGTGCTTTGATGTTCTGTATTTGAATGGGATTGATGATGGTGATGGCATCAAAATTTATGGGATTCACTGCGCTGATTTTTTTCCTTTTAAGTGAAGAAAATGTTTAACAATAAAGAAATTGAAAGAAGATATAGATATGTAGTTTGCCTGAAGCTACTATTTTTAATGTCCTAGCTATAATGTCTTTGCTATCTCTGTTTCTGCTCATTCTTAAACAGAATGATTGTAAAATCATCTGGTGCTGTCTATGCCTTTGATAAATATTTGGTGCCCCTTTGCATGTGGCTGTAGATAATGTTAATGCTTCTCAGGGCATAATGAATGCTGTGCCCACCATTCGTGTCCATTTGCTATATATTTCATTGATTCATTGCACACATTTTTCTAATGAAGTTGTTCACTGCTATAGGTAAGTGGCTGACAGGTAAAGAAAGTCATAGGGATGACAGGCAGAAAGGTGACTTACATGTAAGAACTTGGTGCTTCACACGAAACTAGAAAAACTGCTTCTCAATTTTTGTATTCCTCTATATTCTCTCTATACATTCTGTGTATTTAAGACTTCCTTCTCTGCACATCTGAAAATGATTTGGGTAAGATTTATTTTGGTGCCTTCACTATATTTCGTAAGATAGAAGTACAATCCTTGTGGGGATTTATAACATAATTATGCTTGATAGTTACTAATTTCAATGTTGGGGGCCTTTGCTCAATATAGAATTCCATGTTCACCATAGGAAAAATGTTTGGTTTGAATCTTGAAGTAAGTACTTAATGAACTGATAGTTGCTTGGACGGCATTGCAACACAATAAACTCTATTGAACATCGGCAAGTCTTACTAACGATTTTTAGTGAAAATGTGGAAAGCTCCTCAGCAAAGTTCCCAGTTATATTCAACTCGGAAGATATGCTGATACTAAATGCAGTGTTCTAAAATGGCTTTGTTTGTTTGGCTATTATTTTAAGCCAAGACTTTGGAAAATTGAAGCTACTGCCACGAGAAGACATTTAAAAGTGAAAACAGGAATAAAAAATAAGTAAAAAAATCTTACTAACTCTTGAACTCATTATAAGCAGTTAAGCTCTAAACAGATTTCATATGAGATAATATCTCTAATTGATGGGAAACACTTTGGAAGGAAAATCCTAAACGCACTGAGCTAATATGGAGGCGTGTGTTCTTAAGATCATAAAGGGATGAGACTTAGCTTGGACAAAGCCTGGAAATGCTGCTAACCATTGCTCCTTAAAAAAAAAAAAAAAAACCTTCTGCTAGAGCATCGTCGTCTTCATTGATGCCTTGTGCTCTAATTGCCCCAATGCTTTAAAGTCGTATTTTCCAAAGTATTGCATATCTATTTCTTCTTCTGTGTCATTATTGTGACAGCTTGGCCTTGTTCATTTACGTCATTGTGACTGGTCATTAATTATGTTGATCTTTTCATTGTAGACTCGTGTGCTTTGCCATTCTCCCACCCCCCCTTTTACGTTAATGCTTATATATCTTCATATGGTTTCGTCTGAAATCTCCATCTTGGGAAGGTTGTTTGATTTCCACAAAGTTAGTTTTTGACCGCATCTATGCTGCCCCTCTCCTCCTTGCTATCCTCCTGCACATGGGGCAAGGATCATACTGAATTTGGCGGCTTTTCCTTAGTTCCTTACATTTCATTGACTATACTATGTCTTTTGCAGGATGGGACATTCAAATCAGCTGAAACAGAAAGTACTGGTGAAATAGATAATAAACTGAGGAGCAGTTCTGGTTTTATTCTGCATGGACAGGATGAAAATGGGGAGCATTCTGAAAATAACAACTATCTGAAATTGAGCAGCTGGTGAAGGGGAAAAGATTTTCTAGGTACAACTTAATTGACATAATAGTAATTATTTATATTGGTTGGATTGCTAGTTTCAGAATTCTATCCTGCAATCACATATTACGTCTAATTCATCCCAAAGGCTTAGATATTACTGGAGGAAGATTGGAATTTTAAATCCTATTTTTGTTCTTAAACTAAACCCTCTTTAGTGTCCTTGCTTCTATATTCTGCTGATGGCTTAAAAGGTTTTCATTGCTCTAGCCTCTAGGTCTTTTTATTCATTTTATTGAGCGCACCTTTTTGGGGGAGCTTGCATGCGTCAGTCTAGGTTTCATTGCTCTAGTTCTTTTTGTTTATTTTATTGGCATCACCTTGTTATGGGAGCTTGCTTGCGTTATTCTAGGTTTCTTTTTAAGAGAAGTTGTGAGTTTATGGCTTTATCAAACCTTGGGGACAGCATTACTAACTTGTTATAATGGTTTCTAAACCATGATCATGCTTAAAGTCGTTGTCCTTCTCCTGTAGAGATGAGATTCATCGTTTGATGGAGATAATAAAATCGAGGGCAGGTGATCTTCCTAATGCTGTACAAGGAGAGGAAAATGTTAGTCTGACTGTTAGAAATGACAACAAAGATCTTATACTGTCACATGATATTCCAAAAATGTCAAACGAACAAAGGCATGAAGACTTGAGTGGAGCTTTATGGGGAAGCTCAACACCTCTTGAAAGGTCAAATGTGGGTACTTCAACTTGTCTTTTTAAATATTTGACATTTGCTGGAACATCAAGGTCTTTGTCTCCAAGACAAATTATCATCAATTTGTTTTTTAATTAATGGTTCAGTTTCATCTTTTGCTTTCAAATTTCTGCTGACTACTCTGGAATATTGACGACCACAGAACCTAGGACTTCTGTTCTGGTATTTGTTGCAGTGATTGCCTCCCGAAATATTATATTCTCCGCAAGATAGCATGCTATTCAAAACACTGTACATTTATAGTCCATATCCCATTAATACATTGTTCCATGGTCTATCTAGGTAATGCCTGAGACAAACTGAGCATTTTGTTCGTGTTTTATTTCTAGAGAACTTGAAAATAGGGTAGATATGGGTTGTTTGTTTGTCACACTTTTCCAGCGTGACTCTAAGATTATTTATTCTTCGAGGTGGTTTTCTAAGAGTGAGAACAGTTGTCAATATCTAAGTTTAATACTACCTTGAATCTCTATTATTTTTTCGTAGAACTCATTGACTTCTAGAGCAGATAACCCTGATCATTGAGTTTACATTATGATCATATCAACAACTTTCAGGTCCAAGATGATATTGGTGCCTCACCAATTGAGATTGCAAAGGCTTATATGGGTTCCCGTGCTTTTGAAGCAGGCCCCAGTTCTAAGAGCACAGTCCACACTGTTGAAAGCAGTGTGCTACATGGCAATGAAGCTGCTATAAAGCCATATGTTCCATCACTTACGCCAAAGACATCAGCATGTTGGCCAGGTGCTGTGGTACAAGATTCTTTCACAACACCACGAAGCCAAACTAGGGGATATGGGCTTCATAACTTCCCCAGGACGCCTTATTCTAGAACCATTTTATCTAAATCCAAGTCCAGGGTACATTTTGTTTTGAGAACTTTATCATTCACTGTCATGCTTCAAGAATTTTCTGTATATGTAATGACTTTTTTTTGTTCAGTCGATTCATATGCAAGGCAATTACAGTCATATGTCATCAACTCCCCTCCATCAATCGCAGACTATGTATCTGCAGGTATCTTTTGGTTTACCAATTATTTCTTGACTGTCTTTTAATAGTGATGTTTCTTTTGTTCATTAAAGAATATGCACACTACAAACTCTATTTGGATTTTCGTTAATTTTCTGGTTGATTTGATTTGTTAGAATTTGAAGTGCCCGGATTCAAATTTTAGTTGTTTTTTAGTAACAAAGAGAAGCTATGTTATCCCTCTACCCATATTTTTGGGGGGGGGGTTAGGAAAAGGAAAAATGAACAGAAAAAACTTCATTATCCTATGTGTTTTTGGGGCTATAGGTTCATTTTTTTTTCCATTTTTTCTTGGTGATCTTTTGAAGCATAAATTGGCATAATTCTTAATGCTGAATAGGTTATGAGAGTCATTCTGTCTTGAGTTAACATGTTAACTTCTGATGATGCAACTTAGTGTGAGAAATTGGAATGTTGTCATATACTAAGTTCAAAGCCATTTGAAGTTGTCAAATACAATGACCATGCAATTGGACTTTACTAACATGCTTTTCTGTCGTTTAGCAGAAGTATGTGACAGAGTTTCTATATCTTTGACTTAACTTTTGGCCTTTGTGTTGATTTTTTATTTTGTTTTCAGTCTATTGTATATCAGATTGTTCGCTTAACCATGATATGCAGGATAAATCTAGAGGCGATGCATTAGAGGGTGGCTATGGATCTGTTGGACCCATTCGTCGAATTAGGCACAAGACTGGTGTAGAGTCTTCTTCAAGAAGGCCGGCTTACACGCCTTCACCTCTGAATGTCTCTGGACAGAAAGAAAGTTCAGATGTTCGTGAAGGTTTCTTGCCTGCTTTTACAAAGAGTTTGGAACCTGACAAGACTGGATATACTCATAAATTCCACTCATTAGATAACAAGCCAGAGGGCAGTGGGGTTGCTCTTCCAACGGTACACATGCATACCAGTTTGATGGCTAGGAGAATATTGGAGCATATAGATAGAAATCCTCCCACTCCCCAACAGAAGTCTGCAGAGCTGAAGCTGGCTACTAAATGGAAGAATCCGGAGTCTTCTGATAATGTCAATGGTGTCTTGTCAAATGAAAATAATGGCCTTCTGAAATTAAAACAAGCCGATCCATATAAACATGATGGGTGTGATGGAAAAAAATCTATTCTAAATGAAAATCAAGGGAACTCCCATGCTGATAGGGAGAGTGCTGACAAATCTATCAATGTCAACAATGCAATGGCTTTGCCATCTGGAATCAATGCTGACAATAGCTTCCTAAAAATTGGAAATGATACAAGGTCCTTGCAAGATGCTAATGGTGCTAAAAAATTTTCAGTGAAGTCTACTGAAGAGGTACTCAATCATCTAATGGGCATGAAAACTTGCACGTGGTTTGACATTTTCCTTTTTTAACCAATGAGCATAGAAACTGTTTCTTTATGGCGGTCAATTTATTGAAGATTGTTCAGCCTTGATTTACTTTTGAAGCAACATTGCATTTTTGCTTAGATTTATTAATATTTGTCCAGGATGCATTGAAGATTTTCACATCTGGTGATCAGCCTAGTGTGAATACTCAAGAGAAGATACCTCTCTACAACTCTTCAGTTAGCAAACCAGTATTACCATCTATTTACGTCAACAAGCCTGAGTCAAAATGGACCTTGACATCAGATAAGAGCTCAGGATTTACCTTCCCTGTTTCTGCCTCCTCTTCTGTATTCTCGGAGCCACCCACACCATCCATCCTGCCATCGTTCTCCGCGGGGGGTCAGCACCAATCAACAGAAGTTTCAACGGAACCATCATATAGTTTTGGATCAAAAAGATCCAGTCTAGTGTTTTCTTTCCCTTCTACAAGTAGTACAGCTGTCCAGAATGATGCTGGTGACGTAAAGTTCAGCTTTGGATCCAATGACAAGGCTAGGCTATCATTCAGTTCCTTTGGTAAAAACGCTATCTGCTATTGACTGAAACGAGGAAGTTTAGACTTCAGAAGTTTTCCTGTCGATTTTTGTTTCCCTCTGGCTAATAGTTTTTTTTAGCTCTTGTTGTCCATCCTCAGTCATTTGTACAGGCACACTGCTTTTGTTTTGCGAGTGAAGATACGAGGGAATTAAAAATTAAGTCTTTTTTAAGGATAACAATTCAGTCTCTCTTTTTTGTCTTTTCCACTTTATATTTCGGCCTCCGGGGCTCGTAGGAAGACTGCAAAATATTGACAAGCAGATTATTTCTTTTTACGTCTGGAGCGGTATTTTTTGTCTTGGAATGCACACCTGACTTACCTGCAATCTGTACCAGGGACCTTGGATTTGAACCGAGGATTCCAAAGCAGGTCGTCCACTAGGAAATCATTTACTAGTCATTTAGTTCGTTGTAATTTGTGGCCCAGGCTGAACAGAGAATAAAATAGAGAGCTGAGGTTATGCTCATATATCAGGAATGAGCCAGCCGTTTTGGAGTTTACTAAAAATGCGTATAAGCATCGTATTACCAACTTTAAATGGGTTTTCCGTGAGCGGCTTGTAATGAGCGTCGGCTTTTACGAAAGTAAAGCCGAAGCAACTGAATCCATCTGTCTCGTTGGACCGAACAACCAATCTTTGCCTTATCCTCAATTTTAAATTTTGGTTAAAGCTCATTGGGGACGACCCAGCAAATAAAGGCCCTCTTTGTCAGTAGTTTTGTTACGGCAACTTTGTATTTTATTTCTTTAGTTATCCTTATCAAGTCAGATTTGTTTTACTACTTTTAGTTCTTAATATAAGTTTTCTTTAACTAATTTAGATAGATTAAAAAAATTAGTTAAATGAATTATTTGTTAAAAATGTGTTGGTAATTTTCTAAAATATCCCCTTAAATCATTTGCTTTGAAATATAAATTTCTTTACTATGTGTAATCAAAAAAAATAATTTTAAAAAAGTGATAGTCTAAAAGATGTATTAGATTAAAGTTTTATATTTAATATCAAATTTAATCAGCCAAATAGCACTTATGACATCAGTGTAGAACCATGGGCCATCTACATTTTTTCTTTTGGGGTTCATCATGGGTCATCTATATTGAAGCTGAGCTTTCCATTGCGTTCTCACTTGGGAACAGGAAGTGGATAATTTAGTTAAGAGTCCCCTTTGGTCATATCATATTGGTAACTAGAAAGACATTTTCCATGATCATCCTGTGGGGAACATTGTCATAAATTCCAAATATTTTAACATACTCCCGAAGGCCAATTGATTCATAAAATAATTCTCAGCTTGTCGTCGTATGGGTTTTTATATATTTTATATCTATTTTCTCTCATGATGTTTGGTGGCCTCCTTAGAGAGCTCTCTCTTGTCACTTTTATGTGCTTTGTTTTCTTTATCTATCTCCCAAAAAAGATGGGGGACTGGCGAGTGTTTAGCAATGTACATACATATATACAACAAGTAGAATCCAATGCAAAGGCAAAGAAAAGTGTGGGGATGAATAGATAATTGGAAAGGATTGAGCAAATTGAAGGGCATGGCATGTTAGCGGGAAATGCTCTGAGAGATGTGGTCCTCTTTCTCAGAAGAAGTAAGAACGCCACGCGGGTGAGATGGCTATCTCACAAAAAGCAATAATTTGGATAATACTTGTTCATGACTTTGCCCCTTTGGAATCACCATCACTTGCTGCTATGGTTTCCCACGACACTTAACTGGTCTATCATTTTCACCCCAAACTTGCCATTTATTCGGTCCCCACCTATTATGCATCAGCTATATAGTTGCATGTTTATATGTAGCCTCTCTTCACTTTTCCTGCACTATAACATGTCGCTACACAGTCAGCGCTAGCTATCACTATCAGGTATTGTAAATTGCTTCAAATTATTTATTACATGTTTGATGCCTTACATACACTTGGTTTGCTAGCTCAATCAGGTTTCATCTAGAACTTGTTTCACCCCAAATGGGTAAACTTCTAAGGTTCTCATGGCATGAGATCGAGGTTCATTTGAGTTTACAAGCTTGTGGGATATATATATATATAAAAGAGATCCAGAGATTCAAAAGTGGGGATGTTAATCCCTAGTAGGAGGAGTATATTTAGTATTTAGCTTCATATATGTGATGATTACTTTGGGCTAACTAGTTGTTGTACGAGTTCTCCTCTCCAATCATATGCTCATTATAAGAAATGGAACAGTGTAAATTATGATGTTTTTAATCCTGTTTAAGATCTTCTTCAGAGGGCGGTGGCTACATTTTATAAAAGTAAGGTTCAAGGCCTCCATAAAAGAGTGAAGAGATTAATAAGGTTGCTAGTGTTTGATATGAGGAATGTTAGGAAAATTAGAAAGAAGAGGAATGATGCTGGTGAGAGTTACAAGGAGGCAAGGAGAGTTTGAAACGGAGAGGGGGGGGGGGTAATGTATTGATGAAGTATAAAGAAGTCAGAGAGAGAAAGGGAGAGAGGTGAAATGACAACGAAAATAAGTGAAAATGCATAAAAACGTACAAAGTCTGATATTGACGTTTCAGATTCTAATTGTCAGAATCAGCAGCCTCTACACACTGCGCCAATACGCCCAGAATTGCAGTCATACGTATTCTCTCCCCTTCCCCCCTTTTCTCTTTCCTTTCCTTTTCCTTTTTTACTTTCTGCTTTTCTTCCTTTCATCATCCCCACATTCCCATTTCCTATTATAATATACTCACTATTCTGCACCCCAAAAAAAAAAAACACATTTCAAGGAATTAAAATTTGCTGCCACTATACCTCGTGAGGATAGATCCCTGCTTCTAGTTTTCACTAATGCTATTATTTTCTGTCGATGGTATATGTTAATTAATTGAGAATTCTCGAATATATATGATATAACGATCTTATAACCAGGATCCCCATTTGTTTGATTAAATAAAAAGCATATTTTGTTCAAGGGGCACAAATTTAATGCAAGCAAGATTGGGTTATTTTTGGTGGGAACGCAGGGATACACTTCTTTATATGAAGGAGCACTTGTAAAGACCGTTATATTATAAGAAACTTTTTGACTGTGCACAGAGAGGTGGGTTGGTCAGAATATAGTAATGAATGTTGCAACCACTAAGTTGGAAGGTGGAAGGTGCGACAGTGACATATTGATCATAAGGTTTAATGTTTGATATTTTTGGGGAAGAGATTCTTGGGATGTTCAGTATGGTTGATGATCTGATGAGAGAAACTAGGGTGTGTATGTATATATAGATGGATGGATAGAGAGAAAGAAAGGAAATTAGAGAGGATTCCATAATGCCAAAATGGTGGTCCATAAATTCCCTTTACGAAAAGTTTGGTCATTCATTCATTCATCTTTATTATTTATCAGTTGCATCAGAGAGCCTGACCATATCTTTCCTCAGATTTTCTCAGTTTCAATTTATGGGCAAAAGCAGCCCTCTTTTTCTTACTCTGGTCCTACCCTCTTCTCTCCCCTTTTACGCATATATATCTTAAAACCCTATTTCGCTCTCACTCGTTATATTGATCATCGTAGTCTATATCATAACTACAAGAGAAAAGAGACGAAGCAAAGTGTGTGTGTGTATATGTGTGATATAGTTTCCACTACAATTGCAAAGTTAATCTTCAACCCTGCTAGTTAAAGTTTGATTACTACATCCCTTTGTTTTACTTTCATAGCTGTACTTCAGGTCCAACAAAAAAGTTTCATGGGTGTACTTAGCCTCACATCACATGCAGCACATACAAACTCAGTTAATTAAATTTGAAAAATCATTGTCAAGAGATTCTCATTAGAGGTTGAAACCTAAAGAAAATGTGTGTGTGTGTGTGTGACAGCATCATGCAAAAGCTAGTTCAAAAAAAATAGCGCCATGAAAGTTGTAATCATCAGCTACGGATAATCCTACTATTTGATTATATATTTCTTCTATATGTGATATCCTTTAAAGAAAAGCTAATATATATCCGATAATTAAGTTGAAGTCCTCAAATATAGAGCGGTATATATGTATATAAATAATAAGCATGTCGTGAATATCACATTTTCATATTTAGGCCAAAAGAGTGAGAAAAAGAATACCATATTTTCAAACAACATGATTTATAATGCAAGCCAATATTACACTTATACATATATATATATATATATATATATGACCAGCTATTTTGTTTTTTCCAATGGAAATAACTGCCTCATATCCTAATATATAAGGAAGACATAATGTATATCATAAAGAGAATTTACGTATAGACATTTTATTTTATCTCCCATAAATTGAAACAAGATATATATCTAATTATCACCAATACCAGGCCAAGAAAAGTCATTATTATTATCATCATTAAGTACACTGTCAGCCTGAGGATCAATAGTATTGACTTTTATAATCCGTGCCATGGTTAGTACTTTTAAATTAAAATTACAGCTTTTCTTTTTCTTCTTTTTTTCCTGAGTTTGCCTAGTACGAGTAATATAAATCCATAAATAAAAGAACGACTATATATGGGCATAATCCCACATTCACTCACAAAAATTCAAAATGGATAAACAAAATTACGTTTGTATTTTTCTTGTTGGATTTTATAGTATTGATCGTCATTATATATATTGTTGAAAACGATGTGAAATTAAGAGGGGAGAAAAAGGAAGGATTCTCACTTAAAGATAGAAGTGAAAAACGTCGACTGAACAAGTAGTAGTGAGAAAAAGAGAGAGAGAGAGAGATCAGACATGATGAATACAAGTAAGTACGTACACCGATACAAAGGAAAAGAGTAATCGTTCATAACAACACATTAGGTCACGACGACGACAACATATAATTGTTTACTAATAATTGATACTCTCAACGTAACTCACAGTCATCTCGTCATCCTTCTTCATATTTTCACATTATCGATCGCCTTTTTCCTCTCATTTGTTCAAAAGTGCTGCCGTCGTCATTAAATGGTTCTCACTCCCCTGCACACATTCACATACGTATAATTCAAAAAAATTAATGCACACACAGCATCACATTATATATCAACTGTATTTATCATGCAGCTATATATATGTATGTATGTGTAGATGATCCTATCTCTGTGTGTGCGCTATATATATAACAGTGTTATCATACTGGGTATGTAAAATATTTCGTTATTTTAAAGTAGTTTGTTAGATGCCTTTCTTTTGTTCCTTTTTTGGCGTCTTGCCTCATATCTAGGTGTGCAATATGATCTAAATATGTTTCAAAAAATGTAAGTGGACGAAATTAATGACCAAGACCAATTCAGCATATATAACATTATATCTGTATTGAAAGACTTGATAGAACTAATGCTTAACAACTACGCTTGCGTTTCCTTTCTAATTAATGAAGAAGAGTATGTTATACTGGATGATCGATATATATGTATATATATCTAACTAACTATATCTGAAAAGAAGAAAAAAAGAAGAGTATGGATTGCCTTTAATACTTACATTCTCCATCTTAGCTTGATTGTTGTTAGTCTCCAACATCAGCCCAAAATGAATGTGAGGGAAGTGTGCCCACTAAAACGAAATAGTTGCCATAATTAATCCATGGGATGAATCAAACAAGACAATATTAAGATATAATGAACCAAAAAGATGCTTATATATATAGAGGCATATATTTTTTGCGTGCTTACGTTCTTCGCAGCTGTACTGAATGCTTCCCTGTGACTGATATCTGGATTATTAGCCTTGATCCTCTGAATCTCTTCCCTGCATATATACAAACAAATTAAGACGCTTTCAATCATAAATATATCTTTATTAAGTTATAAGTAGTTTGCCTATTGAATGGATATATATATATAGAGAGAGATATTATGTAAATGTAGATTGTGAAACTGTGATATGCTTTTGCTAGTTACTTTATGAACTGATTATATGCAGAAGGTACGCGCTGCCTCTTCTCGGGAGCTGCAATAGAAAACAACACCTCGTAAAGATAGTGTATTATATTGTATATGATATTATAACATAAAACATATACAAAGGTTAAATATATGCATGTGTGACAGAGATATGATATAAAAACTTTTGAGTTTGGAAATTAAAAGGGGTTATATAGACTCACGCCGGTTCACAATTCTTTCTTTAGTTACATGATTGGTGGGTGCTCTCATTGCAAGCATATTATTGTTGCACTTGGAAGAGGAACCTGTGTCAATTCTGTATTCCGGATTGTTGTATCCGGGTGCCTGATATTGAAACCCAACAATAGTAAAGTTCAGCCAATATATAAACATATATATATAGAGAGAGAGAGAGGGGGGAAGAAATAGAAAGAGAAACAAAAAATTTACAAACACATATAGACTTAATGTTTTGGCTGGCCAGTTTTGTACTGAACTTGAGAAAGAGCGCTCATTCAGTAAAATAAAGCCAAGAGAGTTTTATTTGTTAAGGAGATCTAGCTAGCTAGACATCCAATGATGTATTGATTTAGGTGAGCTGCTATATATTCATTCTGATCAGTGTCTTGTATGCGAGAAAGTTTTAGTACAAGGGTTGGTAAACTAATAAATTGGGCAATCATTGCTAAAACAAAATTCATTAAATATTTAATGGGAATTTATTAAACGAGGGTGTTTCAATTAATTAGGGCACCTTGACAGTCACAATACTTTTAGTCAGTTCTTTGTACCAGCAAAAATTAATTATTCCTAGAGAAATTAGGAGTGAAATTACGAAGCTCTGCATTTGGCTTTGCAAGACTGTACTAAGTATGATTAATGTTTCCTCACAAGATGGGAAAGGAGGGTCTCTTTTTCTCTTTTATCTCCCCCCCTCCCTCTCTCTCTTAATTTCTAATCCTTGCCAAGAGAAAGAGTAATAAAAAAGCATATCAAAATAAATGAAATGGAATCTTTGGTTTCTGACTGATTCTGTGAGTTTACGTTGGTAGTTATTACTAGTTTGGGGAACAGATCTAGTGAGATACCGGTATAAGTGTATTGAGTAGTGGACTAGTCTAGCTGGAAGAAGACCATAACACTACTCATCAGAGATGAATAACAAGAAGTACATGAAACCCAGATCGACAGTTGTTCAAATTAATGTAGGGCTTCGATTTAAGAATCTAAAAGGAATATTTTTAAAGAAAGAAAGAAAGAAAAACCTGTGCAAGGGCTGTTTGTACAGTAGAAGACAAAGATCGTGAAAAGAAATCACTGAACCTAAGAACTCTCCCTCTCATACACGTCTATCAAATCAAGGCGCATCTTGGAAAGCATAAAAAAAATAATAATAAAAAGGAAACCCAAACCCTTCAGTTTGGCTTGAAGGGATTAGGGACAGACCCTGACGACTCTACTAAAAGTGCTGAAACAAAAAAGGGTAATAGGCTTGATGATGGCGGCTGCAGGTGCTCTAGGGTTTTCTGCAGGAACACAGCACACTCGATTCCATACCATTCACTACAGAAACACACACACACACAGAGAAGATACCTGAGAAGTGAGAAGGTCAAGGCCAAATAGCTTCGATTTTCTCAAAAAGAGAAGATAACACCCGGAAACCCTAGGATTCAGAACTCACAAAGAAGCTAGCCATCTAGTGATTATTATATATTTATCTTGTGATTATGTTTTGATGAAAATGAAAGTGAAAGCCCCCCCCTGAAAATAAGCTGAAACTAATTAGTTAGAAATGTGAGTAACCTGAACATCTTGCCACGACAGTGACTGAAACGCAGCAGCCATGTTCACTGACCATAGATTGCTGCAGTGTCCACATCGAACGGTCACTATGTCAAACAAGCTGCTGCATGGAACACTCACCTGCATACAAAGAACAAACATTATACCTTGATCATAATTATTATTTATTTATCATTAAAGAAAAAAAATTTCAGAGAAATATACAAATCTCTCTTGCAAGAGAAGAAACCCGTCAGAGATCACATGACGAAAAGAGGGGGTCGATGAAGATGAGAAGAAGAAGAAGGAAAGAAAACCCTAGCACTGCCAGATGCACAATGGATTAAAGGGTATTATATCAAGGGGATGAATGGATATGACCTAAGGATCTACAGATTCTCATAAAATTTGCTGTTGAGCGAAAGAAAACAAGTTTAGACAGGAAGCTGTGCTTAGTACTTTTATCACAAGGGAAAGGGAAATTAATTAATTGGTTCAGAGGGCAAGAAGATAGAGGAAATCAAATGTACAGGGAGAGGAGTTGTCCTATCAACAGTTTTTTTTTTTAAAAAAAAAAATTTGTTCACCCTATAATACTTATCGTTTTGGTCATATCATTAAGGGGCACAGAAACCACAGAACCCAAAATTTCTTCACTTTCTGTGTTCTCAGAGAAAGCAAGTATATTTGTGGGGGGATCAGTTGAGTGATGAGCTTCAGGGTATGACTTTTTTCTTTGACTGTAAAAGAAAAGAAACGTGCAGCGATGGATGGAGACCTCACTTTAACCACAAACAAAGGGAAAGAGATCAATGAAAGCCAGAAATTTAAATTTTATCAGTATGATAACAATAGCTTGGTGTCAAATGTAACATGACCACTTCTAGGTTCGCATGTAAAGCACAGAGGAGCATAGCCCCCCTTTTTCAGGATCTAAAAGAGTTCTTTCTCCATTGATAAACAAAAGCTTCAAAAATATATGTATAAGCCGTTTAAAAAGATCGACCTCCCACTAAATTAAATTAATCAGAAAGAAAGAAGGAAGGAAAGAGTTTCTGGAAATTCATGAGAAGAGCTGATACCGCAAGAACAATGTTGCAAAAGTTGCAAGGGATGTAGCAGAGTTGCTCAGGGGCAACATCGATGCTGCAGCTTGACATGCCTCTCAACAGGGAAATTGGAAACTACAGAAGAAGAAAGACAAGGAAGAAGAAGGAGAAGAAAAGAAAACAATATGCAATAAGCAACAAGCAAAAGCCTTTATTCTCTCTTTCAAGGCTATGTATGTTTAACAACAGTAAAAGTCGATGGTTCTGTATATATAGAGATTTAGAGGGGGGGGGGGCGAGAGAGATGGAATCCAAAGGGAAAGAGAGAAGGAGAGAGTAAGGGAAAATTTTGAATATTATATTATCAGTAATTACACCCAAAAAAAAAAAAAAGCAGTTTTAGAAGTGCCTACGGCAGGCAGAAATTGCTGGGACCGGCAAAGCAAATTAGAGAAAGTGGTGGGTTGGGTTTTCTATTTGTGATGGAAAGCAAAACCAGGTTCAATAGTAGAAGAAAAAGTAATTCAGCTGTCACCTTTACTTAGGACTTGTGTGCAGATATAAATATATATATATAGCTGTTTAATTAGGGAAGAAAAACTTAGGGTTTTTATATACACCAGATCTGTGCACCTTATGACTTGTATACAAGTGTAAGTGTGTATGTGTGATATGATAGGTTTGTCAAATGGATGTGATCATTCTCTTCCAAATTCTTCAGAACTAGGGGTGTTCTGTTAATTTTATGTCTTTCTTCAACATCACCAGGAAGATATTTGAAATACAACTACATATAAACTTACTGTTATCCGTTTAATAAAGTAGATGGATCGCCCTGCACTGCGTATATTTGTGGAGTTAAAGAAACGAGTGACAGTTTTCACAATTGCGTCTCCCTATTAATTTTATGTTATATATATGTGTGTATGTATTGATTAGTAGCGATGTATTTGTTTTAATTTTATGCTTGGTAGCTTTTGAATATTAGTCTAAAAATTGCATAGTTAATTAATCCATGTATTACATTGAAACCAAATTACTTGTTACTATTCATTTTACGACTGTCAGAATCAAATCGAACCAACTGGTTCATTAAGAACTGGTGTTTGGTCCAGTTTAAAACTAGATCAAAACCAATTAAAAGGAAATCGGGATAAAACTGATCGAATCTGTAAAATCGGTGGAAAACCAGTTATATGCCGTTTTTATTTTGGTTCCTAAATCCAATAATCCGAGCTATATATGTTTTTATTTGTCTTGTAGTTTGTTTTTCTTTAGTTTTATATAAATATATATATAAAAAACGGTTCACTGATGGTTCCAGTCCTCAACCGGTGCTCGGTTAGGATATAATTATATTGATTTTTTACTATTTATTTCTTATTTATTAAGGCCGCATATTTCATAATTTAGTAATGGTTTGCTGCTATTTTGGGATAAATACTCTTTAAAATTTGAATATCTGTAATTATGCATCTGCAAAGGGAAACTTGTTCACGTTAGATATTAGATTTGTTTCAGTGCTTAATTAATTAAGAAAAGCAGTGGAAAGAATCGTATTTAAGTTCTGTCTTGTACATATATGCATCACTATGTCTCACACAGTAATCTTTTTTTTTTTTGGGTTCTATTTGTACGTAACGTACGTAATTGCTTATAATTTAATTACGTATAAACAAAAAATATTCTTAGGAATAAGATACATATATTTTGAAATAAGTCATTATCTTTTTATGGTAAAATTTTAATGACACGAGCTAAATCTGTTTCCGATTTTGTTAATTAATCACTGTTAATTATATCCCTACCTTTCAACATAAATGGTTAGCCTAGTGGCAAATCCAAACTAAGTTTCGTTTCATTAATTTTCAAGGACTTTATTGTCACCGCCTTTATTTGGACGACTAAAAATTTATCACAAACATCTCATATCATATATGCATCGGAACCCCTAAAGACCACTAAAAATGCCTCCTCTATATACATAAATATATATACACATTAATTGCCTTTATGCCTTTTTTTTTTGAAGAAAAAAAACATTGAACAGTTTGATCGGGACTTACAACCTCATTGTTTGGTTTGGTCGTACAAGCTTGCAACCTAGAAAATGTCTTTTAGTCTTTAGTCGCATGTTTTTTGTTAGTTTAAAAAGATCATTGGGATCCATAAATAATCTTCAATTATTACTAACCACTAAACCTTTAAGAGAAGAAAAGGGAGTCCTTTGCACACAGAGATCAAAAGAAATAGTTATCAGCTAGCTTGCTAAGAAATAGTAATAATTAAACTAAATAGTATATAAAAACTTACAATTATGAAAGAAATCAAAAGGAAAAAGAGAAACAAGAAGAGGCTAGGGGAGATTATTAGGATCTTTTATTTTGTCGATATTTAAGCACTTAATAATGTACTGTTCTATTGCTCCTTTAGCTTCGGTCTCTTTCCATGTCTGGTGTAATAAATACTATAGCATCCTCCTTTTGGTATTATTGATAGATGCTCCCTATCTCTTTTTTTTTTTTAAATGAAATGGTCAGTTAATTTTATTCAAAAAAGAGTCATTGTAAAAGAAAATTTACAAAATCAATCTAAAAGTAAAGAAATACTTTAAGTGTATTCAACCATAACAAAAAGATGTGCTCTGTTGTATAAGTATTTTTGACAAAAAAATAGTGATTATTCCTAACTTCCTCACGGTTTCTAGCAACAAAAAAAATCTTTCTGAAGGTACTCGTTCCTCCTCAACTTTTAATTTAATGCTTATGTTTTTTTTTTGCTTGATTAAATCCTTATCTTTATTTTGTTAAGACCAGTGACCCTTATACAAGAGTTAAATAGTACTAACAGAGCAAAATTAAAAGAAAAGATACAAAGATACAATATTAAGAATATCGAGAGAAATTATTGGTACATCCGAAGTGGTTTTCCCAATTAAAAATTGAGTCAAAGTACACGTATGTATTTGCTGTCGATTATATGTTAGCTTGAAAGCAATTTATCGAAAATTTTATTTGTCCAATACTAAGAATTTCGTTCAAAAACTAAACATTTTCTGCACGCAACAATCTCGTTTCTTGGCTATAGATTTTGAGGTATACATATTCCAAAGTGGATTATTGATATGTCAGCTTAATGATTCTTATTCATGTGATTTAGAGAATATGTTCTTTGCCTCTGAACCAAATGTTCAATTAAAATAGCGAAATGTTAATTTAATTTGGAAAAAGTAGCAATATACATTATTAGTTATTAGACAATTACCAACAGTTTGTTTGGATGTATAATATATATTTTAAATCTGTTTTTGTGAACGGCGTTTTCATTACCCTACCCTACGAATTATTATTTATGTCCGTTTATATATTTATGTCCGTTTATATATAGAAATTTTGAAATGCAAGATGTGACACTGTTTTTATCATTAATTATAATATCCTGTATTATCAGAAACAAATGAAAACCAGATCACATATCTGTTTGAATATACATAGCATGAAATTAAATTTCAAAATGAAATTAAAAAAATACCAAGATGCCCGAGAAATTTTTTTTTTTTTTGGGGTTCACACTGCTTTTACACAAGTGAAATTTGTTAACGAAGAAGTATATTTGCTTAATTTGTCAGTGACGATTTTTATTGTCACCGAATTAAACACTACAAAGTTTCATCATGAAACAGAATTAATAAATAAAAAAATTGCATCGCACTGAGATTTCTGTTGTCAAGTCGCAGTTTCCATGGATCAAAACAAAACAAAAGATTTTGAATAATTGAAGAACGTGGAGAGAAGAGAGTTAGGCAGAGGATGAAGAAGATAAGATGTTTCTGGTTCATCCATCACATTGAGATGAGGAAGGATCTCATTATGTTCACGAAGATGAATAATTGAACACAAGGAAGCATCAAATTTTGAAACTCCTACAAATTATCAGAAACACACATATCTCGTATTTATTATCAGTGTCATTGGTATTTTTCTTTTCATTTTAATATGGTCTTGAGGAAAAATATTTCAAAATTTAAAAATGCGGGCACGCACACACAGACACGCACTAACTTTATACTAACAAGTAATATCATCAACCCCACTGCACCACTAGCAATTGAGAATTTAGGTGTGAATCAAAGTGACTTTTAGTGATAAAAATTTACGTGTTATGTTCATGTACTTAAAAACTGTATTCTTTTGATCCTAAACATGAAACTCAATTTATTTTACCTTTTAAATTTACGATTTTATTCTGAAACTATCACTGTTATTGCGCTTTAAAAGGAGATTTCCATCAATTGGATTGTTTTTAATACAAATGATTAACCAATACATATTTTTACAAATAAGTAACTTAACTAATTTTATTAATTTTAATAAATTAGTCATACAATTCCTATATTTAGGACAAAAGGAAGAAACTCAATACATATCACATTATTGTCATGAGCCATATTTGAATAAAGAGATCAAACTTGACAAGAAACGCTCAAGAAGCCCTATCTGATATCCAGTCCTCCTTCTCAATCAAACCGACCTGTTGCAAAAGGAAAATCATTAAGTATAAATTAAAAAAATTTTGAAAGGAAAATTTTCTGTTTTGTTAACTTCTTCTTCCGTATTCTAACTCAATATCGATCCACATGCCCTAAAAGAAAGTGATGGCATTTGAGGGTGGTAGACAAAGCAGATATTTAGTCAAGGGCCATATATGTAATGTCTCTATTTCGTGGCCTCAATTTGTGGATCACAAAGTTTACAATTAAATTGTGTTCATATGGATACTCCATTTCTATGTATATACCTTCATTACAACGTACGCCAGTTGGGACGATCATCTTATTTGCAAAATTCAAGGCACATGTTCAAACTTATTTATTTCCTTGAATGAAACACAGCTACATGTCGACTGCATTTTTCCAAAAACCGAAATTCAAGCGTATTTATAATCAGGCAAAGAGACGAGGTTTTTTAAGTCCTGTTATAAATCACATCATTAAATTTTTAACATGGATATTCTAGTTTATCTTTTATTACATTATTATTTTCTTAAAAAGTGTACGTCTATACTAAATAGAAATAAAGTTAAAAATTTATTATATTTTAAAATAAAATTAATGCCATTTAAGTTTTTTTTTAATTTGTAATTCGTGTGAAACATGTTAAAAATGTTTTTCAGATAGGTGAAGAAGCAACTTTTTTTTTTTTGGGTTAACATACATGAATCTACCTCAATGACGTGCCTAGTTTTAAATTGAAGCCAGACAGTTAGCGTTGAAAAATGAAACTGAAAGGGAGAGAGAACAGAATCAAAAAAATATAATAAAATCTATGAACAAGATTTGGATTCCAAAAAGATGAGGGTTGTCTTCCTCTAAGTATGGCAACAAATTAAGGACCAACCTATATATAGCTATGGTGATATATATCACTTTCGGATTTCATATTTAAACTCTGTATATTCACATAGAATTCGACAAGATCAGCTGTACTATTTAAGTTTTGTGAATAGTATGACTTTTCGTAGTTTTGATATGTTATATGGATTTTTTTTTAAGATTATAATTATTCATCTATAAAGTCCAAGAAAGTGAGACAGATGTAATGAACGGCCAAGATGTTTGATGGGATAGAACTAGTGGAAGTCTGAAATTGCTTAATTACATTAATAATAATAATGTCAAAAACAAATAGAGAGAGGAAAAAGTGATAAGTAGGTAGCAGCCAAGGCTAGCATTCTAGATGGAGCCTCCATGTTTCCTCTCTTTTGTAGCAAGTGGCCAGAGAGACCAAAAGCATGTACAAACGAAACATGTAATCAATAATAATATTGGACACCCAAAATTACTGAAAGCAACCTTAAAGAAACACACATAATAATTAACATGCTGATTTATGGCAGTTTTTAGTCTTCAAAATCAAAAGCAATAGGTCAGCTGGGAAAATTCTATATGTTCATTCACGTTCATCCTATCAAATTAAACTCCCAGACAGATGTAAAGGTCAATGTTTAAATAAATACTTAAAATTTTCATATTCATACTCTTTTTTTTTTTTTGTGCTGTGTATTTATACTGATTGATATGATCAGTTAGCGTATTATATGCAATACTGATGAGAAATTGTAATTATATTTCTTAACTCAAGCACACTGTTCTTTCTATAATTTGAAAAAGACCTATAATAACGTAATTCATCAGTATAATTATAAAAAATATGGCTGAATCTCATAAAATTGAAACTCTGCTAAAACCAACACACCGTAGAAAAAAGTAATATCAGATTAACACTTTGTTCCTTTACTTTCTAAGTCTTTCTTTGATGATCATTTCTTACTTTATGGTCTTCAAAAAATGCTTCCTTCAATGTAATTCCACAAACAATTTATATTTATTCTCTTTCGCTTCAAGAGGATTGGTTGTGGAGTAATTGGCCTCCTTCTTTTCCCTTTAATTTTAATTTCTCTCTTCTGCCATCTCTCTCTCTCTCTCTCTCTCTCTATATATATATATATATATCTACGCATGAACTTGTGAATGAGAGGAGTACAAATTTTGTTCTTTTGATGAGGTCTAGGAGTGAGAGTATTGTGTCGTAGGTGTACATATAGCACACAAGTAGACCAACCTTCAATTTCCTCTCTCCTCCACCATCACACACACACACACACAGATGAAAAGTTAACACCCTAGCTTCTTTCTTGTTTCATCCTACCAATTTTTCATCCCACCTTTCCCTTTTTTGATTTATTATATATATATATATATATATATAACCCTCACTTGAATGGGGAAGAGATATTCATTCAAGTTTGGTGATCACAGTGTTAATTTATCAACAGTTGTCGGGATGCTTGAGTTAGACACTTCCTCAAAATTTTCCCTTGTACTCCAAAGAAGAAAGTGAGTGCCTTTTAGGCAGTCATATTTTAAGCATCCCCACTTAAAGTGAGATGCGTGTTTTTGATCTGTCTAAATCAATTAAGTGTGAGATCCCCCTAATATAATTATCTGGTCTCTTTTATGATTACATAAAAAAGGATCTGAGATATATATATCTTAACCCTCATCATTAATGTTTGCATGCATGTTATTATATTATCCACTGAATAATGCTTCAAATTAGTCATCTTTCTCTTGTCTTTTTTGTCCTCCAACGACCGTTTTAGTAGTTAATAAATAATAGGTTTTGAAACTTCTCCTGATTATTAATTTAATCAAATCATAGAGAGCGATATATGTCAAGTGTCGTACGTTGTCCTTACCAATGACCCCCATAAAACTATACTAATTAACTTAAAAAGAATCCCAAAACTATGAAGTACATATCAGCAAACGACATAGAGACATGTTCACTTCTTTCAACTTTCTGCTCTTTCGTCGCCATATAACAGAAAAGCTTGCAATTGCCCTCATAACCCAGTGGACAAAAAAAACCAAGAGAAATAAAACCAGCTAGACTTTTTACCTAGCACTCTCGCGGTTTATACCATGTGGATAAAAATTTTGTACTATCCCCCAATTTAATTTCTGAAATTTCCTGTCCAGAATATTCATATATCTTGCACCGAATTTATTGCACTTTTTAATCAAATCTTTGAGGATTCTTTGCTAACAACATTGTTCTGATTAATAATGATCAAACTTAAATCTAGTCATAGAACATCAAATTCCTTCAGCTAAGACACACACACACACTTGCATATATATCCATATATCTAACTACAAGTATCAGCTGACATATTTAACAGACATATATACACTTTACGCTGATATATTTCTTACTGTATTTAGTTAGCAGAAAAGGCATATACAAACAAATCAAAGCCGTCCAAACATATATAGGTAGCTTTAGCAGCTAGCTTGGCTATGCCTGATAGGCTATGTTATTAGGGTTCTTTGGAATATGTGGGGAAGAAGAGGAGAGGCTAAAACATGAATGGATGAGGAATCAAGGCTAGAAAGAATAGCATCGATCTCATGAATCCCAATAAACATTAATGGTCTTTTGAAACCAAAAGTGAAGGCTTTTTCAGAAACAAAGGAGCGTGATGGCTAGCTAGCTGCTCAAGTTGTGCCCACTTGATGTTTGCAAAAAGCAAGTGTGGGGAATGACCTGAAGAGCACGATGAACTCGCATGATTCCTCAAAACTTCTGCAACATCTTAACCCCATATATATGTATATATATCCGTCAGACACATATCTAATTTATCTACATATATATTTTGCAAGTTTCAATCCATATATGGCCCATACATAGACGCACGAGTCATTGAGTCTCATGTGAAGGCTGTTCCCTGATCACTATATGTATGTATGTATGTGTATATAGTGATTCCATTCGATTATCACGGACCAACAACACTACCTTTTCACTTGTTCAGACACACATGATGCTTTCTTTATCTGCAGTTGTCTGTTAAGGATGCACGCAACCCGAAGGTGGGGGTGTGTTTCGTTTTTTTGTCTGAATGCTATTCTGGATTTTGACGTTATACTATAACTTGATTAGTGTAAGGCGGTTCTATGAGAGCTAGGGCATGAAATCATGAATTAATATAGTATGTGATTCACTTGATTGATATGTCTTTTCATGCAAAGTGTAGTGATCCCTCTTAGATTCTCAGAAAAATGACAAAAAAAGAAGTTAAAAATTATTAAATCCCAAATCAGGTTTAGTAACAACTCGTTATTTGTTTGATGTTGATAATACTAAATTTGTAAATAACAAATTTTTATTGACATTCTTGATTTGGCATTTGGTAATTTTCAAATTTTTTTGTCATTTTTTTTCTAGATTCTCTATTACGTTTTATTTAATAGTCCTTATTTGTTTGACAGATATTATACGGTCTTTTCATGTTTAATAATTTCGCATGATCCCTCGGCTAATCTATATCATTTTTTTCGTCATAAAATTAAATTTGTGAACAAACTTTCTTTCTTTCCAAACATTACAATTTGATTCTCCCCTTTGATTATTTAAAGTAACGGGACAAAAGTATTCTTATAGATGTATGTAAAATTTAAAAGAAAAATCATATGCAATGAAACATACACATATATTAGTGTTAAAGAAAATAACAATTATTTAAATGAATAAAAATAAAATGGTAACTTAATTGTGACAAGTAATTTTATTCTATATTGTGTGTGTGTGTTGATATTAATATTACATTTTTACCATTTCTCTTTTTATGTGTTTCTCAGTATATGTGTGTGTGTGATGCAAGCTACATGTGCACTACTATCTCCGGTTTTAAATATAAAAGCTAGTTGACTAATTTGAGTAGATTAAGAAAATAAACTAATTTAGTTATTTGTAATGAATATGTATTATCTTTCCTAAAATATCTTTACTAATTAAGTTTATTGGTTAGAACTACCATTAGAAGGACTATATTGGAAAAAAAAAAGATAAATATGAGAGACCAAATAGATTAGGGTCTTATATTAAGAATCAAAATAAAATTCAAACGAGGTCTTATATTAAAAATCGGAAGTAGTATTTGTTTTTCAAATAGCCTAGCTAGAACAATTGATCGTTATTTCTAATATGGTAATAAAAGCATTCTAGTGATTTTACTTTTGAAAAAAATGAGTGAATAGTTGTTTTGTATAAGTCATAAATGTTACTCCTCCGATTCTAAATATAATACCCTTATATACACCGGAAGAGTTAGTATAAGGGTCTTATATTTAGGACCGAAGGAGCATGACTTAACTTTTAGACTTTTTTCAGAGCAAAAACCTACAACCTACTATTTAGCTAGTTTAGCAGAAATTAAAGTGCCGTTTGGTTTCTATGATTGTCGTCGATTTAAGTTGGTAATTATTTTGATGAATGCCAATTAGTTATTAAATCTGTAGTTTGAGGTAAATTATTCACATTTCACACAGAGATTGTTGATTTCGTGCCATAACAAGCAAGGGCGCTTCCCCACAGAGAATGAACAAATTACTGGATTTTGCATCGGCAGAGTCATGGGTCCACGTTATCCAATGGGCCCGTGAAGCCCAATTTATGCTGTGTGCTTTTAACTTCTTGTAGGCCCATAATCACCGGAGAGGTATATATTTAACATTCAATCAACTCATTTTTTGTAACCAACAAGTGTTGGCCCAAGTGAAAAGAACTTGGACTCCTTAAAAATCATGTCCTAGGTTTGATCTTTGGGGCAGTGCGTATAAAAAAAACACTGTTAGGAGCGGTCCTTGTTACTGTTCCTGACAGTATCCTGAAAGATTAATCTCTTATCGTTAGGGTGGGAGGATGCTCTTGACAACAACCAAAAAACTCATTTTTTGTAACAAAAAAAAACTTTGGGTGGTGAAATGAAACAAATTTATTATTTTTTTCCTAAAGCATAGGTATCCTTCTACTGAGACAATCATATTCGAAACCCTGTTAGATGCTAAATGTGAGCTCCTTTTCTTGCAAGGATTGGAACCTTGATTAGTCACGTTGTGAAGAGCTAGCTCATTAGACCTAACCTTTATTTGCATTTAGTAGATGTGTTTGTTTTAATTTTGAATATAATATTTTTAACTTATTTTATCTTTCAAATTTTGACTATTAAGAGGAATTATTAATAAGAGAGTCAATGCAAAAAATTAAAATTTAAAAGAGGTACTTCAAAAAAAAATAACACATATTTTTTAACTAATAACTAATAACTAATTTAACTAATTTTTTAACATTTGCAATTTAGTTATTCAGTTTCTACATTTAGAATTGGAAGGAGCTGGAGAAACAAGAACTGGGGGGATTACTTAAAATAAGTAAAGAGATTAAAGTGAGTTCTACTCATAAAAATTGTGTGTGTTTTAACCAGGTGATCTTTACGTTGCGGCACAAAGCCAACAAAATATAAAAACAAGAAAAAGAAGTCAAATAGGAGAGGCCAAAAAGGGGTAATCTGGGTTCGTTTGATGGACATTAATGGACATTAATGGGGACGGGGTTGGGGGGCCATGGCACGGAGACTAAAATGTGTGGTGGGTTTTTGCCTTTCCAATTTCTGGGATTTTCTCAGACTTTTGTGGGGTGTCCTTCCCCGCTTTATTATGATAGAGAGAGATAGAATGTTCCAGATAGTAAAAAATGTCCTTTTCGAT
Organism: Neltuma alba; assembly: GCF_004799145.2. Classification (NCBI taxonomy): domain Eukaryota; kingdom Viridiplantae; phylum Streptophyta; class Magnoliopsida; order Fabales; family Fabaceae; genus Neltuma; species Neltuma alba. The sequence goes on from NW_021636109.1 coordinate 46,363, forward strand.
ATTGTCCCATTCATATTGCCACCTATCCAATTCTCTTTATACCCACACCCACATTGGCACGCACCTGATGTAATGTTGCTCTTTCTCTGATCTTCCCCGCTTGTTTTCCTCTAACCCTGCAAGCTTAGCGCATACTCTCAAATGTGAATGGACACCTTTTATTTATTTATTTTGGTATATTTGAGACTAATTTTCTTCGGGCTGAAAGTGTTGTTAAGATTAAATTTTTTCCAATAAATGCATTTCTTAAAAATCAAACTTATATTTTCTTTTTTATAAAAGTCAGACCACTTATCATCTTAACCAACAACTTATCAGTGAATAGACACCATTTATAATTATACTAACCCAAATCCTTAATATAACATCATATAACTAACTTCTAAATATTAAGAAAATTAGTTAAGTTGATTACTTATCATAAATATATACTCCTCTGATCCTTAATATAGGACTTAATTATTGAGTTGATTTTGGTCCTAAATATAAAAACTATTTTTCATTTTTATCGATTTTTTTCTAAATTATCCTTATGGATATTCCTTCAACCATGATTAAATAGAAGAGGAAAGGAGGATATTAAGAAAGATAATTATGGCGTTTTAAGAAAAATATGTCATATTTCTTATAATTAACTAATTTACCTAACTTTCTTAATTTAATCAAATTAGTTAAATAGACCGGAGGACTATTTTTTTTCTTTCTAAACTATGATTTTTAATAAAATATCTTGGATTTGGAACTACTCATTAGTGAAAGATCCTTAATATGTACAATTGATGAGAATGTTTTAGGAAAAAATTATAAATTTGAAAGACAAGATATATTAACGTCTTACATTTAAATCTAAATTCCAACCCCCTACTTTAAATACCGGAATAGTAAAAATTATTTGATTTCCTCCCAAAAGGAACATAATTAGTTAGCCAGTGTCCTAGTGCATTAAGAAATATTTGAATTAACTTTTTAAAAATAATTTTACAGTGTATAAAATAAATCTGTGAAAAGAAATGAAACGTCCCAAAAACTCAAACGGCCATGCGTCTTGACTATTTATCCGAAAAGATTTGTTTTGTCTCTTTTTGAGCGTAAAAATACCTTTTTAATTTTTTTTAACATGGCTCGAAACTTTGTATGATCAGGGAATGGGGATTACCCACCTTTTGTTTTTTTTTTTTTTGTTTTGACCAGGGGAATTACCCAACTGCACCTAAGCCAAAGCAACGAAGTTAAATGAAAGTTAACTGATTAAATCTGTAGAAAAATTATAGTATTTTCTTGAATATATGTTGCAATATTTTTAAAATCACGCTTCTTAACTTCAAAACTACCTTCTCGTAGTATTTAGCCGTAAGCCAGGAAAAAAACAACTATGCTTCATTCATTGTTAAACGATTAAATCAGAAAAAATCAAAAAGAACAAATTAATCTAGCAGTAGTATTTCATTGAATTAAAGGAAAATGAATTAAAAGTACACAAATCAAATAAATAATTTTTATTAAAAAATGATGGCAAAAAAATTCTTAAAATATGTTTTTAGTTTAATTTTTATTTCTTAAATAAAAATGTGTTCAATTAAAATTCTTCTTGCGCAAAATTCTTGGCCGAGTGATATCATATGTCATTTTTTAATAGAGAAGTCATAAATTCAAATTCGTATGAGTGTTTCATTTGACCTTGATTAATATAATTTGAAGTCTTCATCTTTTATTTTTTCAAGTTAGAAGCTTGATTTGTTTAAAATTGTTTATAAATATGTTTACGATTTTTTCAGATATTTATTTTATATTTTATAAATTATGATTAAATATTATTATCATTTTAAACAAGGCCAAAGTCTGGAAGAAAATGTATTTTTTAATACCTAAATACCTTTTTTTTTCCCCTCCAACTTAATGCCTAAATTATTATATTATCAACATGTTATCATTTTATTTATGACTATTATTCGCCGAATGAAATATGTGGACACGTGGCAGTAGAATATAGCACTGTGACGCTACCTGAAGCGCCGCAGTCAACACCCGCATGTAACCGAAGCATTCTGGGACAGAGAAACGCATTCGTGACTCCCCAACGTGTCCCCCGCAAATTCGCACCCGCTGGCCGCTGCTTAATTCTCTTTTCGCCTCGTTATTTACTCATTTATTTATTACTTATTATTTGTTTATCCATTTTTCATATTTCATCTTCAACTTCTTTGCCCCTCGCGCTCCCAGAAACGACTACGACCCAATTCTCTGAGAAAAAGGAAATTCTCAAGCAAGTGGTTTCCTCTGCACCCGTGGCTTTTTTTCCTAAATTCCTCCTTTTGGGGGGTAAGAATAGGGAATTTTCAGTCTCTCATGTCTCATGTTTTGTGAAAATTTCCATCTGAATTTGTAGGTGAAAATGGCGAGCTCAGTGGAGAAGGAGAGTTTAGCGGGGGAGGAAGCTCTCTCCGTGGAACTTCCTGCTCCTCCTGGTTGGAAGAAGAAGGTCCGCTTCTATCTCGCTCTGTCTCTCTACTTAGGCTAGTTTGATTTTACAATTATTTTATATGGGGATTGATGTTTCTTGCTATAATTCGTTGTGATTGTGCTCTAGTTCTTGCTTTGACGTTAAATTCTGACGTGGATTTGCTTTATTTTGGTGAATTCCGGTCTTTCACGGCCTAATTTGAGGCTTTGCTCGTGGGACCTTAGCTAGGGCATCTTTGCATTTGCTTGGTTCGTCTTAAATTATGAATACTTTTGCTTCGAAATTCACATCGAAGCTTTAGGGTTTTCGAGTAACGAAATTGGAAAATTATGCTGCTGCTGTGTGATTGTAATCCGTTGGGTTTTCTAGACCTGCCTAAAATTCCTATATTCCGAAGTGGTTAGGTTCTTACTGTGTCCGGTGCACTTTTGTGATCGACACATTTACTACTATTGAAGTGGTCAGACTTTTACTGAGTCTTCACTGTTATTTTTTCTTAAAGATGTTTAAGACTATTGCTTTCCTAAATCAGTAAAATATTTTCGAGAGTGCTTCTTCCAGTTCAATTTCGCAATGGGAGGGTTACATTTAAATTTTCCGCACGCTTGTATCGGAAATTTAGTTTCGCTCTGTTATCTTAGAAGGTGCCCCGAGCCTGATCAAGTATACTGAAGTTCACTCTCTATACATCACCATGTCGTGGGAAATCAGAATCGCACTGTATATTCTAGCTTATTTCCTATGACCATTTTTTTCTTCGCTATGCTAACGAGTTGTTTAGACCACATTACTGAAAATATTCGGTGATGCTGTTGCTTGCAGTGGCTGCGTGCCTGCACCCTTTGAGTTGGTGAGGTTGGAATCCAGGCTTGTTGTTAACTAGTTAATCACTTAGTCCAAGACTCATGAGAGTCTGGGCCTCTCAGTTTACCGGAAAATCTAGTATTTCACTTGCAGTTTGTGGGAGCCAATGTGTCACTTTAATGCAATCTTGTAATGATCGATTTAGTAACCCACTCTCAAATTGTCAATTATACCTTAGTTGATCTGGATTATACTTCGTCCTTTTTTTTTTTTTGGTAGATGATAATACTTATCCTTAGATTCTGCACATTTCATTATTATGATTGTAAATGGACACTTGCTATGATTTTAAAAGTAACAGTTTTATGCAAGCGGTACAACTTCTGTATTACTATCAAATTAGCTCGACTAACATTTAAGTATGTCTTTATGCTTTTTTCTAACTTCAATTGCGGAGGTTAAATTACTTCCACTGAAGTAAAACATATTGTACATCGTGAATATCTTCTCTTATTCATAAGATGCTGTTAAGATCAATTCCTGGCATTTAATATGAATATGCAATTTCGTTGCATCATATTGAATGGTTGTTAATAAACCCCTTTCCGGAAAGTATATTGCTTGTGATTGTGGTAAAAACAGTCAAGTTCTGAATCATTTTTTTTGTTCTTTTAACAAAGGAGTTCTTGAGAACTTGGAAGTCAGTAGAGGGAAAGAGGCAAGGGTGGGGATTCCCTTTGACAGCAAGCACAATTCACTTTTTAAAGATTGAAGTTGGCGCTAGTCATGGTCTCATTAGCCTTGCCATTCAATCTTAATCTGAAAAATTCAGAACATTCCTTCTTTTCTCATTTCAAATTTTAGTGTACGCATGACTAAGCCACCGTATGCAGAGTAGAACAACAATTGTCTTGTTCCTTTTTTGTATGTCAACTGTAACAATGTCATATTTACAACTTTATTTAATCTTTTTCTTCTTGTGATGATCACTTGGATTAATTTGACATCTTTCATCTTCCCTCTCTTGCAATTTGAAAACATGAGAAAGCCTGCTTGTGGACACATTATGACATTTTTGTGGGTCAATTCTGGGCTCTTTCAATCCATCACGTTTGATTTCAATTGAAGGATTTCTATATTAAAAATGGTTCATAAGCATTCTGTATCAAATGTGCTGTTTTTTTGGCACATTATGGACATTGGCCTATGGTGTTGACTTTATTGCTGGTCGTCTAATTTTTGGTTCCTCTTAATCATTTCCCAAGTAGAGCCTGAGTGGAAGAATTAAGGAGGGAATGAAAGCCTTCTGACTAGACAAGGTTAATTTGGCTCCACGTTACTCTTTTCCTCAAGTTAAATACTGAATTAGCCAGATTGCAATAGCTCATATGATGTATGGAGTGGTCAATTGTTCTGAGTCAATGGAGAATCATTCTGCCCCATTTATAGGAAGATTTAGTTGTATGAATTGGGCAAAGAATGAATAAAAGACCGAGAAAGAAATGATAGATGGATATTATATAGAGCTTGAGACACAGATATTGAAACCCTCTGCCTAAGCCAATTCCAGTCCAAGATAGGATCCTCCCCGTCCTAAAAACCATTTTATCAAGCAGTCATTTAGGGATTTTGCATCCTTGGCGATTTCTAATTCAATTGTGATCTTTTTGCAGTTCTTCCCCAAAAAGGGTGGAACCCCAAGGAAAAACGAGATTGTATTTACTGCCCCAACAGGAGAGGAGTTTAACAACAAGAAGCAGCTGGAACAGTATTTGAAAGCTCACCCTGGTGGCCCAGCTGCTTCAGAATTTGATTGGGGCACTGGTGAGACCCCAAGAAGATCAGCAAGGATCAGCGAGAAAGCCAAGGCTTCTCCCACAGAAACTGAACCCCCAAAGAAGCGCAGCAGAAAATCATCAGCTTCGAAGAAAGATGCTTCCCATGAAAACAAGGAGACAACAGATGTGCAGATGCAAGAAACTGAACCAAAGGAAGATGCAGTTGTCAAAGAAAATCAAGAAGAGAAAAGAGAGGAGGGTAGAGATGTCAAAGACGAATCCTTTCATCCTGTGGAAGATAAACCTGAAGAACATGTTAATAGACCCAGTGATGAGGAGAAGTCCGGGACTACTGGTGGAGAGCTTCCGGGCCTGAAAGATAACCTTGGCGGGAAGGAAGCTGAGGCTCCTGACAATAAAGATGAGAAGAGTGAGGGAACAAAACTGGAAGACAAAACCGAGCAACCTGAGGGTGAGACGAAGAAAGAGGATGGACCTGAGGTGCTGAAGAAACATGAAACAGACAACCCAGTTGAGAAGAAGGTTGAAGTGGAAGGAGAGCATAAAGATATAAACAAAGCTGAGGAAAAGGAAGGAACAAAAGAAAACAATGAAGGATATCACAAGGCCATTGAGGTAAGCAAGAAGGGTGAAGCAGAGGTCACTGAAAACGGCACCAATGGGAGCGCTCCTGGTGAGGCTGGAGCCCCGAGGAATGAATAATGAATAAGCTTTGCTTTATCCCCTCTCATGCTGACCCCCTAAGATTTGTCTTAAGATGACTGCGTCTTTTGTTGTTATTGATCTGATTGTTCATTGAAATAATCACATACAATTATAGAGTAGGTCTATAATGTACCATCCTTTGGTGTATTAGATGTGTAGCGTTTAGTTCCCCTGTGTAACATTAAGTTGTATCTATCTTGTAATATGACAAGAACCTATGATTATGTAAGTTCCTAAATACTCCGTTTACTCCTAAAATTCCCGTTCGCTATCCTCTGCCTCAGTCTGAGCCTGTACATGTCATTCACCTTCATGGATCACAAGAGAGAATTACCAAGGGGTTTCAAGAAAAAAATTAATTATTAAAAAACTCTAATGACCAGTGATCAGTTTAAACATGTTATTATTCCTTATTTTAAAACTTGCTATTGTATGCTTTTCACTTGTCAATAAATTTGAAGGTAATTAAATTTATTTTGTAGGACCTGATTGTAATTTTTTTGGATCATGACTACGTGTTAGAAACTGTGATGGTTTCCTAAAATGGGTAATTTTGCACCGCTGGAACAAAGATAGCAAAAAATTATATCTATGAAATTGCGTCAAAGTTGCAGTTCGCAGTTATCGGGTGCAAGATTAATTGATTAATTCATACTCGTTCCTGTCATGGACGTCCATTTGTCAAACGCTCTGGTTGAAGGAAGGCACGAGGGCGACTTTGGTGGCTTCAACATCCTTCCTAAATTGATAACGTACCATCCCGCACGAAAACAAATTCTAATTATTCTAATTATTTTATAAAAAGAAGAACATAGGAAAAGAAATTGAAATAACATAAAACACATTTATCAATTTGTAATCATATTTAGCTATTTACCGCTTTCATTTTAAACCAAATAATAATAAAAATTATTAAAATACCCCCTCCTTCCATCTTAAAAAGTGTTTGGATGAAACCAAACCATGGTTTGAAGAATAGCTTCTGGAGAATAAATTCCAGGGAGAATAGATTTTGTGAAGAATAGATTTTCTGAAAAGTGATTCTGATAAGTGAGAGTGTTTGGATAGTTGTTACCAGAAGCACTTTTTACATGTATCAGTTACTAAAAAGGGTATAAGTTAATATGATAATTATATAAAGGATAGATTTTATAATATATTTTGATTTGAAGAAACAAAATTGTTAATAAAATAATTTTTACTAACATAATTAATAATGTAAAAGATAATATAATTAATAAATAATTAATATGTGTATATATATATTTATAAAACATAATATTATAGAAAAATGATTTTTTTTTGCTAACAGAAAAATATCAATATCCTTTAAATATTTTAAACATGAAATCCCATAACATTTTTTCACAACTAATTTTTGTAACAACATACTACTTCCGATCTTTAATATAATTAATTAATTGTTACTACATGTATATATATTTATAAAATATAAGATTAAAAATATTTTTGGAGAAGATGAATAATTTTCCGTGAACAGAAAATTATTAATTTTCCGTGAAGATTATAAATATGAAATTGCATGATATTTTCTAATAAAATTGAATAAACACACATTAAAAACAATTTATTAATTATTAAAGTAAGTAATAATTGTCGTGAGAATATAAGGTATAATATTAATAAAAGGAATATAAATAACGAAGTGTCTTGATAATTAAAATGTTGCATCGATACATAGCATTTGTAATAGTTTTTTCTTTAACTACATATTACAATCTATGATAAAAAGAAATAAATTAGATATGACTACTATCCTTGTGTATAATTAATAAGTTCATCTCTTATGCTGTTATGAACCCGAGCCATATAAGATGAGATTGTATTGATGAATGTATATATGAAAATCCAACTCCATCATCATCTTCTTGTGCATAAGTACTTTCTTCTTCAAATTGAATGAATCTAGAATCAGTAATAGGCTTGTTTGACACAATTAATAGGTGGTTAATGGGTAGTACTCAATGACAGAAATTCACAGCCTTACTAGTACCCAGAATATCAATTTATATCATTTATCAAAAAACATATTTATTTTCAAAATTCTCGCATGCCATAGTTGAGTATACAAAGAGGTCATATACTAATTAAAGACCTACAATTAAATACTCCATCCCTATTCATTTAAATACACACACAAATCATCATAGGCATTTGTCACACTGATCTTATATCACAATTATTCTATATTGACAAATGATCAAAACCTTTTACACTTGAATTGCCCTAACAATATCACAATTTACATTTAAAACAAAGTTGAATGTACAACACCAAATGAGCAAGCCCCAAAAACATTCATACTTCAAGCATATGTAACTAAAATGAACATGCTCCAAAAACACTCCATAAATCTTTAATTAATAGTTTCAAACATATCATGCCTTTCCCCTGACATCACTCTACCACCGTCAAAATCATTTCAGTTTGCCCAAAATATGCAATTTGCACTTGTACATCACAAATATAGCAGAATTCAATTAATATAAGATGTATATTTAACCAGAGTTAAAGCAAGATGCGATTGTAGTCCAAGTTTTTATACATTTTCCATTATATATATATATATATATATCTCATAGTGGAGATTTAGAATTCACCATCTTAGCATTTTATAATTAATTAGCTAAGACCAAGAACTCTTCCAAATTATTATCTGAGCTCTTTTTTTCTTTACTAATACTGGTCATAATTCAGGCAACGATGGCCCTCAAATGAAATGTTTTAATCAGGAGTTCAGAACAAAGGAAAGATATTCAGAACATATTGCTCAGACAGTGTGGTCAATGTTTTTCGAATCAAAATAATCTCAAGGTACACAGCAGAATGCATAGGCTTTTATAGAAATAAAATTCTTGTACATCGATATCCCAAACATTTGCAATTCATAAATGTTTTTCTTTGTTAATAATCACCATTCATAAACCTGATTCAATATAATATCACAAAAGAAATTTTTGTAAACAATATCAAAAGCTCTGTTTGTCAAGTATCCATCATGGTCAAGATTGAAAAGACCTCTTCTTAATACATAATTATAAAACCATTTTTAAAATGATAACCATGGTAGAAAAGAATTGAGTTAGAGCTTTAAAATACTACCATGGTTATAAAGAGTTTGGCTTATTCCGAAAACATCCCAAATGGCTCAAGATACATAAAACACCCATGGGTTTAACAACACGTAGAACAAAGCCTCAGGGCACAGTAACCGCCCACAAGCCCAACATAATATTCATCCCACAAAGACTTAGGGCACAAGAAACATAGGGTGCTCAACCCAGCCCACAAGTCATACACATAAGAGTATCACATACAGCAGAGTCTTATGACCTTCAACCATTTTAACAGCATTCCATTAAATACAGTCATCCAAACAAAAGAAAGTAGACGTCAACACAGTCGTGAGCCTAAGATGGCAATATACATAACATTACATGCCTAAACCAGAAGAGGACTACTAGACTATGCTCGCCTATGCCTCTGGTTGCTTCCCTTCATGCCGAGCCAAACTAGATGGCTCTCCTGAAAAGCATTGAGGAATAGCGAGGTGAGACATAAAGTCCCAGTAACCAAGTATTAATTTATGACATATACAAGTAGGATGGCAAGTTGGTGAAGTAGTGCTTAAATATAGTTTAAGAAATAAATGATACTTGAATAGATACAATCACATAAAAAGAGTATATCTCTCCATTCACAACACAACTCATATAAAAGTACATATACGCAACAACACAATGAAATATGCCCTCCCATCACCTTGCTCCTCTTTATGTCTCCTTGATAAGGACCCGGGCTTTCTGTGTTGAGTAACCCGGCCAAAAATCACCCCACTCATATCAAGCTACGGGCCCCCTCCTGTACCTACACCGCCCAAGAATGGACTATGGTGCAAGAGGTGTCTACCCAAGAGTTCGTTCTCAATTCCAGGCCAAGGAAAAGGAAGAACCACAGGGGCCTAACAATAAGGTCAAACACTGGGATCCGTAGTGTAGGCATGCCGCACGGGCTTCAAGAACAATTATCCTCACATAACAAAATCCCATCCTCCACATATGAACCCCATGCATAGTCACAATATAAATCAAAATATCACAATCTTCAAAGTAAGATGATATAATTTCAAACAAAGTATAACACATTTTCATTTCATTTAATAACATAATATTAGTATATTAAATTCAGTACTACACGAAAACATAATTTCCAATAAAACACAACTCAAACATAATTAGATCATCATACTTCCCACTTCACCAAAATTTGTCATATAATAAAATATATATTTTATTTACAGGCATACTTTTACAAATTAACTTAAGAAAATAAAAACATAATAAACACCTTACAATCCAAAGCGTGTATATAAAATAAATTAACCCCGGTTACCTCTATTCCAAGTTTAACCTCACAGCTTGAGAAATAAGAGCACAAATTACAAACTCCGAAGTACAAGATAATCTACAAATAATATAGATACAATTTAATGTTCATACAAATAATTAACTTAAATTACATAGAATTTATTATTAATAATATCTATACATATATTTACTATCCAAAAATTCTTACTTCAAATAACAATTTTTCTCTACCCAAATAACTCATTTAAATTATAAATATTTATAAAATATTGTTTTTATCTAATATTGTAAGAATCTCAATTTATAACTTAAGTTTCCAGTTTCAAAATTTTTCTAATAATATAGTCTTAATCTATTTTACATTTTAAACCGATTAAAATATCAATAATATATTAAGTAACCCAAATAAGTTATTTAACTTAAATTTAATCGGTAAAAACATTCTATATATCTTGAATAATACATTTTCCAACCAAAATCTTAGTTTAAAATTCTCAAAACAATCAATAAACAAATATAAACTGATTAAAATTTCAATAATATATCAAACAACCCAAATAAATTATTTAACTTAATTTTAATCGGTATAAATATGATGTATATCATAAATGACAGATTTTCCAACAAAATAAATTTGATTTTAAATACCATAGGTAATAAATGGACAAATCTAAACTGATCAAAATTTCTTAATAATAAATCTTTAAATTTCTACGGTCAAATATTTTCGAAACTCAATACTTACTCTATACTCAGATCACAAAATTTTCTCTAAACATTATAATGATACTACTAATATAAAGCTCTAAATATATAGAAAATATTCATAGAGAAAAATTTAATAGAAAGAAGTGTTTAATGTACCTATATGATCCCCAAAGCTTGTATGACTCTTCAAACTGCTAACACTTCTTTTCTCTCAATCTCCCCTTCTGTGCATCTCACTCTTTCTTTCCATTCTTTGTGATCACTCTCTCTTTTTATCCTTCAAATTCCATTGTCCTTCATCAATTTTTTCTTCATTCATTAATGCTCCCTCCATATTTTTCTTCCTTCAGTCAAAAGCTTTCCCCTAAATTCCTTTTCCTCTTAAATATGTTCAGCTTTCGGTGGAAAGCTGAACGTGTTGTCCCTTCCCCCTTTTTTTTCCCCGAAATATTAATAAAATATTATTATTTAATCGTAATAAAATGTAATATAATATATATATTTTTTTTGAAATAATAGCTTTTTTTTTAAGGATGTTACAAAGATCAAAACTTTTAATCCTCCCTTTGAGCTCACACGTGAGACTAATAACACATTTGAAATAGACTACCCATTTTACAGAGCAGACTATATTTACACAAAATCAAATCGATGCAATGCATGAGTAAAGAAAATGATTGTTCAAGAGGAGAGACATTACCTAAGCGATAGATCTGAGCACCTCCACCTCACTTATGAATGATTGCCCAAAGTGAAGAATGCAAATTGCACACCAACAACGGATGGATCGGACAACCCAATGTGTAATCTTGTTCTTTCAAGCCGACAAACACCTCACCAACGCCTCTTCTTGCGAACCGATGACACAAATCCCACCATCAGGGACAGCATCTATTGAACGAGCAAGAAAAAAGGAGGAAAAAAAAGTGAAGCTTTGATTTTAATGGAGGGGCATTCTTGCCTAGATATCGTTGCCCACCCTCTCACACTCGTAATAATTACACCAACGAAGCCTTAGAAGTGAAATGTTTTCGCTTTCTACAAAATCATGGTTTTGGAAGCTGAAACCATGATTTCAGCTCAAACCATGGTTTTTTAAAATATTGGGGTGTTTGGACGGTTTTGGGTCCAAATCATGGTTTGAGTCCCAAAACCATGATTTTCTATGTTATCCAAACAGGGCCTTAATCAGAAGAGATGACTAAAATGCTCCCGCTCCCTCTCCCTCCAATTTTCAAGGGATTGTTTGAATTAATGTTGGGAGAAATGATAGAAAAATACTTGCTAAATTTCAAAATGACAAATAGGTTATGCTAATTATTCTTGTAATGATTTTTACCACTCAAAATATGTTAAATCACCCATTTATTATCTTAAAATTCAACAGGTATTTTTCTGTCATTTTTTCTTAATAGGTTGACAAAATAATTTTTATCCTAATTTTGCACTTTGAATTTGGGGTAACAAACAATGTGATTCATATCTAGATAAATTTTTATTAAAAAAATTCAATTTGAGAGAGATTCATTTGGATGGATGAATTGAAAATTCATTTCAAAAAATTTAAATATATAAAACAAATTAATAGCCCAAAACTGAAAAAGAAACTTCAGCTTTGAAACGATTTTTGAGTGGAAAAATCAATTGTTGTGAAAACGACGTTAAATATCAATTTTTTCATCAAACTAATGCAATTAACTTCTTCCTAACATTATCCAACCATGTGAATGCAATAAATATAGTGTTTGTTTGAGATAACAGTGAAAATCCTGTATAAACATATTTTATGTAAATTGAAACAAAATTTTAACTGAAACAAAATTCTTTTCATATACTTATCTGGTATTGTTTAAATCATGATTAAAGATTTACTTATAACAGTTTTATAAACAGTTTTAAAGAAGCCTGTAGTCAACTTGTTATTAGTTATCCCGAGCTCCTCAAACAAACTAACCAAGCAACGGCGCCCAATGAAATCTGGGGACACGTGGCAGAAAAAGAGAGCACTGTGACCCTCCCCGATTAACTCTCTTTTTCTCTCTCTGTGTCTTCGTTATTTATTCATCATCCGTTTTTCTCCTCCCATTTCTTCGTTTCCCTCGTTCCCAGATACAACAGCCACTGCCCAATTCACTGAAGAAGAAATTGTAAAGCAAGTGTATTTCCCCCTGAACCCGTGGCTATTTTCTAATTTCCTTTTCGGGGGTTTAAAAAAAAGCGATTTTTAGTCTCTTCTGTGTATCTCATGTTTTGTGAAAATTTCCGTCTGAATTTGCAGGTGAAAATGGCGAGCTCAGTGGAAAAGGAGAATTTAGCGGGGGAGGAAGCTCTCTCCGTGGAACTTCCTGCTCCTCCTGGTTGGAAGAAGAAGGTCCACTTCTATCTCTCTCTGTCTCTACCTGGGCGTCTTTCGATTCGACTATTCTTTTATATGAGGATTGACGTTTCGAGTTATAATTCGTTGTGATTGTTCTCTAGTTCTTGCTTTGACGTTAAATTGTGACGTGGGTTTGTTTTATTTTTTATTTTTCGAATTCCGGTCTTTCACTGCGCAATTTGACGCGGTGCTCATGGGACCTTGGCTAGGGCATCTTCTCATTTGTATGCTCATCTTAAATTATGAGCACTTTATGCTTAGAAATTCACATTGAAGCCTTAAGTTTTTCAAGTAATGAATTTAGAAAATTATACTGCTGCTGTGTGATTGTCATCTGTTAGGTTTATCTAGACCTTCCCCAAATTCCTATTTTCCAGAGTGGCTAGATTCTTGCTGTGTCCTATGCATTTTTAGGATCGACATGTCTACTACTATTGAAGTGGTCACTCTTACTGTGTCTTGTACTTTTATTTTTTATTTTTTTCTTAAACACGTTTACGACTATTGCTTTCCTCAATCGGTAAAATTATGTGAGAGTGTCGCATCCAGTTCAAGTTCGCAATGGTTAAATTTTCTGCATTCTTGTATAATGAATTCAGTTTCTCTCTATTATCTTAGAAGATGTTCTGAGTCTGACCGATTATACTGAAGAAGCTCACTCTCTGCACAGGACCGCAAAATGGTAAATAAAATTGGCACTATATATTCTAGCTTATTTTTTCGAATATTCTTTCTCTGATTTTGAAATATTTGGTTCAATAACTGGGATTTTGACATGAATGAATCTGCTTAGTTTAGATTTAGTGATTGCACCATTGGTCTAGATTTGCTAAATAATTTCATCAAGTATGGCTTCTCATGTGCTTGCAAAGTTGCAATTGTGGGTGCCTAATTACATAGTAATGATTTCTTTTCCTGTGGGCTGTGTCCATCAGTTTAGTTTGATGACATGCCTTACATTTGAAGTAGTTGTCAAACACTCAAACTATTTTCTTTATGACAAGCGACCTTAAAATATTGGTTTTAGTTGTAGGTTTGGTGAAATTACCTGTGAGTTAAGTTTCATAAATTTGCCAGGACACTCTGCAGATACGCACACTTATACATAGCCATTCTTGGAGGGACATGGCTGAGTTTTCATGCTTTTATTAGAATTAAGAATCACTTATATACTCTCTCTGCTTGTCTTCCCACCAATAAAAAATGCAGTGGAAAAAAGGATAGCTGCAGAAAGCAGAAAATATCTTAAATTTTGGGATCTGAGGAAAATTTTCATTTCCAAAACATTGTTAGACCATTTATTAAAGGCATAAAGCTGCTAATTGAAATTTGAAAGTTGCTGAAATGTTTTTTTAGAGTCGACTTGATCTCACCTTAAGGGGAAAACTGGGGCATCAAGTCATTAAATATTGTTTTTATGACCTTTTTTGATCTTCATTATACAGACCAACTAGTTTTTTAGACCTCACAGTACTGAAAATATTCAGCAATGCTGTTGCTTAACCAGCTCTGTTCTTTAAACTGGTGAGGTTGGAATCTAGGTTTATTGTTAATTAGCAAGTCCAAGACTAATGAGAGCCTGTGCCTCGCGGTTTACTGGAAAAATTTAGGATTGCACTTACACTTAGTGGGATCAGATGTGTCAGTTTAATGCTCGTGATCAATGTGTTCCACTCTTAAATTGTAAATTCTTGTACCTTAGTGGATCTGAATTATACCTAGTCTTATATTCTGCACATTTTGTTCATATAGCATGTCATTTTATCATAAGATTTTGTTGTTTCAGTTGCAAATAGACACATGCTATAATATTATGGGGAACATAGCCTTGTGATGCAAGAGGTGCAACTTCTGTATTTCTATGAAATTAGCTTGAATAACATTTACTTATGATTTTATTCCTACTAATTTCAGCCTCACTCCAACTTTAAAGACTGAAATTGATGCTATGTGAGCTAGCAGCTCATCACATTTGCCATCCAATTTTAATCCCAATTTTTAAGACTTTACTTATTGTTTTCTCACTTCAAATTTTGTGCCTTTCACATTTCTCTTCTGTACGCATGACTAAGCCACCATGTGAACAGAAGAAAAACAATTTTCTTTGTTCTGTTTTGTGTATCTACTGTCACAATGTTGTCAATGTCATAGTTAGAACCATTTTATTTTAATCTTTTCCTTCTTGTGGTGATCGCTCAGATTAACATCTTTGATCCCGCCTCTCTTGCAGTTTGAATACATGAGAAAGTCTCCATTCGATTGCTTTATTACATTTTCTTTTGGGTCAATTCTCAGTTATTTCTTTGCACGACATTGTTTGATTTCAACTGAAGCCTTTCTAGATTGATAAATAGTTCGTAAGCATTCTGTATCAGATATGCTCTTTTTCTTTTCTTTTTTCCCCCCTTTTTTGGCACATTATGAGCCTTGGTCTATGTTGTTGACTTTAATGCCCGTCTTCTAATTTTTGGTTCCTCCTCGTCATTTCCCGAGTAGAGCCTGAATGGAAGGATTAAAGAAGGAATGAAAGCCTTCTGACCGGACAAGGTTAATTTGGCTCCATGTTACTCTTTTACTTAAATACTGAATTTGCTAGATTGTAATAGTCCATATGATGTTTGAAGCAGTCAATAGTTCTGAGTGAATGAAGAACCATCCTGCCGTATCTGTAGGAAGACTTCATTAACATGAATTGGAGAAAGAATGAAAGAAAGAAAGAAAGAAAGAAAGAAACGATAGGTGGGATATTATATAGAACTTGAGCTATAGATACTGTCACTTTATTTAAATAAGCCACTTCCAACAAAAAGATCTCTTGCTCGCCACCCTAAAGACCATTTTATCAAGCATTCTGGTAGTGATTTTGTAAACTTGATGATTTATAATTCTTTTTTTTTGGTTGCAGTTCTTCCCAAAAAAGGGTGGAACCCCAAAGAAAAATGAGATTGTATTCACTGCCCCTACAGGAGAGGAGATTAATAACAAGAAGCAGCTGGAACAGTATCTGAAAGCTCACCCTGGTGGCCCAGCCGTGTCAGAATTTGAGTGGGGCACTGGTGAGACCCCAAGAAGATCGGCTAGGATCAGCGAGAAAGCCAAGGCTTCTCCAGTAGAGACTCAACCCCCGAAGAAGCGCAGCAGAAAATCATCAGCTTCAAAGAAAGATGCTTCCCAGGAAGATAAGAAGGAGACAACAGATGTGCAGATGCAAGAAACTAATGAGCCAAAGGAAGATGCAGTTGTGGAAAAGGTTGCTGTGAGCAAAAATCAAGAAGAGAAAAGAGAGGAGGGTAGAGATGTTAGAGACGAATCCTTTCATCCTGTGGAAGATAAACCTGAAGAACATGTTAATAGACCTAGTGAAGAGGAGAAGTCCGGGACTACTGGTGGAGAGCTTCCGGGCCTGAAAGATAACCTTGGCGGGAAGGAAGCTGAGGCTTCCAATAAAGATGAGAAGAGTGAGGGAACAAAACTGGAAGACAAAACCGAGCAACCTGAGGGTGAGACGAAGAAAGAGGATGGACCTGAGGTGCTGAAGAAACATGAAACAGACAACCCAGTTGAGAAAAATGTTGAAGTGGAACGAGAGCATAAAGATACAAACAAAGCTGAGGAAAAAGAAGGAACGAAAGAAAACAATGAGGTACTGAAGAAACTTGAAACAGACAATATAGTTGAGAAAAAGGTTGAAGTTGAAGGAGAGCATAAAGATATAAACTTGAGAACTGAGGAAAAGGTAGAACGAAAAGAAAACAATGAAGGATATCACAAGGACGTTGAGGCAAGAAAGAAGGGTGAAGCAGAGGTCATTGATAACGGCACCAATGGGGGTGGTACTGGTGAGGTTGCAGCCCCGAGGAATGAATGAGATTAATAAGCTTTGGCTTCATCTCTCTCCTTCTGACCCCCTAAGATCTGTCCTAAGACGACTGCAGCTTTTGTTGTTGTTAATCTGATTGTTCATTGAAACAATCACATACAATTATAGAGTAGATCTGTAATGTACCATCCTTCTGTGTACTAGAGATGTTTAGCGCTTAGTTCCCTGTAAACATTAAGTTGTTTTATCTTGTGATAAGAACCTATGATCATGTAAGATCCTAAATGTTTCGTTTACTCCCACATCTCCAGTTTGCTATCCTCTTCGCCTATCTCACAATCTGTATGTATAAGTCACCGCCAGAGGCCTAAGCGACCACATTTTTCTTGCAGATGTTGGAAACTGGCTGGCTTCCTTAATTGGGTATTTATACACAGTTTGAACAAAAATTTAGTTCTCAAGTTTTAGCATCAAAATTGCAATCTGCATTTATCGGGTGGAAGATTGGATAATTTATCCATATTCATTCCAGGACGACAAGAAGAAATAACCATGGTTTCCTTCCCTTCAAAGTCCCTTCAGCTGTGCAAACAGTCCTGTCAATGACGTCCACTTCTCAAATGCACTAGCGGAAGACACAAAGGCGATTTTGGAAGACTCCACATCCTTCTTAGCAACTACAAAAATGTAACATAGGGAAGGAACCTCAGTGCAGTCGTTTGACTTTGATGTACGCAATAAAAACAAACAAGTATATAAAGAAAAACGACCCAAAATTCTGGAAGGCTTCCTGTGAGGTAAAAAGTTAAAAACCAGCTTGTTTTCTATAAATTTCAGCATTTCTTTCTTGCATGAACTTGACTATCGGCATATATCATAAAGGCGGATGCAACCCACCTGATGAAATCAGAGATGCCAGTGAAGAATTGAATATATCCACCTCATCTTTCTCTTCAGGACTCGAGCTCAGCTGCATGATTTTTGTTTAGAAAATGTGATTAAACATTTAGAGGCTGGAGGAGCAAGAAAAACAGAACAAGAAGAAATCCACCCACATTCAAATAAAGATTAAATAATCAGTATCAATATAAAATCTAAAATATATGGCTAACCGTATTGTTGGCATGTCCATGTCTTATTCACCAAATTATATGTCTAGTTATTTGCGATTCATTTGTATCAATACCTTGCTAATGCAGTAATTTTAGACAGTAAATTTACCTTGTTAAAGGCTATATTAGCCTTTTGAACCCAGTCTGTACTAGTGCTTCCGCCAAGAACAGAACCGGCAGTAGCCAGATCATCGTTTTCAATGGCTTGACCAACTCTGCTCAGATTGTACACCAGGTCTTGAAGATATTCTGCATATACATTTCAAGTGGTTCGGACATTTTGAAAAATCAGTTCAAAAGAAGGCTTCTTTAGTTAAGTCACTCAGATGACAACTTTCCAGTATTTTTACTTTTCAATGGGGCTGCAAACAAGCTCTTACAAAAATAATGTTTTTCACTCAATTCGTGGCAGATCTGAACTTACATTGTGATGAAAATGGAGATATCACAAGATAAGACATCAAACTATACATCTTACCAGCCATCAGTAAAGATCTTGGGGGGGTTTCTACATTCACTCAAAAATGAAGAAAATATCAGGAAAAGAATCGTAAGAGAGAGGGATTTAACCTGTTTCTTTCTTGGATGAACTGATCACACCTTGCCTCTCAAGTCTCTTCTTTCTGTCCCTCTTCACTTTTTCCAAGAGCTCCTCATCATCGTCTGCCTCCAGTATAGCTGCATTCGCATCAGAGCTTCCCTTACCACCAGCAAATGAAAGCACGAAGCTAGTGAAGAAGCTAAGAGAGAGGATTCTTTTGGTTACAACAGGACGATGTAACTCCTCCGGGAGGTTCACCGATTTGCAGAGAATTTGTTTCCTCTTGAAATTGCATTTTAGGGGGCAACCATATGCTAACAAAGAAGACGATGAGGAAGAAGATGGTGATGGTGACGATGGCGGAAGAATGGGATTAGCTGCAGTGGAGAGAAAATTTGTTGCCATTTCTCTTTCTGTTTTTTTTTTAATGTTTTTTTTCTCCCCTTATTTTCAGAAGGCATGGCCATTTTGGAACTTTTCGAAGATAAGGTTGCGGGATTCTGTAATCTGATCCAGTCATTTTTGAAGATGCCCAGGGTCGGGGTTATTGTACTCTCTCTCTCTCTCTCTCTCTCTCTCTCTCTCGACCTGTAGTTTTGTCGAAAGTTTGAAACTTGAAACGTAGCTATGTCCATTATCGTCCACGGTGAAGGACCCAACCACGAACCATGCCAACGAATAATTGGGGGGTTTCCCTTCTTACTTTTTATATGGGCCAACCACCAAAGGAAAAAAATTTTCTTTTGATTTTTTTTTGGGAGAAGGAGGGTAAAAATTTTCTTTTGATCTTTGATATAAGCAAATTCTACCAATTTTTAAGTGCATTTAATAAAGATTTTCAAATATGCCCATCAGAAATACTCTTCCTATTGTTATTATAAATTTTAAATAACTAATTCATAAAGAATAAATAATTAGTTAAAATTAGTTTAAAACAATAAATAAGTTAAAAATATATTTTTATTTCCAAATATATGTTTATAATAAATAAAAAAAGAGAATATAGGAAAAACATTATAACAAAAATAAAATTAAAAAAATATACTAAATGTTAATATAGTAGATCGCACTCATCTCCTGATTTAGGGTGTGTTTGGATGAAACCAAACCATGGTTTGGAGAATAGATTCTGTGAAGAATAGATTTTGTAAAAAAGTGATTCTGAGAAGTGAGAGTGTTTAGATAGTTGTTATCAGAAGTACTTTTTATATATACAAATTACTAAAAAAAAACATAAGTTAATATGATAATTATATAAAAGATAAATTTTATGATATATTTTAATTTGAAGGAATAAAATTGTTAATAATATATTTTTTAGCAACATAATTAATAATACATAAGATAATATAATTAATAAATAATTAATATGTGTATATATGTTTATAAGATATAAGGTTAAATATATTTATAAAAAAATAATTGAGAAATGTTAAAGTCATATTATTGTTGAGATCTACTCTGACAAGCACAATCATCTCTCCAATTTAAGCTAGAAGCAGAACGAATTCACTTTTCCTGAAATCATGGTTTGGATCCAAAGGCCCAAACCATGGTTTCAGATTATTGGCCCAAAATTGATACTGTTTGGGTGACATCTCACCAAAACCATGGTTTTACCTCCCAAACCATGATTTTGAGGGTCACCCAAACATGCCCTTAAAGCCCATAAATAGACCTAATCGAAATATTTAAAATATATAAATACAATTTTCAGGATGCGATTGAGGAAGCCAGATTGCAGGTAGGAAGAAGCCGGAGATGTCAATTTTCAGGTTGTACAGATTTTTTTTTTTTGAATGAATGTACAGAAATTTTGTTAGATGTACAGATCCATTAACTAGCTATGCCTTGTCCTGTTCATTCACTTAGATATCTTTATCATTCTTCACTTCAATGTTCACAGGTGGAAGAAGATGGGTGGTTTTAAGTTCGCCACTCCTAAACAATGGTTTGTGGGTATTAGTTACTATCATCTTTGCATTCCAAAAACAAAAGGAAGGGAAAAATATCCCTTCCTATCCCTACGCATAAAAGTAGGACAAGTGCATGTTGAGCTGGGAAGTTTTTTTAAAAAATTATCTAATGACTGATTTGGCCGGATTATAAAACAGAAAAAGAAATCTCACTTCTTTAAAGGGCGACGCGCAAGTGAAAGAGAGAAGATCATCAAATATAAGTATTATGACACTTGACCATAGCAAAATCAATATTGTTTGGACCAGTTCATGGTTTGTAATTTTTATGAGTATTTTTAAACTATAACAGACTAAACTGTCTAAATAGAACAATAAACGTATGTATGAATGAACAGTGTTATTTTTTCTTAAAGATGACAAAAAAAAAAAAAGGCACTGCAAATACAAGGCTTTTGGGGAAAACGTTAACAAAGAAAGTCCAAGAGGCAATGGGTAGCCGACAGATCAGGAGGATGACTTTTTCTACGGCAATCAGCGTGTTTGTGTGTGTCAGTTTCAGCTTTTTCGATGACGGGAGAAGGATGAGGAAGCAGATTCTCTGGTGGTTGGTGTTTAAATCCTTCATCTTTCGTATTAATATTATCACCAAAGTGCTTTCCTTTATTTATGATCGTAATTCTTAAAGCAAGTAATTAACTATCCTGTGTGTGGTTTTCATTTTCAAGCATACATAAGTAGTTGTTGATCTTTTAAAGTTCCCATTTCCTCGTACTTTACGGTGTCCTGTTGCTCCTTTTTCATGCCTTCACACTGCTTTGTTACCTCCTCCTCCACTCTTCTTTGTAGCTTTCATCTTTTCTTTGCTTTTAAAAATCTCATTAATTCCTGAAAAATTTGCTGAAAAAAAATTCACCACTTCAAAAATTATTACCCAAAAATATGTGAAATCTGTTTAAGAACCTAGATCTCAAGGGAAGATAAAATTTCATAGTTGAATAACTAAATTACTCATATTATTAATAACTCTTCTATCTCTTATCTTGTGTTGACTCTTGTATTCATAGCACATTATTTTTCTTTTTCCTCGCCGTTATCTTCTAAAACTTGTGTAATATATCTTTCATGTCCATAACCTTTCGTTGTGTTCAGCTTAAGGGCATTTTGGTTAGGGAGAATTTCACACAAAAAAAAAGTTTGAAATTACTAAATTTCAGATTAATTTTGTTAACAAGACTTTAATTAAGGGTATTTTGATCCCTAATCAAGATTTAAGGGACTTTTGGGCAGTTGTACCTTAATTCTTTTATGTTATTTTACTAAACCCCTGCTTACATGCTAAGTATCCAATCCAAAAGAGCTTCGCCACACGGCACATACACACATATGCACTTATATAATACTATTATACAAACAGCTTATGTACTAAGTTATCACCATCACGAGTTTTTACGTGTGACCTCCACTAGTTCGGTGTTTTTTTTTCCCTTTCCCTTTTTGCGTTCGTGTGTTATTTTTTGAAGTATAGACTGAAAATTAAATAATGGCCCTTCTTTTATGCTTTAATTATGCTCATGTGTTGAACTACGAAAGCATTATTATACAAAATTAGTAATTCAACAAGGTTAACAATTATTATGCTGATTTATCTAAGAATAAAATTACAATGAGTTCCCAGCAAAAATGATTAGTAGCTCTATTTACTAATATTTTTAGAATGTGTCCCTCATTATTACACCTTTTATATTATTTTATGTTGATACTTAAATCAATAATCCGTCATAGAAAACTATCTATTTTTTCTTCTGCTAATTTGATTGAAGTTCGTAGCTTTTTTTTTTTCTCCTTTTTTACACAAGTGTCTCTTCTGAGACTCAAATTAAAAAAATATTATATCATAATATGTACGGTAAGTTTTAAAATTATTTTAATAGGTGATTCTAATCCAATGTTACTAACCACTTTCTCAAGTCTTTCCTAAGTATGAGCTTATTGTAATTATGTAAGTTTGACTCTCTATAAATACAATATTACAGTAAATGCATGATTTTTTTTGGAGTCATTTTTTGTTGGAAAAATCCTAGATAAAGCACTTCGAATATATATAATTTCAGATTGGGTCATGGAATTGTGTAAATGATAGAAAGGGTTAATGACCTAATCTGTCATTTGTAAAATTAAGAGAAATTAACAATTTTGTCCTGATTAAACAAAAGTGAGTAGTTATTCTCTAAACGAATCTAGGTAACGCTTATACTATTCTAGTGATTACATGATTAGTTGTAATTAATAACAAGGCATCTTCTCATGGGGCATTCTTGACTACGAAAAAATGAGTAGTTATTCTCTACACGAATCTAGATAACGCTTAAACCCTTATAGTAATTCTTTAAATTATTGTAGTGAATGAATACAAATGAAGGCAACAGTGAGTAGTTATTCTCTAAATGAATTTAGGTAACACTTACACTGTTCTAGTAATTACATAATTAGTTGTAGTTAATAACAAGGCAATTTCTTATGGGGCATTCCTGACTATGAAAAAGTAAGTAACTATTCTCTATATGAATCTAGGTAACACCTAAACTTTTATAGCGATTCCTTAAATTATTATAGTGAATGAATACAAATAAGGACAAAATTGTCAATTCCTCTTAATTTTACAAATGACAGATTGGGTCATTGACCCTTTCTGTCATTTACACAATTCCAGAACCTAATATGAAATTATGTATATTTGAAGGGCTTTATCTAGGATTTTTTCTTTTTTGTTATGTAAAAAATGACAAAAATGTTTTAAATAATTTATATATGTAAATTTTTTGCCACCAACATATATATATATATAGAGAGAGAGAACCAAGTAAGGCAAGAAGTAAGTTTTAAGAAAGATGAATAAAAACAAAAAGTGAGGACAAATAATTACAGAGAGAGCGCGCATCATCATAACGCGTCACCCCTGAGTTGGAAAGGTAAACGTTTACGTTGACTAGCGCCTCTTTGTGGCTGGCGCCGGGTCGATTCGCCTCTGAGGAACCAATCTTTACCTTTTTATCTCGAATATAATTATGGCCTGGTTTTATGAATTATAATGGTGATGTCATATTTAAAATCTTATTCATATCCTAATTCCCTACCACATCCTCATTACCCCCTGAATAAAACTCGAGATAATTCATGATTGTTATAATTTGCAATATATTTTATATTTTATATTGTTCCTGATTTTAATTTGATTAATTATAGTATTTAAAATTTTTAAAATTATTTAAAATTCAATTATAAAATTTAATTTTTTATTTTTTTGAATTAAAAGGATGGGCATTATCGGTCTAAGATTTTTATACTTATAGGAAAACACTAATACCATTAGGCTATGAGACCTTTAAAAATTTTTAAAAATTTAATGATTCAGTTAGTTGGTTTTGATACATCCAACAACCATCCAGGTTTTCATGAATCAAATTTAAAAAAGAAAAAGCTGTAAAACTTGAGAACATATTGGAAATCAAACTATAATTTTAAAAATAATTTTACCGTATATAAAATAAATATATGAGAAGAGTTTTATTTTTATTAGTATAAAAAAAATTTTAAAAAATACTTTTCTATTAATCCAGACGCTCTGTAAATAAGTTATATCTTTCGCCAAAGAAAAGTTGTTCTTGCAACAGCAGCATCTGTTTAGTCGACAATAATATGCGCATGTCCTATGTATTTAAATGTTTAATTTTAACAACTAAGTTGCAGGATTAAATTATTATTATTATTATTTTTGTTGGGGGATAAAAGCCCCACGCCCAATGCCTGTCAAACCGACCAAATGCCGCACGATACCAATATGACAACTGACCACCGGCATCCTAAGTCGGTCAGTAACAGTTAAAGTGATCAAACCATGGCCGACCTATTTATTTGCTAGCATCCGCTTTCTTTCAATACTTTCACTTCCTATTTCTTAGTCATACTTCCATTTAGGTTCCTTAGCAGCCCCTCCTGTACGGCCCCGCGTTTAAAAAAACCAGTACACTGCGGAATTCCACGCAATTATCTCTTTTTTTTTAAAAAAAAAAAGACACTGCCTATAAGGGGGCAAGTCTCGCCCGCTTTCTCTTCCTTTTCCCTCTCTAAACATTCACATTCACATTCCAGAGAATCGTTGCTGAAGTTCTCAACTTTGCTCACTTGTCCGCTTCAACTCACTGTTTAAAGGGGGAAAGATCGTTTTTTTTATATAGGGGTTGGAAGAGAGAAAGCAAATGAAGTAATGGAGGCGGCGAATCTCTAGTTTTTACGGCAGAAAGGGAATCTTCGTCTTATGGCATGGCATGCCTGGTGAAGAAGAAGAAACAGTGTGTTGTAGCCGATTCGAATCTCGACTCTGACCTTGCTTTGACCTGCTCCACCAACTCTTATACGGTTTTTGATGGAAAATTGCATCGCCTTCCCCTGTTTTCTTTTCCAGGCGATGACAACTTTGCGATTCTTTGGCTCTTTCCTTCTCATGTTATTTGTCGTCTTCACCCAAATTGGTACTTTCTTGCTGTTCTTTTTCGGTTACAAAGCTTGAAATTGAACTTATTTTAAGTTTTGCTGAGTTTTCCCCCTTTATGTAGAGACATCTTTGATTCTTGTGTCGTAATCGTTTGCCCCTGCGGTAGTTTTTACTGAAATTTCGCCTTAGATCGCGAGTAAGTTCTTGTTCATATTGCTACTTCACCTGTTTGATTTCCTTTTTAAATGCTTTCCTGTTATTCCGTTAAGTGTGTTTACCTTCTTTACCTGTGATCACCGTGTCTTACTATTGATTATTTGTTGAATTGTATCGATTACTGTTCCAATCATCTTTCTCTTCCTTTTCTGATATTCAAATTGAAGGCGTCAGAACGTTGAAACTGTCAGTTAATTCCTGTCCTGTGTGTGCATCCCCTAGTTTCTGATTTTGCTCATTAATTTGTTAGGTCTCTTATCGTCTTAAGCCAGCTGATATTGAGATATAGTTGTTCCCTGGTATGTGATGATATATGACTGAGCCATCATCTTAACAAAATTTTCCTCTGCTTGTTTTCAGCACCCAATACTGTGCAAGCATTTACTGGAACTTATGGCATCAATTATGGGAGAATTGCAGATAATATTCCCTCACCAGATGAAGTTGTTACGCTGCTCAGGGCTGCAAAAATAAGAAATGTTAGAATTTATGATGCTGATCATAGTGTTCTTAAGGCCTTCGGTAAAACTGGTCTTGAACTTGTAATTGGACTTCCCAATGGACAGTTGCAAGACATGAGTTCCAACCCAGACCATGCTTTGAACTGGGTGAAGGACAATGTACAGGCATTTCTTCCTGACACACGGATTCGGGGGATTGCGGTGGGCAATGAGGTTTTCGCTGGTGACTATAATTCGTGGGGAGCTCTTCTGGGTGCTGCAAAGAATATACATAATGCTACCCAGAAACTCAATCTGGATGGTATTCAGATTTCTACTGCACACTCATCTGCTGTATTTAAGAACTCCTACCCTCCCTCCTCTTGTAGATTTGCAGATAATATTAATCAGTATATGAAGCCACTGCTGGAGTTCTTCTCCCAAATTGGCTCTCCTTTCTGTTTAAATGCTTACCCCTTCCTGGCCTACACGTATGATCCAGAGAATATTGATTTAAATTACGCACTTTTCCAGCCAACAAAGGGAATTTATGATCCCAAGTATCGTTTACATTATGATAATATGCTTGATGCTCAGATAGATGCAGCCTATGCAGCTTTGGAAGATGCTGGATTTGATAAAATGGAAGTCATAATTACTGAGACAGGGTGGGCCTCGCATGGAGATGAAAGTGAACCTGCAGCAACTCCAACTAATGCGAGGACATATAACTATAACCTGCGTAAAAGACTTGCTAAGAGGAAAGGAACCCCACATAGGCCAAAAGATGTTGTGAAGGCTTACATTTTTGCACTTTTCAATGAGAATCAGAAGCCTGGGGCAGGTTCTGAGAAGAATTATGGACTTTTCAAGGCTGATGGGAGCATATCATATGACATTGGGTTTCATGGACTTAATGCTGGAGATTCATCTCTTTTGTCCTTCAAGGTACGATATTTCTTATGAGCCGTTTCCATCTTATCCTAGTGACTGTCATGCATATTTATTTTAGGTTCAATACTAAAAGTTTCGTGCTGCTGTTTGATTGCAAGCATAGGAAAAAAGTAGAGAAAATAAAACACGGTAATCTGTGCACATTTCTGTGCTGCATATGGTTTTGGGAAGTAGATGGGGGAAATGAAGGATTAGGACCGGCCAGCTGATCCTTTTTTTTATACAGTTTTGATTAGCATTTTCTAAACTCTTAATTCATGATGAGAGACTAACTTCAAAAAATTCGAGTTAATACCAAGTGATAGCACTTTTTGCATTTGGAAGAGAGATATGAGTTCAGCATCTGCAGATTTACGCAGAAAGAAGGCCAAAAAGAAACTTAATAAGGCTAGAAAAAATAAAATTTGAAGAGATCTAACACACCAGTCGTCTATCTCCGGATAGCCCTGACCAGTTGACATACTTCACATGAACAACTGTAATATTGCGCTGCATTTAGCCAGATATATGTTGCATCTGGCATTTTATGTTGCTTTTATCTTTCCGTTTGGCTTTATAATGTGATGGGAAGCCTACGTATTTCTTGGAGTTTTGTCAAACAACACCCAAACAAGTTTGATAGGGTGAAATTTACAGAAAACAGTGAGAAAATAACAAAGAAACCAGAAAAAAACAAAGTAAAAGGGCTCCTTAGCTTGGCATAATTCTTTTTTTCCCACTCGCCACTCAGCCTGTCCAGCTCAAATGTCACGCTAACAGCCTTCTTTCTTCATGCCCCCTTCATGTTATTTGTGACTAGTTAGGCTTGGGACACCTCATCACAATTCTCACTGGCCTCTCATTTTTCTCTGGATCGCTCCTTATTTTGTGCTATACCTCTACATGGCCTTGGTCCAATGGGATCGGTCTCATCATAAAGTCAAAATGGATTTCAATTTTAAAAGATAATACATGAAGGATTGTTACGATGTATTCATGTTGCATTTACACATTTTAGAAAACCATATATTGGAGGCACTTATTACTTGGCCTTATCACTCCAAGGCTTTCCACCAATTTGATCATTGCATCTGAAACGGAGTTATAATGCATGGACTCCGCTCTGCTGTGTGTGAGAAGGGTGTTGAAGAAATATATCTTCCCATTATATAGAGCCAACCCTGTTCAATGCATGGATATACAATAGTTATCAGTTAATTTCTGTCTCGAATAATTCATGAGGAAAAAAAAAAAAGGAATTGTCTATTGGTTCTGTTTTCTTGATTCATTCCGCTATCAGCTTTTTAGCCTGATAAACTGCCATGACTCGTGTTTGTTACTGTACTGTTCTTGTTAATGCCATCATAATTTCATATTGTTCTTAGATACAATTCCTACATTTATTTCTCTCATTTTCATCTCCTGTATCATTTGATGTTAGAATATCCACATCTCAATAAAGTGGAGAACCTAAAATTGTGAGACAACATTTGAAGTGAAAACTGATATATATGAAAGGAGTCCCAAAACTTGGTTAAACTTTAGGCCTCTGCCTCGGGAAAATAAACTGAGGTCCAACTGATGAGGGATGCTGTAACTTAAGAGACGCACTTGTGCTTAGTTTTTTCAACTTCATTATATCAATAATATATTTTTCAATGAAGGGATAGTTGACGTTTAGCTCCCAGTTTACATGGTGATTAAACGACCCTTTTTCTTAATCATTTGAGGCTTCATTTACTGAAAAAAGTCCTATGCCATCTTCCTTATGCAGTTCATGGAGTTTAATTTCTATATCTTCTTTATGGTGTATTTATTGGTTTCTCTTTGCTTTCTCATTTGCAGAATATTTATGCTCAAGGCTTGTCTAGATCCTACGCCACGGTATTATTTCTCTCAACTTTGGTACTCCTGCTTTTCTGGAGTTAGTGATAAGAGCATCGACTTCTCTCATTTCTCATGGCAACAATAAAGGGGTTTTGGATTCAGATGTTTTTTATCCCACCCTGCAGATTAAAGTCACAGCATTTTATGTAGTCGATAGTGTAAAGTAATTTTTAGCAACGAAGAATTTTGTTCAGACTCAGGAGATCTGTAGTTATTTTTCTTTTGAGAAAATTTTCCTTAATTTTCTCACTTCCAGTATAGTTCACCTGTTTTAATTGCATTGGAAATGATATCAATGCATGGATAACTGTTCAAAGATGATGCTTTAAAATGGATGGATGGGCTCTACCTTTTAACAATGATGCGATCATGACCATACTCAGAAAGTGTTATCAGCCAGCACCATATTTTATTATAATTCATTTTAAAGATAACATTTGTGTATATATATCCTTCTTGTTGTTTTAGGCAAAACTCTTAGTGGCGCATAGAGACACACACACACACACTTCTCCGATTCTTAATATGAGACCTAATTGTTGAGTTGATTTTGGTCCTAAATATAAAATCTATTTCTCATATTTATTAATTTTTTCTAAATTACCCTTATACATCTCTTTCAACCATAATCAAGTAAAAACGAGAGAGAGGATATTATGGAAGATGATTATGATGTTTTAGAAAAAACATGTTATATTTCTTATAATTAACTAACTTACCTAACTTTCTTAATCTAATCAAATTAATTAAATAGATATTATATTAAGGACCGAAAGAGTATATATATACTTCGCTGAAACTCTTGTCTTTAACAAGTCTATGACTTGTGTACTGTATACTGATCATCCAATGAGAATAAGCAATTTGCTTGACAAAGATCGAACCCAAATTCAAGAATATAGTACGGTCGTGTGTTCTGTTCTCAATATAAAATCTACTTTGGAGTTCAGCAAGTTAAATTTTACATTAAAGATTGGAGGTATCATGTAGATTTGTTGGGTTAGAGTTATTGCAGGTGACTGAATACCTTCTTTTTCCCATGGGAGTTCTCGTCTTTTAGCATTATCCTATAAACGTTGAATCTAAGTGGATTCTACAAGTGTAAAATCTTATAATCAGTGAAGAAGTTTTAAAAATTTGGCAAGTGAATGCAATTCACTACTTCTGTTTCGCAAGCTCCGTTTGAAAATGCCATGACTGTACGATTGTTCTTGGTTCTGCTTTTGCTCCCTATTTTTGTATTGTAGGCTCACAGAAAGGCGTACAAACTAATGAATGGTTAGCATTTCAGATTATAACTCAACTCTCTCACAGGACATTGATGTTATGCATTTGCTACAAATCAAGCCATGTAATAGTTTTCTCGTATGATCCAAAAAAAATATATATATAGTTTTCGTGTGTGGGGGCCTGTGGGGTGACAATATATATAATAAAAGCAATATTATTGGCAGAACGACGTCATGAGGATACATCTGTCAACATATATTTGCTTCAAAATTGATGTGGCAACCAATGAAAGTTATGTAAGGTAGCAAAAATTGTGAATTGATGTTAAGTTTTATTGTGCGAAACTTTTTTTGAAAAAAAAAATAAAAATAAAAATTGATGGCTACTCCTACAAAATTCATGAGATAGTTACGTATACTGGCCTCCAACACTGATTTTAAATTTTTAGAAAGAAGGATAAATAAACATCTGATAAGAAATAAGCCACCCTAATTGCAATCAATAACTCATAATCTTGGTAAATAAAATCATATATATTTGCCTAAACTTTTCCTCACAAAATGATGAACCTTTTTCCTCCTCCTACTTTACATGCATGTTTTCCTCTCTGGAATCTACATACATCATGCTTTAATTTCCACTTGGCAATACAGTACCGTTTATTACAAATTAAATAATACTCGTAGAACATTGAAGATTGATTGATTGATTTCACATTTGAAACCATACAAACAAATGCTGAACTGAGAACCTTCTGTTGAATTTGTGAGTTCTATATATATTTGTCTCTCTCTGTGGAATGTTCTCCCCGGAAGAAGAATATGGACGAATTATTGCCCAAGTAATTATTATTATTATTATTATTATTAAAAATAGTTGTTGCTGTAAGGCTTGGTGGGGTGTACGCCCGTTTCTCCGAAAATAAAATAAAAGGAAGAAGTTTCTTCTGAGGAGAATATGGCAAGTCATCAAAGAAACTAACCATGAACTCTATCTGATCTGACATTAACAGATATTAATATTGCAAGATGCATTTTTTTCAAAGGAAAAAGGCAAACTACTGGCCGTATATAGAAAATTAAAAATGGTCAACACACGGCATTAGAAAATCTAATAAATTGTACTAATTAACATAACAAATTTTTAAGTTTTGTTTACTCTGTTGAATTATTTGCAGCTTCCAGAACCTTGATGGCTATCAAAGGATTAAAGACAGAAGAAAATGTACTTTCACACAACATTGAATTTTGTTCATCATATGCAAAACTTTGCGTCAAGATATCAGCCCTTTTTTCCACAAAAAGCAGCTATAAGTAACACATTCGTCAAACAACAAGTGGATCGGAAGAAAATTAATATGTGAAAAAATATATTATTTCGCTGCCAAGTCATTAGTTATCTTCCACATGTCACAATTTTTTATTGTGTTAATAAACATGCACGTTTCGAGAAACTATACATTTACAGAACAAGATATTGCTAAAATTATGAAAAGATCTAATTAGGAACTCGTAGGTACTTTGTGTGGAGCTTTCAGAAATATCAGAATAATTTAACATTAATTCACAGAACAAGATACTGCTAAAACCTCTATTTCTTCTGTTCTTTATATAAAGAGACACAGGGCAAGTGTTAGCTGTAACAGAGAGCTTTAAGAAGAAAGAAGACAGGAATAATAATGGCGAGAAACATGAAGATGACGACGATCACAGCGGCTATTCTAGCCCTGTCCCTGTTTTCTTTCGCACAAACCATATCATCCCAGCAAGTGCTCGTCGTCGGAGACAGATTGGGGTGGACGATTCCTCCGGCAGGCCCTGCACCCTACGACGCCTGGGCCGCCTCCCACATCTTTGTCGCCGGAGACATCCTCGGTAATTAACTGTCCCTCACAATTCTCTCCCTGTTTGTTTCCCGAAGAAAACAAACTTATATAACGAACTATAATTCCCGCCATTTTTTCAGTGTTCAACTTCAAGAACGGAGACCAAGACGTGGCGCGAGTGACGAGGGAGGAGTTCTTGACATGCAACACGACGAACCCTATGGAAGTGAAGAAGACGAACCCTGCGAATTTCACGCTGAACAGTAAGGGAGACTGGTACTTCACGAGCACGTTAGATAGGCACTGTGAGTTAGGTCAGAAGCTGGCAGTACACGTGTTAGCTTCTGGGCCATCGCCCAGACCCCAACCCAAACCCAGAGGACCTCGGAACTTCACCGTCGGTGGTCCCTTGGGATGGATCGTCCCTCCAGCCGGTGAAATCGTCTACATTTCTTGGGCTCGCACCAAAACTTTCAGAGTCGGAGACGCCCTCGGTAAATAAATGTTCTTACATAATGTTTTGAGGAAGGTTATATATACATATATATATATATCACTCAAGAAGACAATCTTTTGTTTGTGTGTGTGTTGCAGTGTTCTGGTTCATAAATGGAACACAGGATGTTGCAGAGGTGAAGAAGGAAGATTATGAGAAATGCGAGACGAACAAAAGCATGGCAGTTTACTCAAGTAGTCCAGTGAGGATCGTGTTGAACACGACTGGGGAGCATTTCTACACGAGCACTTACCATGATCACTGTGCCTTGGGACAGAAGCTAGCCATTAATGTCACTTCTAATACCTCTTCTTCTCCATCTTCTTCTTCATCTGAGTCTGCTTTCTCTCCTGAAGCTGCTATGCCTCCGTCTACTCCTGGAAGCTCTGCCTCTAGGGTTCTATCTGCATATATGCCACCCTTCTTGGCCTTCATTGCCATGGCTTTCTTCTACTATTGATATTGATTTCGTGATATACAGGATTACAGATTATTTGACACGTGCGGGTTTATTTTGGCTTTTCTGTGTTTATATATATATCGGATGAGATCACATATATATATATATATATATATATATAGTTGTTGTATACTTGTAGTGAGATTGTAGGTAGATCCATCCATTGGATTCACCATTTCATATAGATCGATAAATTATTATCCATGATGTGGGTTTTGGATTATTTGAACAGGCCAGATTGGCTTCTCCTTCGTTTTATCTGCGTATAGATGTAATAAATCCTGTGATTCTATTATACAGGGTACCTTTCTTTCTTTTCCATTTTATATACTGATTTTGTGCAAAAACTCTTCGCCACATATTACAAGTTCTAAGTGTTGTTATAATACTCCTCCTGTCCACCCAATATTTGAATTGGTTTTAGTTCTAAATATAAGACCTATTTCTCATATTTATCAATTTTCGCTAAATTACCCTTATGGATACTCCCTCAACCATAATCAAGTAAAAGAGGGAGAGGGGATGTTAAGAAAGATAATTACGGTATTTTAGGAAAAATATATCACTTTTCTTATAATTAACTAACTTACCTAACTTTATTAATCTAATCAAATTAGTTAAATAGGTTTTATATCAAGGACCAGAAGAGTGTATTTTTCGAAGACTTGTTTATCCCATAGGACTTTAGTTCAGACGAGTGAGCCTTAGATGAGGTAGAAACATAAAAAGTTGAGTTTTAAATTTTGTTAGTAATTGAATTAAACTCTTTTGATATTACTAAAAAATTTATATTTATTTAGAATTAATAATTATTTATTTATTATTGGGCTCAGAATAATAATTTGTAAAGAAATATGTCGTTTGCAATATAAAAGGTAATTCAAATTCAAAGTGATGAACTAACAGAATTGGGTCTAGCAGAAATAACTAATCCGTCATAACATGACGAATTAATATTCAAATCTCTACTAGGAGAGGTACTCATATTTAGTACCTGACAGTGCCTTAAATAGGATTACCTCCAATAAAAAGAATACCTATGTTTTAGCCCCCAAAAAAAAAATTCAAAGTGATGAGCGCGTTTTGTTGAGATTTCTCTTTTTCATTGACTTTAATTTCCTCACTTCCTCTCTCCGGATGTGTATATACTATGTCCTCTCTTTTTATACACAATAACTATTATCTCTTTCTTCTCTTTAAATATAAATAATATTTATAAGTTGTTTTAAATTTTTATAGCAAATTTTCTATTTTACTCCCATTAATTACTTATTTTAATACTTAATATATTTATTATCTTATTTTTCAAAACCTTGCTCTCTCCATCACACATTCTCTCTCTTTTATAATTCTCTTTATTATAATAATTTTCTTATTCTCTTTCTTATACTCTCTCCCTCCCATAAATAAGGGTATTTTAGAGAAAGAACTTTTAATTTCTATTTATTTATTGTCTTTAATTAGCTTTTTGATCTACCTAAAGGAGCCAAGATTATTTTTAAAAAGGGACGGACGGGGTATATGTGATGTGTATGTGAGATAAAATTCCAATCCTTACTATCATATATTTAATGTATAACCTCCACTACCATCCAATATAAGATTTATTTTAATGAAAAAAAAATCAAACTACAAAATAAATCTTATATTAAGAAGCAACAATAGTACATATTATAAATGAGACTTTCTTATTGGAAGATTGGTGGTGTCCCCTCTAATTTAGAAGGTGTTTGAATGAAATCAGAACTATAATTTTAAAAGTATTTTTATGGTGTACAAAGTAAATATGTAGAGGAGTTTACGGTGTACTTTTAGATGCTTCCAAATACCCAATTAATGATCATGTTAATGGCTTTCATAGATTGGCTGCTTATCACTAATTATCACAATCTCTCTAATGACCTCACCTAACTTGCATTTTACAAACTTTGAAATAACATCCTGCAAATTGGCATCAACATTAGTATTTGCACATACAATTATTAAATAATTGACGTAAGGCAGACATGATTAAGTCGCATAAAAAATAATAAAGAGTACAGGGTGGTTGAGATTTTTTTACGTTTAGAAAAGGCTGATGTTCAAACAAATTAAAAATTAAAAATTATAATTATAATCAAAGACATAATAGTACGACAGGACATAATTAAGTTGCATCATCAACGACTTCCTTTTGCAATTTTGTTTCCGTTTTGGGAAAGGTAAAAAGATATAAAAAGAAATTAGGAAAGGTAATATTTCCATTTAGGTACCTAGGAATTCAAAATCCTAGGAGAGGAAGTACGTAGTGTCCAATCTGATATTTTGTAAATATAGTTAAATGACAAAAATATCTTTGTATCAGATTTTTTGAAAAAATCAAAACTATTAAACTTATCATTACCAGTACATTTCTTGTCATGGTTTTTCAACACTTATTATTACCAGCTCACAACTTATTAATAAATAACTTGTTATTACTAGTCATTACCAATTTACAACTTGTTAATAAACCTTTTGGTATAAAGATATTTTTGTTATTTAACTATATTTGCAAAATGCCACATCAAGTATCACTTTCTACCTTCAAATTTTGAAATCTTAAGTGCCTGAATTAAAATATTGTAATTTTTAGAAAAAAATAGCAAATAAAAACCCCTAATATATGAAATTATGATTTGGGACCCTTAATTTAAAAAATAGCAAATAAAGACCCAGTCCCATATTATAAATATGAAATCTTGATTAAATGTTTAAAATATCTCTTAGCCAAACGACAAATTAATCATAGAAAATAACAAATTCGCTTTAACGAATGACAATTTCAGTAGACCAAATCACAACTTAATTGAAGAGCATTTCAGACATTTTACCAATATTTCATATTTGTAATATGAGATGGGGTCTTTATTTGCTATTTTTTAAATTAAAAATCCCAAATTATAATTTCACATATTAGGGGTATTTATGTGTAATTTCCCTGTTTTTATTTCCTTTGCGAAATCATAATTATGACATTGGTTTTGATTTTAGTTGTTACGTCAATATCCAAATGTCACGCTTTGATTTGATTCCAACCTCCCTTGCGTTTCTTCGCTTTACCATATTGTTTGATTATTGACAAATTCTCCTCTCAGTTTTTCTCCCAAATCCTTTCAACTTGTTGTCCTTAAATCTCCCAAGACAGGATAATATAAAATTATTTCTCACGGTTAACTGGTATTTTGACTACTTCTCTCTAATAATAATAGATATGATGGGCTCCTACAACCAAAAAAAAAAAAATTCTTGATTGGTCACAAGGGAACGCTTTATCTTTCTTGATTAAGTTTTAAAATCTTCGTTTCCGTTTTTCTTATGTTGAAGAGAAAGATATATGTGTTGATAACGACAGATTAATTCCTGTGATTTTATAATTGTTCCTCTAAGCAAGATTTGAATTTTATAACAATAAAATTATCACTGAATAAACATTTACACCCATTCGCAGTTCAATCCAATTTAAACCAAACTAATCGAAGTTTAGAAAAATCATTGGCATTAAACCGAAAACATAGATAATTAAGATTCATCAAATTAGTAAGTTTCTCATATTTTGTATCTTTTCTCTTTATTAAATTGGAGAAAAAAGATTATAAATAAAAATACGGTGCATAAAAACTTATCTTTGGCAGCTACTCTTTCGGTCCTTAATATAGGATCTAGTTGTTAATTTAATTTTGATTCCAAATATAAGACCTATTTCTCATATTCATCAAATTTTTTTAAATTACCTCTATGGATACTCCCTCAATCATAATCTAATAAGTGAGGAAGGAAGGATATTTAAGAAAGATGATTATGATATTTTAAAAAAATATATTATATTTCTTATAATTAATTAATTTACATAACTTTAATACAAAAGGATTAGAGGTAAATGGTCCATAACTCGCTTCGCATTGGGCCCAACCCAAAGCAGGTTCACTGGGCTTATCCCGCTTTAGTCATTCTTGTACTTAAGTCCAAAATCGTTTTTTTGGGGCTAAAACCTTTTTCCTCGCAGTACGCCTAACAATACGGAAAATTTATTTCAATGTTTTTGACCATTGTATACCAATTTTTTTTTTTTTAACCATGATAATATTACGTATTTACGTGTATGTATTTTTTTTTTTTGGCCAAGAGAAAGTCCATCTCATTTATTAACAAAAGGAAGTTACAAACACTAATAGCCAATTAAGACCGGGAAAGAAAAAAGCACTCAAAGATACTAACAAAGAACCCAACACACAAACTCACCACCTAAGAAACACAAGGACAAGAGAAAAAAACAACACAAACAAGCAGACCAAAAACCAATTAACCAATACCACTTCTGTCAAAACCGTGAGCAGCAGCACCATCAGTGGGCGTTGCAGAACTTCTTCCCATCATAGCATCAGCAACCATGATCCTATCAAACCCATTATTTAAACT
This sequence comes from Neltuma alba, assembly GCF_004799145.2. Classification (NCBI taxonomy): domain Eukaryota; kingdom Viridiplantae; phylum Streptophyta; class Magnoliopsida; order Fabales; family Fabaceae; genus Neltuma; species Neltuma alba. Next base: position 83,413 of record NW_021636109.1, read on the forward strand.
GGACAGCTGGGATACTGGAACCTCTCTCCTTCCTGCAGCATTCATTCGAGCCTTCACTGCTTCCCAACACATAGCATCAGATGCTAAACATTTAGCAAGAGAGGGTGATGGTATATGATGCAAAATAAGACATTATAGAAAAATAAGACAGTAAATGAAATTTTAAATCATAAACTAATATTAAAAAAAAAAAGGATTGCTGCGTATTTACGGGTTTATTCTTTCCATGATAATACATAACAAGTCGTCAATAAATTTTTCTGGGTCAGATAAATCCCGAGTGAATTATATAAAAATCGCACAAACAAAGTTCAAAAGAAAGACTATTACATCTTTCTGATTACATTTTTTTTTCCCTTTCTTCTTTAGAAAAAGTTAAAAAAAAAAAAAAAAGACCAAGAGGTAAGATTAGCTTAATCAAGGGACATTTAAACCTATAGACATGGAAAAGTCATTCTGCAGTAAAGATTCACGTGTTTGACCCAAAAAATGCAAGAGAGAGAGAGAGAGAGAGAGAGAGAGAGAGAGCAAGAATTAACGCGGCATACCCTTAATTTAAAAAAAAAAAAGAAAAAGGATTAGCTTTCACATTACCTATTAAAATGATAATAATTGGTGTTAACATCCTGATATTGATAATATAAATTTCAAAAAAGTCTTGGCTGTCATTTTCTCATGTCAAGCTTTTACATCTTCAAATTTATCTGAGTTGCTGTTCAAAGAAGCAACCTGGAATCTGGAAACCACACTGTATTATATTGTTAATACTTAATACTTGTCCCTTACTTACACATATTATAAAAGAATTAAGGGCACGAAAGCATCGTGTTGATATAGTTATTTGAAATGGGATGGTTGGTCGCACTTTCTAAATAAATTACAAAATTTATATAATGAAGAAGTTCTTCTTCTTCTAGAATATATTCTAGAAGAAAAATCAAATCAAAATGCCTTAGTGCCATCTACAGCACGCAATAATAATATTAAACACGAAAATAGTGGACTCGAGGAATTACCAAATAGGCAAAAAACTTCTGGGGAAAAAAACTGCAGAAACAGGACACATAAACTTGTTCAAAAATGGAACCTCATCGTTGACAATTCTAATTCCCAATGAGATGACGTGGAAGGCCCATGCTAATACGGTGTATGTGTATATATATATCGTTTGCTGCAAGCTCACAATCTCACACCGTCTTGAAAGTAGCAAAAACAAGAGAGTTTCAAGAAAAAACAACCGATGACAATGGCCAAACGCATGGGTTTGATAGGTTGCTTCATGGTTGCACTGTCTTTAGTATTTGCAGCGTCCGAGGCAACACGATACAATGTAGGGGGCGACTTTGGATGGGGCATCCCTCCCAATCAAACCTTCTATTCAGACTGGGCTTCTTCCAAGACCTTCATCGTTGGAGACTCACTCGGTATGTGTGAATATATATATGCTTCATCTTTATCCAATCCTTCCCCAACATCCATTCATTTTATTTCTATCATTTTCATCTTCATTATATTCTGAAACATGCATATATATATATATATATTGATCTCAAAATGACGATGTTGTTTATATACTTCATCTAACTTGTTACCTAATAAGGACACATGGCGTTTCATGTTAGAACATATCTGATACGAGATAACACTATGATTGTAGTTTATAAGTTTAAGAAGTGTTACCATCGAACAGGCTAATGGTGATTCTCCAATGATACTATGTTGTCATTATGATTGATTTTTAATGTGTTTTCTGGTGGTGTTTGCGGTGAATATGGAACAGTGTTCAACTGGACTGGAAACCAGAATGTGGCTGATGTACCAATGGCGGACTACAACAACTGCAGCACCGACGTGATCACGTTCACCGGCAGTCCCAACCGGACGGTGTTTACGATTACCCTGTTGTTTCCGGGGCCTCGTTACTTCATCTGCACCGTCGATGATCACTGTGAAAGAGGCCAGAAGTTCAGTATCAACGTTCGATGGCCATTCTCTTCTGATGCTCCTTCTCCTTCAGCTCAGCCACCAATATCTTCCTCTGCCCCAACCCCCTCTTTTAGGGTTTAAATATTCTCAGTACTGTCGTTGTCTATTTCTTCGGCCGCATCTAGGTTTTTGTAGTATGTTTCATCTTCATGATTAGAGACGACAGGTTTATGGATGTATTGTTCTAATGTCTGATTATTCGGAGAGTGCAGTGTTTTGTTTTTTTTAAATACAATAATGGATGTACTGCTAGGCGCGTGTGCGATATATGTTAAATAAAGCAGTTGGTTTTTTTATTCATGAAACTAGAGACAAGTTGCTTCAGATTTCGTAATAAATTTTACTTGCAATTTCTTGATCATTATATCAGACATATATTACCAGATATCGGCTATATACGCACCACCTCAAGTGCTATTAGCGAAATATAATACTCTAATTCATTTTCACTCTCACTCTGTCTGTCAAATTTATAATATATTCTAAAAAATATTCTTATTAATTATAAAATATTTTCACCTGAGTGTAGTTTCAATGTATATGATTGAATAAGAGTAATTTAAAAAAGTGAAAAACATTTGTTATAAATAATTAATTTAACAAATTTTCTTAATCTTTTCAAATTAGTTATTTAGTTCTTATACTGCCTTCAACCTTTAATATAAGAACTTATTTAATTTTAATTTAGTCCTAAATATAAGATCCCAATCTACTTTCTCTCTCACATTTATCCTTTTTTTTAGGGTAGTTCTTGTAGTAATGGTAACTCTAACTAATACACTTGATTAGTAAGGATATTTTAGGAAAAAAATACTTACTTATTACAAATAACTAACTTAACTTATTTGCTTAATCTACTCAAATTAGTCAACTAACTCTTATTAAGGAATGGAAGGTAGTATTTACTACCTGCAGTCCTTAATATAAGACATTGTTGGACTTTTATTTTGGTCCTAAATATAAGATTATAATCTACTCTGCCTCTCATATTTATCTATTTTTTTCAAGATAGTCCTTTAATAATGATAATTCTAGATAACAAACTTGATTAGCAAGGATATTTTAGGAAAAACAACACTTATTCATTACAAATAACTTAACTAAGTTTCTTAATCTCCCCAAATTAGTCAACTGAGTCTTATATTTAGGACCAGAGGTAGTATGTTAAAATATTCATGGTAAAAAAAAAATGTGCGTTAGAATATTTTTTTGCCAGCGGTATGTTAAAATATTAAGCTATTAAAAATAATAAAGTATCAAAGTAAAATTATATTAAATCTAGATCGTCTAATTTTAATTTGAATGGTTTAGGCCCAGCCCAAGAATCGCGCGTCAAGTTCCCCGCCCCTTCCCTCGCCCTCCTTAATGCTAATTGGAATTGTCGCTCTGCCCCGGCCTGCGTTACTTCTCTTCGATCGTCACTCTCTCAGGCTCGTAGCTTTCGCCCTCTGTCTGACTCAAAACATCCGATTATTTCTTAGCTAAGTAGAAATGTTTCATTGAGTTACGCTTTCTGAATCAATCGGTATAGTAGTGTACAGAAAGTAGCGCAGAAATTGAATTATTCTGTGTTGTTTGACATAAGATCATAAAAATCTTTTGCGCGCATCGCAATTTTAGTTCAACGCTTGAGTGTTACAGCAAAATGCAATCAGCATGCACCTTCTTATTATTAAATGGCGGGGTACAAGTCATTCGTTATCCAAACAGTGTGCTTTCTTGCATTGATGTACTTTTTTCTTTCTTCCCCCCCTTATGCTCCCTTCTCTTAATGCCTCGGTTGATTAGATTTTAATCATATAGATAAGAAAGGGGGTTTTGATGAGGTTCTGCCCTTCATTGTGATTCAAGTTCAAATATAATAGCATTTTTACCTGAATCGTCTAATTCCTACTCTGTATGAAATTATTGGAGATGAAAATTTGTAGCGAAATTCGTGACGTCGACATTCCTCAAAATTTAGGTTATGAATCTAATGATTCTTAATGTTTTTATGCTGGAGTTTTAGTCAAGTGTCTGAAATTCAAAAGTTATATAATGGTACTCCCTTTGACTAAACAGGGATACTCCAACCAGTTTAATTTTCTGGACTGTTACATTTAGTGGAGGGTAAACACTGAAAGAATTTCTACTTGTAATAAAATAGCTTGATATGCATGTGATCGCCAATGCGTTATAATTTATAAATGTATCTATTTACTATCAACCCGAAAGCCAGACTTTTATTTTGTCCATTAAGGGGAAGCTGGCTTCTCAGCTTCTCATTACTTGCATTCAGCTGCTGCTCTTCTGTTCCGTTCATCGGTTTAATGTATCATACTGACATATTTCATATATTTATTTTCTCAGGGGGTTGTTATAGTAGATAACTAATCATGGACAATTTAGTCTCGTCACCTGATTCCTGTTAGCGTTACAGACATGGTGTGATGATTAACAAAAAAGATGTGATCAGCAAATTACCTGATAGCCTTCTTCATCACATTCTTTCTTTCCTCTCAACCAGAGATGCCATTCGAACCTCCTTATTGGCAAGAAGGTGGAAGTTCTTATGGACCTACTTATCTGACTTTAATATTGAAGTTTTACTGTCAATTTCCCACAAGAATGAAACTGAAAAGAAGATGATAAATTATCTTTTCAATCAAGTAGACACAATACTTCAAAAGGCTAAATTTATAAAAAGGTTTCGTTTTGTGGCTTATGGAACTCCAGTTGATGTAGACCGAGCTCATTCTTGGATCTTTGCTTTGCTAAAGCATAAAATTCAGGAGCTGGGACTGTCCTTAAATCTTAGACCTTCCTTTCTGTTAGCCAATAACTTGCCACTCCCTAAATCATTGAATATGATGGATCTGGAGTTTGGATGCGTCTTAAAGGTCCATAGTTCCGTCCATTTCCCATGCTTGAAGACCTTGACACTTCAATACATAACCTTTCAAGACCAAGCGTCAGCCCAACAACTTTTCCCTGGTTGCCCAGTCCTTCAAAAGCTGACCTTGCGTAGTTGTGACTGGAAGAATGTCGGCGTGTCAGCATAAAAATTCCAACGGTTGACAACCTTAATCATTGAGGATGACTGTTGGCGAGATGATTTACTCAATTGTAAAGTTACAATTGATGCTGTGTAAATCTCAGATCATTAAGTTGCACAAACTTTTTGAGCATAGAATTATCCCAATCAACTTAATCTCCTCAGCTGATGCGTATATTGATGTCTCAAATGGCTGGTTATCCTTGGCACAATCTACTATTCCTCGGGCAGTAAAACTTGTAAGTGGAAATTTTCATGTCAAGTCTCTCATACTCTCGAAAGATGCTCTTGAGGTATGTCTACCGATCCCCCTCCATTCACTTATAACATTCATAAGATAGCTACAGACAATATCGCTTTAAATAGGCTATCCAAACAATATCTTCCTCGTTTCCTTTGTACGACAATGATCAGTTGCTTTTATTTTATATTGTAGACTCTTTCCCGTGCAGAAAATCTCCTTTGGCGCCTTCCTACATTCCACAATTTGACCCATATTGGTGTTGATCAAGGAATGTATGACTTTACGGGCGAAGCACTGGTAGACATTCTTGAGAAGTCTCCTAACCTGGAAGTTCTTGACATTGTTGATGTAAATCCGTATCATTATACTGATATATATGTTTCAAGGTTAACAATAGTAATATTTCTGTTCATGAACATGTTTCTTGGATATACATTAAGGGATTCGACCCAGATTTCTGCTCAGATGGGGAAGCCTGGACATTGCGCTCAGTGCCTCGTTGTTTAAAGTCCAGTCTGAAATTGGCTAGCATCTCGGATTTTCGGGGCGGGGAAGCTGAGATGCAATTCCTTAGCTTTCTGCTAAAAAATGCCGTCGATTTGACGAGAATCAAGATTTTCTGTGAGGATTGCTTGTCAGCAGATTTAAAGAAGCAAGCAGATATCAATAGTCAATTGCAGGTAAAGCGTAAAGGCTTAGCAAGCTGTGCGATTGAGTTACGGTAAAAAGCTCGGCAGAATTTCCGAATCTTAATGTTCAAATTTGTGTGGACTCAAAAAAAACTAAAGGCCTGTTTGGCCAAAAAAAAAAATCACTAAAGTGCCTTGTACCAAAAACACTAAAGAGTCTTGGGTTTTAATTTTTTAGGTACTTTTATTGGGCCTGAGATGATGTGATATGTGTCGATTATATCAAATTTGGAGTTTTAGAAAATGTGTCCACCAAGCAAAAACGACAGAACTCTAAAACCAACATTGAAAATTTTACTGGCATAAGCGAATTGATTATTAAAGCAATTGAAAAATTGATTTTTTTTTAATACCCTAAGTTGTTTAGGTACAAATATTAAAATATATCTGTCTGCTGTAAAATATCTTATGCTTGTATCTTGCGCGTATACGATTATCTTGTTGAATATTGATCAAATTTGGGTTCAAAAGTAACCTCGAATCTCTAGAAGTATATCTTTTGTCTTGATCTTGCTACCAGCCCTAAATAATACTACTAAACTAGTTTGAAAAATTAGGAATGAGGATATGAATACAGACGAATCTCCTTACAAGAGTGTGTGTGTGTGTGTAAACACGTAATAAAATTTATAACAATTTGCGTTATATATAGACAAAATGTTTGAGCATAAAACTATACATATATACATATTTTATTTATTACAAACAGAATGAATCAAGGGATTATTAACACAACCAAAGGACATTTTAATTAATATGGATATGGAAATTGAAAAAGTCTGGAAATTGAAAAGGTCAGTCATTCGTAATCGTAAGGATTACATGTTTTGCGGCGTTCCAAAAAAAGAAAAAGGTAAAGGATTAACCAGGAATATATAGTATTCCCATGGCTTTTCTAAAATGTTTAATAATAATAATCATAGATCTTAATATCCAGAAAATAATCATTTTCAAAAAGTCTCTTGATCAAAAATCGCTGCCTCTGTGATGGTCCATTGGTCTTAGCATATGACATCTTCAATTTTATCCGCGTTATTGTTCAAAGATCGAAGCAACGTCGAACTCCCAAGTAACACCCTATTATTCTTTGGGACTTTTCCTTCCCATGCATATTCCTATTGTTTTTTTCATTTATCTTGGAATTCAACTTAACTGTTCTCAATTTTTAATAATTAAACCGTTCCCTCTTGTATGTAACCAAACAAAAAGAAAATCTGACTTCAACCTTTTTATTAGTCCAGAACGCAACAAAAGAGATATATGAGGCAGTGTGTTAATAGAAGGGGATTAAAAAAAGACGTCTTCTTAGAATATAATATAGGAATTGTCAAAATGCCTGTGTCATCTACAGCACGTAATAAAATTCTAAAATAAACCCCATTTTACCAAAAATATGCTTAAAAACTCGTTCAAAAATGGCACCTCGTCATTGACAATTCAGCAAGAAGGCTCCATCCCACACCTATATATATGTCTCTAGCTGCAACCTCACAAATCACAATCCCATCGACTTACCCAGCAACAGGACTTGAACAACAGAGAGTTCATTTCAAGATAAATACAACCAACCGCCTACGTACGTAACAGAGACAAGAACAATGGCCAAACACCTTGGCTTCATAGGTTGCTCCATTATTGTTGCACTGTCTTTATTATTTTCAGCAACAGAGGCAAGACAATACCATGTTGGTGACAGCTTTGGATGGAACACCCCTCCTAATCAGACCTTCTATTCAGACTGGGCCAGCTCCAAGACCTTCTTCGTTGGAGACTCACTGGGTATGTTTTCCATTAATTTGATCTTTTACCAGCATCCATTCATTTTGTATAAAAACATTAATTAAAACCTTCATGATAACATTCTATAGACGCTGATCGTATTGATGTTTTTCTTCTCTTTTCTCTTAAATCCACCAGTGTTCAACTGGACTGGAAACCAGAACGTGGCTGATGTAACAATGGCGGAATACAACAACTGCACCGACGTGACGAGTGTGTTCACCGGTCCGAGTGGGACGGTGTTTACGATCAACCTGTTGAATCCAGGGCGTCGCTACTTCATTTGCACCGTCGATGATCACTGTGAAAGAGGCCAGAAGTTCAGTATCAACGTGGAGTGGCCCATCTCTTCTGGTCTCTCCCCTTCAGCTCAACCAACACCATTTAGTTCTGCTCCAACTCTGTCTTATGGGATCTTGTCGGCATTTCTCTCAATCATTGCTGTCTATTTCTTCACCTGCGTCTAGGTTTATATAGTGTCTCATTGATAATTAGAGACTACATTTGTTTCTTTGTATTCGTTAAATGTCTGATTCTTCGGTATGTGCAGTGTTTTTCTAGTTTCAATAATAGATGTACTGTTATGACATGTATGAGACTTTAAGATGAATAAAGCAGTTTATTGTGATTCATGAAATTATTAGAGAGAAGCTGGCGATTTCGCAGTTTTTATAAGTTTCCAAAAAAATAACACTCCACACGCTAATAAATTAAAGATAAAATTATATATTTATGTTTTAAAAAAAGTTAATGATTTGGCTTGAAAATAGAGTAAAAAATTTTCTTCTATCTCCTATAATAGGCCAGCAAATGCGTTAGTACTATGTCTTCAATTTTCATACTCTATTATATATATGCTCTCTTCTGTCCTTATTACAGACACTTCCAACAGGTTGCCTAAGATAACATATTTTGTTCAACATATTAATTTTTTTCACCAAGCATCTCCAACTAATTATGAAACTTCCTAACTACAAACTCTTCTGACTAGTAACTTTGATTGAGGATGATGTTTTATTAAAAAAATATTGATTCACGTCACTAATTTATGTTAAATTGTTATTGTGTGACTATAATAAGGATTAAAGGGAGTATAGGTATGTACTCTTTTGATTCCTAATATAAGAATCACTTAACTAATTCAAATAAATTAAAATAAATAAATAAAATATTTAATTTTAATAAATACAACATGATCTTCTTAGAATAACCCTATGTAATATTAGATTATATTATTTTTGATAAAAAATATTAAATTATATGTTAATTTCCTTTTTCGTCTTGCATTTTTCATCCCGAAAAAAGAATACAAGGGATAAAAAATTATAACCTTATATTCAAGATAAAAAAAATCAACTTCCTAAAAAGTCAAGGGAGTGACAAAGACTACAAGGCACATTTTAATTCATTATGAAAAAGTCAACCATCCTTAAGGATTAGCGTGTTTAACTTTGACCAAAAAAGAAGTCAAGAACAACCCGCCATACTGCCGTACCCCTAACCAATTATGGACTTTAACTTCAGGTTGTTTTTCTTTAATTCAGCACGGAACTAAATTAGTTGTTCTCTTCTTTTAATAGTTAGATAACTTCAGTAACATGTAACCCCAAAAAAAAAGAAAGAAATCTGTTTCAAAACTTTTCATTAATCATCTTCACCTCCCCACACCCAGTAACTTCAAATAAAACTAGAACAAAAGAGGCACGATATGAATATGTCGTTATTTCTGTCACACGGATCATTGCATTTGTACGAAGCAAATGCGTTAATACTTAATAGAATCTTCTGCACTGACATAGTCGACCGCACTGCCCGGATGACAAAATATTAAATCCCAAAAAAAAAAAAAAGAACGACTTCTCAGAATAGGAGAATGGTCCAAATCCCATTCGACGAAAATGGTCAAAAATGGTACCTTAAAGTTAACATTTGAGAATTCTTAATTCCTTATAAGATAGGAAGCTCCCTCCCAATCCTACCCTCTATAGCGTCTCTCTCTCTCTCTCTCTCTCTCTCTCTATATATATATATATATATATCGTGTAGTTAGCTGCAATTCAGGATCTCATCGCCTTGAAGCAGCAAGAAGACTTGAACGTACAACAGAGTTTCAAGACATAACCAACCAAACTACACAGAAAAAAGAGAACAACAATGGCCAAACACACTGGCTTCGTAGGTTGTTCCATCGTTGTACTGTCTTTGTTATTTGCAGCAACAGAGGCAACAAAATACAACGTTGGTGGCAGCTTTGGATGGAACATCCCTCCCAACCAGACCTTCTATTCAGAGTGGGCTAGCTCCAAGACCTTCGTCGTTGGAGACTCTCTGGGTATCCTTTTTGTTTATTAAAAACCTTGCACCATCATTCATTCATTTTGTTTCTGAGCTATAAGAACATTAAATTCGTCAAACGACGACAACCCGGAATATGGTAGAGTGGTAGACTCTCATATGGATGTTCTTTTTGACTCATGTTTAGGATTTTATAAAACAAGGTCACACAGCATTCCATGCATGTTAAAAGGCCACATGTTTGCAATATGTACGTAATATTGACGTTTCTCTTCTCTTTCTGCTGAATCTATCAGTGTTCAACTTGACTGAAAACCAGAATTTTGCTGATGTAACAATGGCTGATTACAACAACTGCAGCACCAAGACGAACCCGTACGCCGGGACGGTGTTTATGGTTGATCTCTTGCATCCGGGGCCTCGCTACTTTATCACCACCGTCGATGATCACTGTGAAAGAGGCCAGAAGTTCAGTATCAACGTTGAGGGGTCATTCTCTTCTGGTACCTCTGCTTCAGCTCGACCACCATCTATTAATTCTGTTCCAATTCTGTCTTGTGGGGTCTTATCTGCAATCCTCTCCACCATTGCTGTCTGTTTCTTCAACCGCGTCTAGGTTTTTATAGTGTTTCATATAATTACAGACCAGATGTACTTTCTGTATTCGTTAAGTGTCTAGCTACTCGATTTGTTTAGTATTCTTCAAGTTTCAATAATGAATGTACTGCTATGAGAAGTTTTGTTTCAATAAAGCAGTTGATCACTTGATGGTGAATCACGAAAGCAGAAAGAAGCTGGCTTCAGATTTCACCATAACCATTCAGTGCTTAACGCGGGGGGGTCTAAATAGGAACAAGAAAACTAGTGACATGCACAAATGCCAACTTCAATAATTTTTCCTGGAAATTTTTGCACAAGTCTCAGCCCCATCTTGAAAGACCACAACCATTTTGAACACCACCTAACCCCAACCCAAAAAAGAGGCGCCTAAAGCATCGTCTTGGAGACTTTTTGTTCTCATAATCTGCAAGGAGCAAGGTATAAATTTGGAAAGAGAAAAAAAGTAGAGATGAATAAAAAATATTTTAAAAAAAAGGATTTTGTGCAAAATTATGTACTCTACTGTCACTTTCTCTCAATTTCCTCTGAATCCAGTTAGTTAGCAGTTACTCGATTGATAAAAACGACATTTGTTGTCCCTCTCATAATTGGTTGTTTTTTCTACTTGATATTGATTTCATCAGAGTAGTCAACTGTACTTGATACATACATAGAGCTCTTAACCCCCCACCTGGGAATGACACCGCTCTTCTTATATACGGCCACATTAAAATACTCAACACTTTCCGGTCTTAAATATAAAATTTATTTTATAATGTAAATTATATTACGAAATAAATCTTATATTTAAAACAAGAAGGACTATTTATTTTGTGTTTAATACAACTCCTAATATAGACTATGAAAGGCATACCCCATTATGCTTTAGGTCTTTTATTTATTCTTCTACACGGATTAGTTCCTCAAGATTTATAGTTTATACCCATTAGATTTAAATTGCCTCAGTCAGACCAAATTATAAGTTTACAAATCACAAATTTTAAAGGATTATATGTCAGTACAGATGCGTCGCAAGTTACAAATTTTGAGAGACTAATGCGTAGAAGAAACAAATCTGAAGAGTAATGTTTTTCGATCATCAATTTGTATATTTACTCTCAAAATGTCGATTCTGAAAATGTTGGGACCAAAAGGTCTACGCAGTTAATCAATGATGAGACATTTTAGGTTCTTGTCATTTCATTGAAACATTGTCTACAAGCTACCAGACTTGATCAGACAACACTTTAACCAGATTCAATGTTAAGTTCAATACCAAGTGACATATCGTTAACTGTCTGTGGTCCAAAGTAAGGTTCAGACGTGGATATTGAATAACCACAAAAGCTGGAAAACTTTTTCTAACATTGGTTAAGCATCAAACCCTTCATCTCCTCCTACCTATTTCCCAGCAGAATATCAGAAAATGCACCCCAACCCATCTTTTAAGGTGGGCTTTTGATTAATGAGAACATTTCACAACATTTTCATGTCTGCTTACTTGGTTTGTTAAATTTGCCTCCCGATGTGATTTCCATGTCATCATTCAATAGTTGTCATCTGCATCTAGAGTTGGTCGTGTTTAGATCAGCAGATCTATTTCTCAATCATGGGGTAATATTAAGTTTGTCCATAACTACTTGGCGAATGAAAATAATAATAATAATAATAAAACACCGCGGGGCATGCCCCTTAAGTATTTGCAATATCTAGTACATTGCTTAAAGCAGAGGTGCTAATAACAGATTAACAAATCCCAGTCTTCAGACAAGCTGAATTATGCTGGTTCAGATCGCAGGTCAAACATTATGCTTTCCATGCATTAAATATGATCTTTTCAATTTCACTCTTGATCTTGAGTTAGCAAGATATTAAAAAAACAAAGATAAGGTCTTATTTACAATTCATATTTGCAGCAATGCATTCGGGAACTCATTGTCAACTAAATTTTTTTCACAAACGGGGCTACATATAGAGAGAGTCTACATACGTGGATTCAGCAGCATCTATAATCATCTTGAACTGCAAAAGCAAATATGCTACAACAGGAAAAGAAGACTGTCTACAAACCTGGCCCTTGGCTTCTACCAGGAACCTGGTTGGATGGAACTCCTAGTTGCCGGCAAAATTGTCCATCCTGCTCCTCATTGTTACATAAAGGCACCTTGCGCTTTCGAGAAGTTGCCTCCAAGTTCTGGTATTCACCCTCTGAATTGCATCTTGTATAACTGCGGTCAAAGGTATTGAAACCTGTCTTTCTAGGATAAAAGCAAAACTCCTTATTTGTCTGCAAAGATAGATGACTATACTTGTTGACCTCCTGAGAACTCCTTAACCTAACACAACCAACATCTTCGGTTTCACATGCTGAGTTTTTGCCTCTGTTGGAACATGGCTGCAAACCCAGACCCAGTCTCAAAGTTAAATCACATTCTCTCTCAGGCGGTGTCCCCTGAATCTCCACAGAAGCTTCTTTTGCAGCACAGTTAAGAACAAGTTGAGATCTATTATGAGAGAGGTTTTGCAATAGACCAAAACTGGCCGGCTCAGGGATGGGAGTAATAATCGGTGTGCCAACAAATTTGGTCGGATGAAGTGTTTTCTGGGGTCATCTGTAGCCCGGGTTGTTTGGATTCATGCTGAGCTCCATAATACAGGGGATAAACAGAACCCAAATTCATAGATGGGTTATTTTCCATTGTCAATTGTTGGTGACGTGCAGCAGGAAAAGTATCTGAGAAAGGATAGTTACGTGAGCCCATCAACCAATGATTATGCAGGGCAAGCTTACTAGAATCCGATATGGGAAGTGCTGAAAAAGCAACATGGGATTTTGCTAAGTTTAACGGATTGCCAGACTGAATGGGTGAAAATTGAGGGCGTAGTTCCCCAACAGTCTTAGGAGATCCAGAAGCTTGTTCTTGCGTTCTAGGGGTTAGGTAAGTTCTGGGGTTATTATGCCTTTCGCTTCTTGAGGCTCTTACAGGTTTGCAGCCCAGGTTAAGTGCAGCTGAGAAGAAAACAAGTTCAGAATTTACTAATTTTTAGCCAATATTCGTTTTTCAAATGACAAGAGAATTTAACACAGCATAGTTCAAATTTAGATATAAACTGATTCAGCAAGTTCCAGAACTGGATCCAGAGAAATGTCAAGAAGGGGAACAACTAAATAATACCTTCAACACATGGAGGCAAAAGCTCTCCCGTTTCAGTACTCTCATCTCTCCGTATGATAGTGTTAATGGCATCATTCAAGCGCTCCGAAAGCGTATCAGGATTCAAATACTCTGCCTAAGCAGCAGATTATGAAAAATTCAGAGAAGGAGTATGCAATGCAGCAAAAGATCTAACAATCTGAACGCATTTTCTAAACATAAAACCTCGGAATTCGCTTTGGAGTACATGATTTCTTCTGCCTTAAGAACAACCGTAGGAAGCTTCTCCTGCCATTCCTTGTTCTTCTTAGTCGCAGAGCTGTGAGTCTCGTTGACGACCCTAATCAAACACGTGGTAGGCAATCAGCAAAATGCACAAACTTGAGCAGCTGAAACACACAAAAAATCAGAAAGCAACGAAAACGCAGACAACCCAGAACCTGAAAATCTGCTGAATGATGGAACCTCTCATGGGTTGGTGCCTCTCGCTGTGCCAAGCTCTCCTCACGCACTCGTAAGGTCGAGGGCCTGGCCTTGGCATCTTCAAAAGCACGAAACTTTCTCCTGAATATGGCAGAAACAAGGGCAAAATAACACAGTGCTATTGCTATGGGTGGTGGGTTTTGCAGGGTTTCTTCTCCTTTCTTGTTGCCCCTTTGGCTTTGTGTGTGTTGGCAATTTCATTCCCTAAATTGTAATGGGACTGTTTTGTTTGGGGGTAGGAGGAGTAACAAAAGAAAAAGAGTAGCTTTCTCATTCTTTTGTTTGTCTTCCCAAATAATTTAGTGAGTTTACCATAGTTTGATTTTGATGTTCAATTTCAATCTCTCCTTTTCTTTTCAGTGTGGGGTGGTAGAGAGAGAAAGAGAGATGAAGTGGGGGTTACTATCAAAAAGTACCTGGATAATAAAGTCCATTAAAGCCCTCTCTGCCCTGCCATGAGCAGTATGGTTACATGCATTTTATCTAATATTCGTACAACCCTAAAAGAAAATGACAAAACTCTCTCTCATATCACCTTCACTATAAAGCAGACCCTAGAGAATCCTGTTCACTCTCCTCCTTAAATATTCTTCTTCGTTACTATTAGCCTGATTTACCTTTTTCTTTATTTTTTCTGATTTTCTTATCCTCCTTCAAATTCTCTTCTTCACAGTCTGATGTGTTTCAAATTCCAGTGAACTGTTCCATTTCCTTGTGATGCTTCTTTTCTGATGTAGACATTCCTGTCGTTTCGTCTGTACAAGTCTCTTCACTCTTCTCAGCTCCATTTTGAAATCATCGCATTATGGGGTCTCGCCAGAATTGCCGCTTAAGGGATATAATACTGTGCTCTATTGATTCGGCATTTTTTTTTTGGCCTGATTGATTCTGCATTTGTTAGCTTGTCCATATTCATTTATCAAACTAACGGCTATGGATTTTTTTTTTTTGGATTACTCCATCCGGTATCCCAGGGAAATAGGCGTCTTTCAGCCGTGATAACGTTCCCAGACTAATCCGGATTCGGGGGCTTGCAAGGATCCATACGGACGGTGCCCCTGACTCCTTAGATGCTGCGTTCCCAAATCTCGAACCCGAGATCCGTGGTTAAACTAGGAGACCCAACCAGTCGACCTAACCCCGCGGGGTTAACAGCTATGGATTATTATTGTAGTTAACATATTAATATAAATCTTGAGCTTTTCTAATAAGATGGTATAAAATCCCACCTAATTTATTGATAAAACGTCAATATTTTTTTATATCAAGTGAGTTGGGTCTCGAAAGCCAAAACATTATCTCTCTAGACTCAAAGAATACTTATAGAAACACTTACAAGTCGCCTACTAATAAAATCCTTATGTTGACAAAAAGATTTAAACTCACGGTCTTATAAGTTATGAAGTGTATAAAACATTGATGTTAAACCATTATGATCAAAACTCACCAGCACGTTTGAGATTTGACGACAGTATTAAGGCCCAACATGCGAAATTATTTTCAAGCCCTTTCTTTCCTCCTTGTCTTCAAAGAAGGCTAATCAGATCATAAATTTGGGGAGAGATTTCCACAAAGGAAGATTAATTAATAATGAAGAAGAAATTTAATCCCAATCGGTTCAACTAATTGAGTCAACTTAGCGTAAACATATAACTACTTATAGTAATGGGCAACAAATCATGGTTAGTATCCCCTTGGAATATGCAGTAATTTGCTGGTCCTTGTGGGCACACTATGGTGTCTAGGTAAAAAGGAAAGGTGTGTGCATTCACACACATTATTAAAGAAGCTTGGTATAAAAATCAATATACTAGAACTAATCTTAACTCTTATATTATATTTAAGATAAGAGATAGTATTATAATTTTTAATAGGAGTTAGCTAACTAGTGTAAAGAGATTAGAAAACTAATTTAATTGTTTGTGAAAAAAACATGTTACTTTTATTAAATTACCTTTTTAACTATTTATAACGGTATTACTATCTTGATGATTTTCTTAATATGCAATCAATAAGAATAGTTTACAAAAAAAATTATAAATTTAACAAATAAAATGAATTTAACTCCTTTACTAATTATTATATTTAGAACTGAAGGGAATACAAAATTTAAATTAAGTCACATTACTCAAATTTTAATTAGTATGAATAACTGCTCTGATCCTATTCAATGCATGAAGAAAGATGTATACACTTTTCAGTTTTAGTAGAATAGATTACAGCGGCTTAAATGCAGAGTTTTGATGTTTGAATTATATGATTGAAGAAAATACCCTTGATGGGGAAAAGTTAGGCATAATTGAGAGTGTTGGGAGTACTGAAAATGGGATCACAATAAGAAAGCTATGGAGAAGAGAAGAATTTGAAGGTAGCCAGACTTTGACAGAGTACTGAGGCAGTGAGCTTGCAGCATCCAGCACTAGTTGCCCACTTTGTTGCAGCTAGCTAGTGGCTGCCCCCTACCTTAGCCCTTTTCCAATAATTTAAAACCAAACCCCTTTAGGTTTCCGTTTTCAAGTTTCATCTTTCTCTTTACTCTTTAGGTACCGTTCTCCCAACTCAATGTTTCATCACTAAAGTCATTCTCGTCACCTGCCCTTTGGTACTTTAGATTCTAAAGCTCCCCCCAAGTACAAAAGCCCTCCTCACCTTTATCCTACTACCCCCAACAATAAAAAGGAAGCAAAGATGAATATAGAGACATTATAGTATACTCTCACTCTTCCATATATCAGCCTAGCTAGGGATGGTTTCAT
This sequence comes from Neltuma alba, assembly GCF_004799145.2. Taxonomy (NCBI): domain Eukaryota; kingdom Viridiplantae; phylum Streptophyta; class Magnoliopsida; order Fabales; family Fabaceae; genus Neltuma; species Neltuma alba. The sequence continues at coordinate 100,434 of NW_021636109.1, forward strand.
AAAGCTTCTGGCTACTGATAGGAATGGTCTATATCAGTTAGCATTAAGTGTGCAGTGCTCTGTTATCAGCTACCAGCCTACCACCAAGTCTTGTACCCATTAATCCACCTCAATGCAAGTTTCCCACTATTCTTGCGTCCCATTCCACCCTGCACCGACAGTCTGCCACACCCTTCTCTTTTCCACCAAAGAGTCTGAACTCTGAAGTTGCTGGTAGGATTGAGCCCACCAGCTCTTATTTATAAAAGAACTTTCATGTTACCGGGATAGATGTGAACTTTAACCAGGTCTCATTACATGTGAGGTTGAACCCACAACTCCCTCTCCGCCCCTCTATTATTAGAAGGGCAAACGTTAACGACATAAATATAAATGGATTAGACTCAACCTTTTATCTGTCATAAGACCACAAGACATCAACTTGTTTCTCTTTGATAACAGAAATATGATGGATGGAATCTTAAAAGCAAATCCCATAATAAAAATTCAAATTGATAATCATAACGTGATATATCCACATCTCATAAATACAAAAATTAATCAAATAATTAAAATATGGTAAGGGATAAAGTTTAAAATACAAAAAAAAAAACACAAGTGAAAAGGAGGGGTAGTGGATGGAATTAATGGAGGCATTAAAGATGTCAAATCAAAGAAGGGGAAAAGAAAAATGTGGGAGGGAGTGAGGCAAGCAATGCATGGTACCAAACTTGTTTTGTATCATTAGTTTCATTTTCATGTATTTATGGTGGGGGTATTCCCACACCTCCTACCCACACATATACACCCTCCACACACCCCCCCCCCTCATATCTCCGTCACACTTACTTTAAGCCAGCTAGCTTGCTGCGACAATTTATTTGAGTCAGCACAGATCTCATTGTTCCAAAAAATGTTCATGAGAAATACTTTATACCGTAAACTAACTCTTATATTTAGAATCAGAAATAATATTTATAAATTTCCCATTCATGAAAATATCTCCTACCAACAATGGAATTTATAAATCAGACTAGTGCCGGCGCTTATGCTGTAATGAAATGGAGAAATAAATTACTTTAGTCACGAACCTTTTATATTAAAATTGAAATATAAAATTCATTCCTATGTATAAAATTAATTTAAGTTGTTAGATGCAACTATAGCATCGAAATATTGGATACATTATAAATAAAATCAAAATACTGAATCCACCTCAGAAATAAAATGTTGAGTGTTACTTTATCCTGAAATTAAAAAAAAAATCTGTTTTTCGAACGAGTTTTATGATGGCTATGTTCTATTAGTAAGCTTCGGTGGTGGAAATCAAATAGTGCCTTTATACATGCAAGGAGTATATGCAGGATTTTTCTTCATTATATCTGAAGGTTTTTATTTTGTCTGACTAAAAAATGTACGAGGTGATAAAACTTGAAGATTTTTTTTTTTTAACATATCACAAAAGAATTGGGGTCGTGGATTATACATTTTTAGAGGAAATTATATAGTATATGAATGGATTACGAGTTCACAAAACTCTCACACTCTGGAAGTTTTGCAAACTTGTTCCTTTTTCTTGTGTATGTGATGATGGAAGGGGATCACTTCGGTGGGGTAAGGTCCACCTCAGCAGCAGCAACAGCATTGTCCTCGTCGTCGTACATTTGGTCAAGAATGAGAATCAATCCCATGGCAAACGCAGCATCAAAGCCCGGCTGAAGGCTGGGCCAGAAAACATCCTTCCCCAACATGACATTCGTTGAGGGGTCCACCTTTCTCTTAATCTCAGCCACACATTCTCTCGATGTGTCATCTGACGACCTGCTGTAAATCTTACAGCACCGTTGGAATTAGGAACCTTCGATCTGATACTCCTCACTGGGATCACAGTAAAGTTGTACCGTCACGCTCGACCGTCCGATTAGAGAAGATCGATACATGCTGAATATTGGGTTTTGTTCCTCTGATTTCTCCCCTACGAATCCTTCCCACCGTTGACGCAGGCTTGGCTTCTGAATCCGTACCATGTCAACAAATTAAAATCGGTTGATATTATTGTTGGTCTTTTGATTTAATTTTAATTTTAGCCTCAATAATTTTAAATATTTGGTTTTGATCTTTATAACTTTATAAGAAAATGGGAATCAAAATTAAAACTCATAAAAAGTTCAAGAATCATTCATTAAATTTAGACTAAAAAAATTATATAACTATAAGGAGTAAAAGCAATGATTTGGAACAACAATGACCAAAACCAAAACTCAACTAATTATAAAAACTAACATTAACCTTATAAAAGTGTATACACTCTTCAGCATTAAGTACGTGAAGTAGTGCATATAACACCGTGTGTTGAATAAAATCGACAAATTAATTAGTCATCTTAATTATAATTGATTAATTATGCAACTTGTTAAATTTGTTATATTGTATACTAATAAACATGAACTTCTATATACACTAATTTATTGTTACCTGAATGAATTATATAAGAAAGAGCAAACTCTTAATATAAAGTACTAATTTATGGCTAATACAAAAAAGAAAAAGAAAAGGAGAAATATTGAATACAAATTCCATAATTAAAAAAACTCCCTTGAACTGTTGATGGTCAATTCCATAAACTAATCATATACATGATGATATAAACCATAATTTCAATTTAATATTGTCCACTCAAAAGTGGTGTTAGGTACTACCTCCGGTCCTAATTATAAGACCCCGTTCATAGTCTATGAACGGGGTCTTATAATTAAGACCGGAGGTAGTATTAAACATGCCCACGTCACTAATCAATCAACTTCATGCATGTATGGATGACTGGATGAGCATATATCCTTCACTGTTCCCTTTTATGCTTAAATATTCTTTAGCAGATATATTTGCACTACCTTAATCTTCTTATTTGACAGTTTAATTAAATTCCATATGAATGAAGGAATAATGAAGAATTATATGCGAACTAATTAATTAATTCGTGAATATATATAAATAAGAGAAATTAGGGAAGAAATTAAGAAAAACGGAGGGAGCTGCATACCTTACGGAGGAGGGTGACGAAGCAGGTTCCAGAGGCATCCATGAGAAGAAGGTGGTCGTTTTCAAACGTCTTTGGTGTCGATAACTCCTCCTTTCTGCAGGCAGATTGTTCTGGAAGACAGGCAACATCCTTGAGGCTCTTCTCATGCCTGCTTCTTTCCTTTGATTTCGTGGACTAGGACTGTTGATTCCTAGAATTTTCTCTCAGGCTTCGGCCTGCCTTTGTAATCCAAAAAAAAAAGAAAGAAGAAGGTGGTCGTTTTGGCCAGGATGAGGACCGTAAGAGTCGAAACGGAAGAGAAGGTTGCCGTTTTGATCGTAGGCGACGAAACCGTCCCCGACGAACAACAACGACGTTTTGTGAACAGTGAGCTGCGTTTCGTGTTCGAAGTGAACTTTGTCGTCTACTATCGCCACCCTCTTCCTCATCTTCCTCTCGCTTCTCTTCTATTCTCTATTTCTCTTCTCCCAGGAGCTGTACTTTCTCTGTCTAATATTTCTTTCAACTTACTTGTCTGTATAATTAATTAATTAATTAATACTACATCCTGTTCTTAATATAAGACTTTATTTGATTTTTATTTTAATTCTCAATATAAGATCTTGATCCACTTTATTTATCATATTTATGTTTTTTTTTCTTTTCAAAATAATCCTTCTAATTAATAATAGTAATTCTAGCAACTGCACTTGATTAGTAAAGATATTTTAAGAAAGATAATACATATATATTATAAATAACTAATTTTATTTATTTTTTAATCTATTCATATTAATCAACTAGTTTTTATAATCAGGAGGTAGGATTAAATATGACTTGCCACCACAAGATATTGTTTCCGAGTTCCATCAATTAACCAAGTGGGCCTTCTTTGTCTTTCAGCGTTAAGGCCCCCCTCTGTGTTTACATATGAAACACTTTCAGATATTGATTGATTTCCTGTCCAAACAACCCCCAAAATGGGAGGCACATACTTTTATTATATGCATGGATGTTTGGGTTAACTTTTTCTATGTAATTTTATACTCTTCAAATTTTTAATATAAAATTTAATTAATTAATTTGAGTAGATCTTAAATACCAGAGAAGTATTATTTATAAAGAACTAAATGAAATGCATTTTCGAAAAATTATTTTAAAAGATTATACTTATAAATCAATTATTTTAAATAATGCATGTGTGAGAAATAATGATAATCAGATTGGATGGTGATGGGCACATAACTTGTTTGAAACCCCAAAATAAGACTTCCAAACACAAAAGTATTCTTTAAATAAATTATTGTGTCGAAATGTGCGGATGAAACCGATTATGGTGAAAACAGGTTACTAAATTGAAATTTGATCCAACTCAAATTTAAATTAATTAATACTACCTCCGGTCCTTAATATAAAACTTTTTTTTACTTTTATTTTGATTCTAAATATAAAACCCCAATCCACTTTGTCTCTTATATTTATATATTTTTTTTCAAAATAATACTTCTAACAATGATAGTTCTAGCCAATACACTTGATTAATAAGGATATTTTGAAAAAAAACAACACCTATTTGTTACAAATAACTAATTTAACTTCTTTTCTTAATCTCCTTAAGTTAGTCAACTAGCTCTTATAATTAGGATCAAAGGTAGTATGTCATACCAAATACAAATATAATAATATAATATAGCTTAGTGTTGAAGGAAATGTTGAATATCCAGTAAGTATTTGAGCATTATATAATCAAATATGAACCGTTTATTTATATGACATGACTTTACCAATTTATATTTTCTTTCATAGTTGATTCACAATAATAACCATCTCTGAAACCCATGCACTGCACTGAATTTCAAAGACGAGCCGCACAGTAGTACTCTAGTTCACTATCTCTGATTCAAATTATAAAAGCTAGCTGACTATAATTTGAGAATATTAAAAAAAAGTTAAGTTAGTTATTTATAATAAATATGTGTTGTCTTTTCTAAAATATCCTTGTTAATCAAGTGTATTGGCTAGAAATACTATTATTATAAGGATCAAAATAAAAGTTAAAGTGGGAGATTGATTCATAGAGTGAAGTGTTTAAGACTAAAATAAAAGTTAAACGAAGTCCTATATTAGGACCAGAGGTAGTATATAGAATTTTTTTTTAACAAAGCATAATCTTTATTAATAGAGGAACTAGTAAACATCATGAATACTTGATTCATAGAGTGGGGGATTGATAACTAGTTAATTCTAATTAAAGTCGCATTTACATATCCCAGTAATACAAGAATGACTTCATCTCAGAAGTTATAAAGTCGCTTTTTAAATCCTTTAAACAAGTGCGTAATTAATCACCAGCACACATTTTTCATTTTTTTCCTGTCAACAACATATTTTTCATCTTTTAAAGTGTATCAAACAATATTTCACTGCAAAGATCGTAAGTCATATGTCAATACAGTTTTTTCAAAAAATCTAGCAGCTAATTAATTCGATAAGTTGGTATTAATTTTGATCATTATTGATCAATATTGTAATATCAAACATCAATGAGTTTCACCAACCTCTCAAACGTTAAATATCATCTTCCTTGAAACTAAGATCTAAGTCTTATACTACCTCCAATCCTTAATATAAAAATTAATTGACTAATTTGAGTAGATTAAATAAATAGTTAAGTTAATTATTTATAATAAATATGTGTTATTTTTTCTAAAATATCCTTACTAATCAAGTGTATTGGCTAAAATTATTATTATTATAAGAATTATCTTGAAAAAAAAGATAAACATTAAAAATAAAGTAAATTAAGGTCTTATATTTAGAATCAAAATAAAAATCAAACAAGTTATTATATTAAGAACCATAGGTAGTAATTATTATTGTCTAAAATACTACTTTCAGGACTTAATATAAGAGTTAGTTTGACTTTCAATTTGGTTTTAAATACAAGATTTTAATCTATATTGTCTTTCATATTTATTCATTTTTTTTCAAAATAGTTCTTGTAATTGCATATCTTAATGGTTCCATTATAGTAGTTTTAGTTAATATATATGATTAGCAAGAATATTTTTAAAAAACAACACTTATTTATTACGAATAAACTGAATTAATTGATGTTCTCAACCTTCTCATATTACTCAGATATTATATTAAATGGTGAAGGCAGTGCTACATAATGAACTGACCTTTGTATGTCCTAAAAAATGACATTTAAATAATTATTGTTGACATTTTTTATTTTTTTATAGACAAACACGATAATAAAAAGCATCGCTGATAATATTACTAATTAATGATTTGGGAAATAAATTTTTATTTATATTCCAGGTCAAAAATTACTACTTATGTTGTTTAATATCATAACTTAATATTCTAAACATTAGAATATTTTTATTTAGAGCAATAATGAATTTAAAATATATTTATGTTTTAAAAATGGGCCACCAAATATATGTCGTGTGTGATAAAAATATATAAATTTAAAAAAAAACAAAAAGAAAGAAAAGTTTCATGGTGACGTGGAGACCGTTTTCGCTCCGTAAGAACTTGGGAAGGATTCGTTACCAACTGTATTGGACGCGGCAAAGGTTCCCTCCTTTCCTCTCAACTATGGACTAGCACTTTGTCACTCTGAATTCTCCACATCAAACCCAATCTTCTCCTTCTCCTTCTCCTTCTTCTTCTTCTTCTTTCTGAATTTCAAAGATTGGTCAATCACCTAAGACAATGTCGACGTCGACTCCCAGGTTGGCTTCTACACCACAGAACCCACAACCTCCGGATTCATGGGATTTCATGCTTCCATGTCCGCCAAGTCGCAACAATTTTGGATCCGCCGACTTCAGTTCCCATGGCCTCATCGCATTTCCTTCCGGCAGCTCCATTTCCATCGTCGACTCTCGCTCCATGCAGCTTCTCTCTTCCTTTCCCATTCCTCCTCCTTCTTCATCATCGTCCTCGTCGTCATCTTCCTCTTCTCTTTTTGTTACCTCCGTTCGGTGGACCCCTACCCCACTCAGTCGTGACCTTCTCTCTTCTGAGCCTTCCTCCTCCCACCTCCTTCTCGCAGCTGGCGATTGCTTAGGACGCATTGCTCTGCTCGATTTCCGTCTCAAAACCGCTATCCTCTGTTTCGAAGCAGATTGCAAACTCGGAATCCAAGACCTTTGCTGGGTTCAATCTCGACATGATTTTTCTCTACTCGCAGTTATTGAGGGGCCCTCCACTCTTTCGATTTATAACACATATATGGGTCGGTGTATTTGGAAGTACGACGCTTACCCTGAATATTTTTCCTGCATTCGCCGCGACCCTTTTGATTCTCGACACATATGCGCGATTGGGCTTAAAGGTTTCCTGTTATCGGTCACGGTTCACGGTGAGTATGAAGACAATGTTGTGATCAAGGAGTTTCAGATTCCAACAGAAAGCAAGGAATTGCAGAAACTGGAGAAGGATGCAACCGGTGCGTCGACGTCGCCTGTATCCGCATTGTTTCCCCGTTATGTGGCGAGGTTCGCCTTTTCTCCGCTGTGGAGACACATTTTGTTCGTCACCTTTCCGAGGGAGCTGATTGTGTTTGATTTGCAGTATCGAACCATACTTTTTTCCTCTCCACTGCCTCGTGGTTGTAGCAAATTTCTCGACGTCTTGCCTGACCCAAATAACGAGAGCCTCTACTGTGCTCATCTTGATGGAAAGCTCAGTACTTGGCAGAGGAAACCGTAAGTGATGTGTCTTAAATTATTGACATTAAGTTATCTCTCTTCTTAATCATTCGTATAGATTAGTGTATTACCGTGCATATATTATAAAGCATTAAGCAACACCAATGAATGTAAAAGGAATTAACCGCCATAACGACACTGGAATCCCTTTAGATGGATAACAAAGGACTGAGTAAAAGAAATAAAATAACAACACGGGAATCCCTTTAGATGGATAAGAAAGGATTGAGTAAAAGAAATAAAACGGCCAGGAAAACATAGATCGAAATAGATAACGAAGTTGATCTTTTTCATAGTTTAGTTTTGTTACCTTAAGGAAATGAAAACAACTATATTACGCTCATTCAGAAACAGAATGCCAGCAAGAAAAGAATATCTTAGCAATCATGTTAGGTTCTCTCTGTTTTACATGCAAAAGTTTGTGCTCTGCAAATATGATCATTTTTTTAATGAACAATATGATCATATTTTATATCATCTGATCTTTCAAGGGCACTTTTCAGCTATAGCGTTGCATATGTGCATGCATTTCATTAGATGTTGGATATATACTGAAAATTAAAAGACTAAGAAGAATGGTTCATTTAAAATCTAACGCGTCATACATTAACCTCTGAAATATGCATGTGCATGAAATATAGATGATTAATAGAACCTGAACTCCCCCCCCCCTTCATGTTCTCATATAGTGGTCCTGATAGTTTAAGTGCCAATTCTTTTTCCTATTGAGTCATGATTATCTGCACTTAACAGTGGGGAGCAGGTACACACCATGAGCTCATTGGAAGAGTTGATGCCTTCAGTTGGCACCACTGTCCCATCTCCATCAGTACTCACAGTCCTTCTATGCCAATCAGATTCTGCACTTCAGAACATAAGCAGGAGTTGTTCTGATGTATGTAGTTCTTCCCTTGCTGAGGATTTTGATCATTCCTTTGATTTTTGGGAAGAATCCACCATTATTTCCAAGACACATGTGATCTCCATCTCTGATGATGGAAAAATATGGAACTGGCTCTTGACTACTGAAGGGAATGCTGACACTCAGAGAGTTAACGAGAAGTTGGGTTCCGTCAAGGATGACAATGCGATATCATTTGCTGAGACCAAAGCCAACACGACCGCATCTTCAAACAACCTGGAATTAGAGAGGCAAACGGAGAATGATGGTCGAAGCTACTTGTCAAGCTCAACCTTCAATCAGGAAAATATTACAATAAAAGTAAGTGTATAGTTAGAGACTTAAAATTATACCCCACATAAACAAATCAATGGGTTACACAAAGAACAAGATCTAAGGAGCACAACTTTTAGTTCTATTGGTCTCATTTTTTAATATAAATTTTCAGCATTGCCAATGTCTTATAACATTTTCCACTTTTCTTTTTGTCATTGGAAGCGTGTAGATCGAGTGCCCTAGTAAATCACTATCTTTTATTTAGTTATTGCATTTTACTTACTGCTTGTAATACTTCTTGTTCTCGATGTAATTGACTGATTTTTTCCCCCTAGGAATTAGGAGGATGAGGATGTGATCCTCCAAAGTTCATGGAGAAAGTGGGTTAGGTCGCTCCTTTTCCCTTTTCCGGCGATATGATGCTATGAAACTTCAGGATGTTAATAGACTTATAATAAACGACATGAGTTAAGTAACATGTGATCAAAGCACATGATTGAGAATATTGCCATGGAATCAGTAATCAGTTGTTCAACACCTTGATTTTAGCAATTGACTCATAAGGCAATTAACTTCGTCATTTTAAGTGAGACATAGTTATGACCACGAATTCTCACCTGCCTGCGATGAATTTAACATGCAACAAGCGCTCTCTAGACACTTGCAAGTATCAAGTGCATCCTTCATTGCTGGTTACATTGGTTCTATGTATCGTCTATGTATCTTTACAAACATGTCCTGATTAGCCATTCCTGCCCAATCTACTCTGCCTTTCTTAGAAGAAAACAAAGAAGCTGAATAAAGATGTAAAAGGTATAATAATTGTCAAAATTGTAAATGAGCTTTTCTTTTCCCGTTATTTTCCTGCACAGAAATGAAGATCAGTTGGGTCTAATGGACCCTCCTTTTCTAGGGCCAGAGACTAGGATCACTCATTCCAGTCTCACATGGTCAGAATTCTTATTTGTGTTGGTCTTATGATCTACATGAGAATGATATCCTGGTTTTTCTATCCTGTTAAATAGCATCTAAGTGCTAGGTGGCATTCAGATAGTAATGACATGCAAAAATTGACTAACCTGCTAAGAAATCTATCTTCTGATGCAGATCTGCCTAGTTGGACAGCTTCAGATTATTTCTTCGACAGTCACTATACTGGCAGTACCAAACCCTTCACTGACAGCTTCTTTGGCCCGTTAGTTTATCTCATTACTAATTCGGATATTTGTTGAAATCCATTAGTACTCCTTTATAGAGTTTATAATGCATATCATGCTTCTTATGTTGATCAATCAAATGGTCTAATGTGAAGGTGGAGGAAACACACCTGCCGTAGCTGTTCCGTTGGTTGCTCTGGGAACACAGAATGGAACGATAGATTTAATTGACGTTTCTGCTAATGCTGTTGCATCAAGTTTTTCGGTACATAATGGAACGGCGGTTAGGGGACTACGATGGCTAGGAAATTCTAGACTGGTTTCATTTTCTTATTCTCAGGTATATTGTAGTTTCTTTTGTGGACGAAGTGTTTCTGTTATTTTCATGCAGAATTTCTTTCTTGCGATTGCTGACTTAATGTTGAAAATATTCGTCTTGAGAGTCTTCATGACGAGAGTTACAATTCTTATCATTAAATCCTAAATACTTAATAGTTTTATGCTTTCTTTAAGTATTTAATTTTTCGTCACTGTTCAATTGAAATGAACTGGAAACTTTGGACTTAGGTTAGTGAAAAAACAGGAGGATATATCAACAAGGTTGTCGTGACTTGCCTTCGAAGTGGCCTTAACAAGATGTTCCGAGTTATGCAAAAGCCCGAGCGTGCACCAGTGAGAGCTTTAAGAGCATCATCATCTGGAAGGTGAATCACAAACCTTAATTTATTGTTGTCATTATTTAAGAGCAATGATCCCCAAAATTTTCATCTGTCAGAGTGTTTTCTAAGAAACATTTTGTAGGGATATTTGATCTTCCAAATCTTCTCAAACCTGATAGCTGAGGAGATTATTTTTATTTTTGTGTGATTAATATGAAAGAATTTATCATCTCATCTGATCAGACATGGGGCTAAAATTTTCAATTTTCTTCTGCAACGCTTCACTTCCACTCAATTTCCACAGAGCAATCCGTGACCACGTCATGGCTCAGTAATTAGATATCCACAATATTTCAGGTACCTTCTCATTTTGTTTCGTGATGCGCCTGTGGAAGTTTGGGCAATGACTAAAAATCCCATAATGGTAGGCTGGCTGATGCATTTGACCCCTCTTCCTCCCTTCCTCCTGAATGCCTCTGACTGTTGTTAGTTGAAATGTAACGTGATGACCAGCTTAAGTCTGTCATATATGTGAAATTACTAAATGCAGGATTTGGGTAATACTGTGACTTTTCTGATTTTGCATTGCCTAATTCTTCCTTTCTTTTAATCGCCATACACCAGGGGTAAATTTTCAGTATCTCTATTTTAATGTATTATTTTCTTTACGCCTTCAATGAAAAAGTTTTGCTATCACATAACAGATATGGCTAGGTAGTTGGGCGATATCTTTTTTGTTCTCCAGTTCTTGGGATCTTTAAACCATAAATAATATATACGTATTACATAGTGTTTAGCTGTGATTCCTTCTGTCCTTTAAAATGAAGAGTCATTATTGTACTGTGTATCAGCATTGCAGTAGAATGCCGGGTCCTCTATGGTAAATGCAGTCGTTACTTGGACCCATATCTATTATTTGCCCCAAAAGCTTTCTTCTGACAGCCAGTGGGAGTTGGCTAATTCTGAATCTATTTTCTCGATCGATGATTCACGTTTATTCTGTTTTTTCCCCCCCGGATAACCCAGCTTTCCAGCATTCTTCATTTTTATCACTAAGTGCATCAATCTTAGCTTCTGTGGTGTAATTGTTATAAATTCTGGTTGATACTACGTTGTTTCACGGGGATGTTTATAATGCTTTGTATCTCTATGTAGCTTAGATCATTAGCTCTCCCATTCACTGTATTGGAATGGACTCTTCCGACCGTTCCGCGTCCTGCTCAAAATGCAGCTGCTAGGCAGCAATCGGTTGAGGCGATAGATGAGACAGCGACCCCGACAAAGTCGTCTACATCAGATTCGAGTGTGTTTTAGAAGTTTGTATATATTATTAGGACTGTAGCTAGTCTAGAATCAATTGTTCCATTCTTCTTCTTAAATTTTATCTCTCTATACAGAGGGTACAGGCACGGAGGCATCACTTGATGACACTTCTGAAAGTTTTGCATTCGCTCTAGTGAATGGAGCGCTCGGAGTTTTTGAAGTTCATGGTCGAAGAATAAGGGACTTCAGGTGTTAAACTTTGTTTTTTATTTTTCCAATCAGAAAAAGGTGCATCGTTTTTCCTGTATCGTTGCCATGATATTTAAGCAGTTGTATAAACGCTGGTCATGTTTTATCCTTGTTTCGGAGGCAATTTTTCAGTTTATTTTCAGTAGTAATTCGTAAAATACAAATGCAATCATATTAAGCTTTTGCAACACGTCATGATCAACACTCAAATTATAGTGATTCAACTCTAAGAAAAGGTCTTGTTCACACAGAGAAGTAACCCATGATAATATTTTATGCAATTCTTCTTTCCACTCTGGGTTAACTTCTGAATTGCTAAAGCTCATGTCAGGCACAGTGGAGTACACAAGCCTTGCAATCAAGGCCATCTTTCTAAGTGATAAACATAACTAACGCAAAATGAGCAAACCATGCGATAATAGCAAGGTCCCCCCCCCCCCCCCCCAAACAAAAAAAAAAAAAGTTTACTCTTCTTGAAAATGAGTAACCCAACTTACCTGGTTAGGAGGAATTTTGCAAACTTTGTCTGAGGTTTAGGTAGAAATGTTCCTTGCGGCAATAAGAAACCACAGTGCATAGTCTTCTTCCGGGCAATTCAGAATTTATTACAGGAGGGATTGCCAATTTCTTTCTTTCTGTTTTTCATATCCGATGCATACTCCCATCTAGCAAGAATTAATCTGTCTTGTTTGCATTATTTTGTCGCGTTTCTTCATTTTTATCGAATAAGGTTTCGTATTTACCTGTCTGCAGACCAAAATGGCCTACTTCTTCCTTTGTATCATCAGATGGATTAACCACTGCTATGGCCTATCGTTTGCCTCATGTGGTACACATCATATTGACAGAGTTGGTTTAATATAAAAGACCAGTTGAATTTGATCTAAATTGGTTGTGACCAAGTTAGTAATTCAGGTCATGGGAGACAGGGCAGGGAACATACGATGGTGGGATGTGACAACTGGGCATTCTTCTTCATTCAATACTCACAGGGAAGGAATTCAGCGCATCAAATTTTCGCCTTACATACCAGGGGACAGCAGCCGGGGGCGTGTCGCTGTTCTGTTTTGTGACAATACCTTTTCTATTTTTGATTTGGTAAGCAAATATGGCTTTTCCTGGGTCATATGTGCACTTTCATCATCATTATATTCTGTTTTTTTTTCTTGGTTTGTGTATGTGTGTCTAACCAACATAAAAGATTACTTTAAATGGTGGCAGAACTTTTCCCCCCTCTGCGAAAGGAGAATAGGAATTGGAGCTTCTCCATGGATCGGAAGTGAAAATTGATATTTTGAAGAATATGGTGTCCTCAAACGAAAATTTTCAAATATTAACGACTTTGCTGAAACACAACAGTAGGAAGATTTGGCTAAAAACTAAACTTCTTCATTGTTATAGCAGGTCGTAATCAATTGATTCAAAAAAATAAAAACCAAGAAAGTTGCAGCATGGTCAAACATGCATACACAGCCTGTTATCAACTTCTTCATAACTTTTGACGAATTTATCGTGAAACTTGGTCCTACCAGAGGCTGGAAACCTTTCTCACAAGGAAGTTATATTCAATTAATTTCATATATATATATATATATATATATAAATATATATAGCTTCACTCAAGACTTGACTTTATCTATTCTTAGATCATTATGCTGTTTTGCAGGATTCACCAGACCCCTTGAACAATTCACTTTTGCAGCCCCAGTGTCCTGAAACCCTTGCATTGGAACTTGACTGGCTGCCCTTGCGTACCACTAAGAATGATCCGCTAATGTTGTGCATTGCTGGAACTGACAGTAGCTTTCGCCTTGTTGAAATTAACGTGTAAGTATCAAGTCTATCTATTGAGGGACAGGATAAGGTTGGTGGTCTAGAACTCTACTAGAATGTTTAGTTCAAAGTTAGGGTTTAGCGGGAATGTCGTTTACTGGAAAAGCAACTGTGAGCTTAGCTTCTCAAGCCTGAAGTCTTTGTTTAAACATTGTCAAGTAGAAAAGATTAGATAGTCTGAGCCCAGTGCGCATCTTAATTTGCTGTACTATGATGATATAATTTTACGGTGTAAAGTTCGATTTTTTTTGGCTTAAGGATAAGGTTTGAATTATCGTGGAGGATGTATATCAACTTAAATGGGCAACGAAAGATGTCTATTGCTTGTGTCAAATCTTTTAGATGTTTGGTTATTATCGTCATCAAGGTGGTTGAAATATGAAGTGCTCATAAATAGATGGCGCATTGATGACACTAGTTGTTATAGAATTAGTTTATCTCTTTTTTCAAATACCAATGCTTCCTTGGTTACCCAGTTCTTCCTTTCTTTTAATCAGTGACATCCTGCTTTTTTAAGCAGAAGTGGAAAACGACTTGGTCATGCACCCCATCTCAGAACTACGGAGAGATTCAGGCCAATGCCTTTGTGTTGTCCAATACTACTTCCTACACCACATGCCCTGGTAGTATGCCAGCATTTAATTTTCTGATTTTACTGGAGAGTTCTTTTTACTTCAATTGTTTATTATTTCAAATTTAAATTAAGGTATGATCAATCTATCCCTTTGTATATTAATCACGATAGGATACATGAGTATTTATTTATTTTTGAACATCAACTAGCCTTTTAACCAAAACAACCAAAGTTGTTATTTAATATTCTCCTTGCTTTTGCTCTAAGTTTCGAGTTGTCGTAGGCTTCATTCTTTAAGCTATCCTGAGAACAATGCGCTATTACCAGAATTGATGCGTGGTCTGCTTAATTCATCTTCCTAAATGGGCTTTTCTTTTTCTTCCTTCGTTGAAAGGTCTGCGCAAAATGATCGGTCTAATAGAATATATTATAACTGGCCACTTTGGGAAATATACATTTTACTCTCTGAATTAAAGCAGTAAAACCTCTAAAAGCATTTTTTTTAACTTCCTTTTCGTTCAGATATTCAGATGCTGTGGAATTTTTCCTGCTTAAGTTTTAGAATGGCTTCTTTTTTTTGTAACGGAATTGAATCCCACTCTGACTGCGGCATATCTACGTATCCCACTCTGTCTCTAGCAGTTTGGAAGTAGCTGATATATAATCTTTGCCACTTTGTCAAAACAGAGAAGGGAAGAAGCAACGTAAAATAGAAGTACCCTTGGGAAATTACACACTAACACACACAAGATGATAGTCCAAAGCTTAATTAGTGCTAACTAATATTGCTTCAAATTCTATAGTTTGTCATACGAGCATGCTTTATGTCTTTTCCTTATTATCTGACAATTTATGCCCATGATGTTTGACTCTATTTGATGTGTGGCTAAACTGCATGCGTCTTTCAATTGGTCGGTGAAATCGTTACAGGCATTGAGGATGATTTTGCAACTGGGAGTTGAGCCATCTTGGTTTAATACTAGTAGTACAACCATAAAAAAGAGGCCTCACTTCATACCTGGAGCTTCATCGTCTAGTGGTGATCTTCGTACATACATGATTGATTTACCACCTATTGGTGACACTGCAGTGCCAGAGATGCTTTTGAAAATCCTGGAACCATATCGAAAAGAAGGTCTATATCTTCTTATGCATGTATTTTCATCATGAAGATTCTTATATTTGGCAATCCGTATACTTGATGTTTTAACCTTTAACAACGCTCTCTCCTCTCAAGGCTGCATACTTGATGACGAGAGGGCAAAGTTGTATGCCAGTGTGGTGAATAAAGGTTGTGCCATTAGGTTTGCCTTTGCGGCTGCAATGTTTGGTGAAACCTCAGAAGCTCTGTTTTGGCTACAGCTGCCTCAAGCACTCAAACATCTGATGAACAGGCTTTTAAATAAGCCTCCATCAAAAGGACATGTATCAGAACCATTACCCGAGGTTGATGAGACATCTATGCTGTCTAGGATAACATCAAAAGGAAAGCCAGCAGAAAAGATGGGGAGAGATGTGATGGTAAGTTATCCCCTGTTCGATCGCTTAACATGCCTTGGTGTCGCAAATTTCCATTTTGTCTTGGTTTCTTTTGCATTTGAATCTACGTCATCTTCGTCAAAATGAGCTTGGCAATTTAACTAGCAGGGTCAAGGTCAGCTTAGGTTGATGGCGTTTGACCAGAAAGAGTTGTGGGAATGTGCAAATGAACGCATTTCTTGGCACGAAAATCTGGAGGGCGAAGAGGTTTCACAGAACCGTGTGCATGAGTAAGTTAATCCGGCATTACTTTACTTATAGCATAGTAGTAACTTTTATTAAGCGTGTTTAGTTCAATGTCGTGAGTGCAAATATGCAATAGGTTTTGCTTGACAGTTTTTAAGCGCTTGTGAAAAAGGAGAGACAGAGTGGGAAAAGTTGTTAAACAAGGGGGGAATGAACTTCATGCCCACACTCATATCTTACACCATTATTTCTCCCACTTTGAAAAAAAAATGCTATAATATTGAAGTTGATATAAAATTATAGCTTAAGGGTTTTGCCAACTCTACAGTTGTAACGCAAATAAGGGAAATATTTTAGAATAATAATTATATGAAAAGAAATATTTATAATATAACAATAAATGACCTCAACCTCGGTGCTAGCTTAAAACCCGGACGTATCGAGCCTGCGTGAAAACTCAATTCACAGCTGAAAATGAAAATTTTGGCTCTGAAAATATGACTGTCAAATACTTAGCAAAAGTAAAGTCAACACGTGGGATCCGTTCCTTGTTTACATTAACAGTGGTTTTCCTTGGGAGAGTCTCATGTGTATAATTGAATTCCAATTACTTTTGTTTGAATATACATCCAACACATAACTTAAAAATCTTTCCAAATATCAGAATTTCAGTTCAGGATTTTTTTTTTCATCATTAAGTTTTCAGTACTAAACTCAGTGCTAGAACTTAAGACACCCTCGGCTTGCCTGTGTGATTATGAACTCTGGCTTTGCATTATAATTTATTGATGCAGTGACTCGGAAAAAATAACGTTACGTTCCATAATTAGTTTGAGCAATAATATTATATCTCCGGTGTTTTAAGTTCTAATAATCTTTAGAGGATATACTCACTGGGGAATTCCTTTTATATTTTCTACTGTCAGGCTTGTGTCAGTTGGAAACTTAGAAGTTGCAGTTAGTTTATTGCTTTCCACTCCACCAGAGAGCTCTTACTTCTATTTGAATGCTCTCCGTGCAGTTGCTCTCTCTTCAACTGTTTCAAGGTCTCTTCATGAACTTGCAGTAAAGGTGAGTCTAACTTGGACATTGAATATGTTTTGGCACCAAACCTAAAAGTTCTGGTTGGCTGGTAAATGACAGTATTTCATGCTCTATGGTTGCTTATCACATCATGTCAGGTTGTTGCAGCAAACATGGTGAGAGCTGACAGGTCATTGACAGGAACACATCTTCTGTGTGCTGTCGGAAGATATCAAGAAGCATGTTCTCAGGTTGGGCTGCATTTTTAATGAAGTTCCGGTCATCTCTGTACTTTCAAGGATGTAGTAGTACAGTGCAGATTTCACCTAAACCCGGATGCCTATACTTTTAATCAGTTTTTACCTGGGGTGCGTTATCGATCATATAAAATTTTAGGTTAGAGTTGGTTGCTAGATGCATCTTCTGTGTAAATTTGGGTTACCCAGAAAGCCAACGTGATTCAGTAGTTATTATTAGAAGCTAGCATTAGATCCTTTTCACTTCTAGTCCTCCATTGTTTTGCTTCGATCTCTTGGAGTATGGAATTGAATTGATCACAATTCCTAAGAAATGAAATTAAGCTTTATGATGTGTGATAACATTGTTCACGTACTAATGATTAAAAAATCATAGTGTCCTTCCTTGCTACCACGCTTGGAAGAAATATTTTTGGCATGTTCGGTTTACAAATTGAACTTGACAGGCCCTTAGCTCTTTCAAAACTTCAATAAATAAATAAATAAAAGAAAAATCCTTTCAATATAATGCCCTGATTTTTCTAAAGAAACATGCCACCATATCTTTATGCAGCTACAAGATGCTGGATGCTGGATGGATGCTTCAACGTTAGCTGCTAGTCACTTAAAGGGATCAGATTATGCAAGGTCCTAGCTTCTATTGCTCCTGTTTCTTCGTATGATAAACTACTTTCATTTGACAGAATGTGAATTCAACACCATTCTTTCCTTTTAATCGCGAGTGTGACATATTTTTTTCCTTCTAAATATGAACACGTCTCTGAATCTGAATGAGCATGAGAGATTTTGAAACCACTATCATGATCAGGAGATTTTTTTACTTTTAACTTGTATTATTACAGAGTGTTACAAAGGTGGGCTGGACATGTCCTGCGTACTGAACATAATATCTGGAGGTACAAACTGTCCTTTGTTCAAATCTTGTCCCCATCAATTAGAATTCCGAGTCACAGTGATCATATGCAGGGCTCTGATTTTGTATGTTGCTGCTGGTGCACTACAAGAGGCATTGGCTGCTCTCCGTGAGGCTCAACTACCTGAAACAGCAACAATGTTCATCCTTGCATGCCAGGAGATCCATGCAGAAATAATTGCCAGCTTAGATGTTACAGATGATGAAAGTCCTTCCTTCAAGGAGAACCTTCAACACTTGCCTGGTTTAGATCCCCAGAGTGAAGATGTCATTTCAGCTGGGGAATATTTTGGGCAATATCAGAAAAAATTGGTGCATTTATGTATGGATTCACCGCCATTTTTTGACTAGACGAAGGTCTTATAGTGAGCTGATCACGTTTCTCATTTATATACATAAAACCAGTGGATTAACTCAGCTCAGAAAAGGAAGTCAAGTGGATGAATCCCGCATCTGTGCCGCCCGTTGGCTTGAGTGAATAATCTGTTGCTAGAAGTGAAGAGCGGGAGGCAGTGACCTAGTCCAGTCCTAGAGAAACATGGAGGAACAAGATACCAGATTCTGATATGAATCTTAATCTTATAGATCGCAGTAAATATATCTTGCACGAAGTTTTCTTGTCCTTTTTTTTTTTTTTAAATGTTTGAGAATACAACCATGAAAAATGGGTCGTCATAGTGCTGTTGTAGCTTGTGTAGAAAATTTTGTTGACAAATGATTAAGAAGTTGCATGGCATTTAATTAGACTTTTCAAATGTGGATAACCCTGTTCTTTAAAAATGACTATTTATCGAATAATGTTGTTCCATCAGTGCTGGACAAGTTCATGACTCCCATTGATTCTGCTTAAAGTTTAATCCTTCTATCATATTGGTTTTCTAAGCTAGCTATAAAGTTTATTCCTTCTATCATCTTGACAATAAAAATAAGACCTTTCTCAGTTTCTAAGTAGTTATAGATCATGCATCTAGCTTGTTTTCGCATTTATGTTATAATTTTTAAAATATTTAATACTCACTTTTTCTTCTAATGAGTATGTCTGTTTCTCAGACGCGCGCACACACATATTACTTCATATTCATATGATAAAATCTTAGAAATTAGCAGATGTTACAAATGGGGATTATAAAAATCAGAGTGAGAACAGTAAAACTTAAACGACAATTCACAGTTATTAAAAAAAATTAATTAAATAAAGTTCGGTAAGTTAACTTCCTCATCATTTGCCCCTTCCCCAACCCCGACCCCTCGCGTCTCCTGAGTCATTCATTAATCTTCTTCCTCTTCCTTACCAGTGCCAGCCTTTCCACTGCTTCCGACAACGGCCTACTTTCCGTTGACGTCGCTGCTCCGACGCGGCCGTCGAGCATGTGCTCTTCCGCGCCTCTCGGTCTTCTCTCGGATGATTAAGTTTGTTGAAGCTCGGGTCATCAGGTGTTAACCAGGAGGAGGATTCTGACGCTCATTTTGACGATCTGGCGAGTCTGGTTCCTCGCGAAGCTCTCTCTGCGAAAGCTTTGCTTCACAAAGATGCGACATAGTTCTGATTTTTTTTCATCCCTTAAGAACAATTTCTTTTCACATGCTTATCTCAAGTAACCTCTGTTAGTTATATAACATGTCGTTTATAGATTATAATTAGTTATAATTAGGGCCGGAGGCAGTATTCGTAAATTACAATCGAAAAATTAGTTGCAAACTATTCCAAACGGAGAATAATTAATTCATTACAATTTAGAAGAAGAATGGATTTTGAGGAAGTTTGCGCTTCCGCCTTAAGTTTGCTCCCATTTGGTTCTGTTGACAATGACGTTGACCTTGACCCTGTTAAAATGGCCAAATTCAGAGGGATGATATCACTTTGTATGATGCCGTCAGCGTTGTGTAAGAATATTTTTTGAAGTAAAAAAAAAAATTGACATTATATAAGCATTTTTTTTTTTAACTTGCTCTCATTTTTCCATTTATCCCTCATCCAAGAGACACAACGAATTTTCAGTTTAAAAAATTCCAATCATACGCCAAGTGATGCAAAGCCATCAGAGGCAACTTTCATAAAAATTAGACTTCGCGGCTAATGCAATTCATCAGGGAAGTAGTTTCTTCTTCATATTTCCTCAATAAATAAAACAAAATGGTGTCTCTTTATTAGTTCACTACGCGCACAGATCTGTGCTTGGTCTCACATAATTTATCCCTCAACAAGTTATAATCCATTTTGCGGATAGTTAACTTCCGCCTTGGGGAAATTACACCCGCTTTAAATCCAAACACATAAACTATAATTATATTTATTTTGATATAAGTATTTTTATCTAATAATAAAATAGTTGAAAACATTTTGATCATTTTTTATTTTAAAAATAGACTTGTATCTATTTTAAAACAAAATTGTAAAATATATATATGTAAAATTAGTGTAACTTTACTGTTGATTTTTTTCGGCTCTATAACATAGATCGTCATTCATTCCTTGCTAACGAAGAGACCGGCTTCTTTAATGGATCTGATTTACCTGAGTTTTGAGTATATCAGAAGCATCAAGAGTTGGCAAAAAGGCTAAAAGCAAAGCAAGATAAGGATAAGCAGAATTGTGTCCTAATTACACTGCACAAAGAAAAGCCCATCACATGGATTCCTCTATATATATATATATATAAATATATTGCTCTTCATGAAGTCTGAAACAAGCTGCTGTCAAGTAAATCGCCATGGACAAAATCAAGAGTGAGAAAATTAAATGACTTTAGCCTTCCAGACAAGTGTGAGGCGGAAACAGACATATAAACAGGGTCACGAGGAAACAAAATGAAAAAGACCGTTTTAATTTATTTTCACCTTCCTCCGCCGGAAAAAAAAAACAAAAAACCAGCCCTTGAAAACAGAGTAGCACCATCAAAATGGTGCATAATAGTATCCTCCTGCTTGTCCCATGCCATTATATTGTGGCATTCCATAAGGCATCATCATTGGTTGAGAACCAGAAGCAATGAAACTAGATCCCCCAGCAACCTTATTCAGACCCATTTGGCCTTGCATCCCATTTCTCCCATATTGCTGCCATATCTGCTGTTCCTGTACAAGCATCGCTTGCTTTCTCTCCATTTCTGCGATTTGCACATAAGAAGGTGGTGGCACTGAAATTGATGCTGCAAATGGGTCCTGTGGCCCTACAGCCTGAACTGTGCCGTCCGGCGCCGGCAGAGCCAGCACTGGGGTGGCACTCTTACCAGGAAGTGCCACGCTGCTAGCACTCCCACCACTTATTTGAGATGTGCTTACATGTTGCCTCACAGCACCTTGATCATACATGCCATTTAGAAGTAGTGAATCAAAACCTCCTGCTAAATCTGCTTTTTGTTTGGACAAATTGCTACCAGATTCCACCAGTGCCAATTCCCAATCTGCTTTTCCCGGTTCGGCTGCTGGTGTTTGCCATGCAGAAGTCACTTCAGATCCTCCATCTGAAGGAAATGCTTCCCAGGAACCTTCTTGATTTACAGTTGGAGGTCCAGAGAACAAAGCCAGAGCTAGTCTATTGCCTTGTTCATCAGCCGAATCGCCACCATCTCTTAGATCCACTAAATTATTCGTCACTTGTTGTTGAGGAGGAGGAGTCTTAGGTTGAGTAACCGGAGGGGGTGGAGGTGTAAAAGTTTCTGGAGCCCACCACTTATTTGAGATGTGCTTACATGTTGCCTCACAGCACCTTGATCATACATGCCATTTATTTAGAAGTAGTGAATCAAAACCTCCTGCTAAATCTGCTTTTTGTTTGGACAAATTGCTACCAGATTCCCACCAGTGCCAATTCCCAATCTGCTTTTCCCGGTTCGGCTGCTGGTGTTTGCCATGCAGAAGTCACTTCAGATCCTCCATCTGAAGGAAATGCTTCCCAGGAACCTTCTTGATTTACAGTTGGAGGTCCAGAGAACAAAGCCAGAGCTAGTCTATTGCCTTGTTCATCAGCCGAATCGCCACCATCTCTTAGATCTACTAAATTATTCGTCACTTGTTGTTGAGGAGGAGGAGTCTTAGGTTGAGTAACCGGAGGGGGTGGAGGTGTAAAAGTTTCTGGAGCAGGAAGAGCCTTCACCTCATTCATTTCTGGTTCTGGTTCTGGTTCTGGTTCTTTGACAGCTTCCTTTACTTCTATATGCTTCTCAGGATTTTTTGGCCTATTAGCCATTCCCTTCAGAAAACCTTCAAGTGTTCCCAGAAGCTTATCAGTAATCCTCTGAACTTCAGGGTACTCTGATGACCTTGCAATTCCCATATCTTTACACCAATTATAGAAATCTACGAGTCCATCAATCATCTTGGCCGCAGTGACATAACAATCAAAGGCTTTCACACAATATGCATATTCCATCTCTGTGAATCGATCCAACAATACCCCCAATACCTCACATATCTCTACATATAACTTGAAGCTTTCTTTTACAATTTGGTAAAGAGCAACGAGAATCAACCTGCTACTTTTTGCAGCACCACTTGGCCTACAGCCCAATACGCGATCAAGAAGCCGAAGTAAACGGTTCAACTGTCCAAAATCCTCTCGGGTTTCATGTCTCTCACAGGAGTAATCGCATTCTTCTGCTCTTTCTCAACTGCTTCATTCACGTCACCGTACGACCTCGTCCTCCTACCCATCCCAGGATCAAACTCATCCCTGTATTCACCATAACCGCGTCGAGATGGCCCCCAGCTATCGTCCCTCTCTGCAAATTTAACTTCAGCTGATTCAACACCTTTTAGATTCTTCTGATACACCACAAACTCAACCTTCTCATCAAGATACATCGCATAAAGCCTCACGAAACCGGCATGATCCCAAGAATGGGAATGCGCCTCGTCTCTGAAATCGGACATATTCAAAATCCTCATGCCTCTCCGAGTGGAATACACAATCTCCTCTTCAAACAAAGGATGCCCATCAACCAAAAGTCTATGAACAAGCATTAAAGCCTTGAGAGCCACGATCCAGTCGCGCGTCTTTCCGAGCCTCTTCGATATAGTGATCACACAAGCAGTAACATAACCCCTGGAATACGAAGTAAGATTCAAAATCTCACTGATATATTTATCATCAGCTGGGACTTCCTCATGACTGGTGGCTTTGACTATCAAGACTTCAAGTTCAGGAGCTAAATTCCCGGCGACTTTCGCTATGCTAATGCTAGTCTGGTCTTTCACAACACCAATCGCCTTACGGATCGTGCTGGATGCCATTCGCGATTGCGCAAACAACTACCAAGTACACCAAATTCGCTTGCTTTCGAAAACTGGGTGGAAATTGGGCTCAGAAACAACAGTTTTGGAGGTGAAAATTAGGATTACCTTGTATAAGAAAACTCTGTAAAAAGCGGTGGAAGATCGGATCTGCGAAGGGAATGAGGTGGATCACGATCGGAGAGGAGAAGGCTACGTGTTGAGAAGGGAGAAGAAGAAATGCAGGGAGGTGGAAGATGTGTAAGCCCCGGCCTCTCTGAGGACATGCGAGGGTGCAAGTGCTGTGTGCGTGAGACTGATCGAGAGAACAAAAGCGGGCACTGATCGCGAAACCGCGTAATCCCCGGGCAATAATCTTCTTCCTTAAGATATTTATTCCTTTGTCCACGTAATCCCGTGCAAAACGCAGTCGTTTTGTCCGTCGCCGTGATGGACGATTTCCACATGTCACGGTCAGGGTCCTTTTATTAATTGTCATCATCGTTTATTATTTTCAAAGTAAATTTATTTATATAATTAGTCTGTTTTCCTCCCCCACAGGGTCTTATGATAAAAACCATGGGAATTAATAAAAAGAAAGAGAGTATATACTTATGAATTTATATATAATTATTTTTCCAGCTACTGATAATTAATTTTTTGTGCATTCTTTGAATTATTCTTACAAGACTCTTTCTCTATTTGCTTTGTTTCTTTCTATATGACCTTTTAAAAGGAAATGTTAAAATATGCAGCAATCGGTAACGGACAAAAGGAAACGCCATGGTGAAAACTTTGTGTTACCCGTAATAATTTATGCAGAGTTGAAAACTTCTTTCAAGTGTTTGTTTTCGAAAGCATTGACTGTATCTTAAAAGGCGTCCACACAAGTCGGTATCCTACATGAAATATAAAAAGTATGCAGGAGGTTATGCTATTCATGAATAATAAATACTCCCTCCGTTCCTTATTATAACAGACGAATAACCGAAGTACGTTGATAAAAAAAATAGTTAAAATTAGTTGAGAACAATCAATGTGTAAAAAGTATAATTTTTTTTCCAAAAATGCCTTCATTAATAAGGAGAGAGAGTATCAGAGAGAACAATTAAATTATTAAAAGAAAGAAGTAGGAGGGGGAGAGAGTGTGAGTTGGAGATAATAAATATGGGTAAACTAAGAAATCAACACAAAAAAATAGAGACAACGTTTAAGTGTCTCTTATATATAAGAACATGCCATAAGCATCAAATGTCTCTTATAATAAGGAACGGAAGGAGTATTGAAAAATGATACCCATAACCTCCGGTCCATGTTTCTCTCCACATGCAATTAATGTATTTTCTTTTCTTCACTGGGCACGTATGAATGTGAGCATTACTTTTAAGGAGTTCTCAAACCTTAGTTTACTATGTGAGAGACTAACTTCATACTATATTATGCTTGGTTGATAATATACTATCTCTAATCTTTAATATAAAAACTTGTTTGATTTTTATTTTAGTCTTAAATATAAAATCTTAATTCACTTTATTTTTTATATTTGTCTATTTTTTTTAAGGTAATCCTTGTAATAATGATAGTTTAATAACAATATCTTGGAAAAAATAAAACATATTTATTAGAAATAATTTAACTTAACTAATTTTTTAATCTATTTAAATTAATTAGCCAACTCTTATCTTAAGAATAGGAGCTAATATTTCTTATGTGAGATAAATGAGCCAAGACTTGTATCAACAATCGAGAATCGACAAAATATAAGATCAATGAGTCACGGCATGTTTGTAATTTTCCCCCACTAGACCCCGAAGCTGTTGCGTTCCTTTTGTTTGGACTGCCGCTTGTGGACACCCAAGCGGTACTCGAGAAGTTCATAAAAAGTTCAAGCCGAGTTTTTTTTCTTTGGTGATCGAAGTTGAATTTGAATATTTAATTCAGTCTACTTGGGTTTAAAAGACTGAAAGAGACTCAAAATATTGAATGGGAGGACGCATTAATAAATAGAATTTACCGCCGGTTTGTTCACATTTAACCCAAAAATAATTGAGCTAAATTATATGGACAAAATTATTGGGATGATTAAAATTAAAATAATGATAAAGAATCGCTAAAAACTGTTGTTTTAAATTTAATTTGAAGATGACTTGGAAAGCTTGAATGAGAAATAATGGCAATCACCAAGCATACTTGCATGTGAGGCGCTCAAAATGAACAAGGAACTTGATAATGATCATTACAAGCAGGACAATCAAGTATTACTCAGTGGAGACTCATTCCACCAGGAAAGCACACAGTTCGCCGAATAACATTGAGTGATGTTATGATGAAAAAGTGACGTAAATTCTACGATTGATAAATATAAAAGAATCATAGCAAATAAGATAAATGACTGAATAGAACTGCATGTCAGTATCTAGCTTTAACTGGGTAAAAAATAAATTATAATGACTAGCTCAATATATACCGAAAAAACTAAAACAATTTAAAAAAACCAAAAAACAGGCCCAACCAAGAGGGAAAAGGAGAATGCAGACCTTAACCCTCCTCTCTCCAGCACCCCTTTTAAATTTACCCTACATAAACAGACTTAGGTCGTGGTCCTAATTGAAAAGAGACCCAAAAAAAAAAAAAACGAAAATTCCATGGAAATACAAATTGGTTAGGAAGCCACTAAGAAGGTGATACGTGATAGGTTCATCCTAAAGATAATAACACCTAAATTCCGCAGCTTCCCCTTTGCACAAGGGAGCGGGATCACAATCCAATACATACACTCAAGGTCCTTGGACAAAGACTACAAGATACACGGTCACCTTTGAGGTTGCTCCGTTACAGTGGCTCCTGACGGGGTGCTCGGACCAGCGCCGTTCTCTGTTGGAGGCGGAGAGCCCCATCTTCCTTCTGACTCTAGTGGCTCAAGAACATATACCCCGCCATCTGTAAGTCCCAATGCAAATTGATTGGCTTCGGAGGGATGTGCGGCAATGACAAGAGGATGGACTCTCAAGCTGTAAAATGAACTGTTAGATATGAGAAAGAAAATAATAAGAAGATCTTCCATTACGCTTGATCATAAAAAGAACCTTGGATTCGGATGAAGATATGCAGTTTGATTTATTCTGCACCGTAATCTGAGGGTTGAAGCAGTGAGTACGCCCACACTTCCATCTTCAAAGCTTACATATATTAAGTGACTGTCACATGAATACGTAGCATGTGTGATTGGACCACTGGCTTCTCGAGGAGCCCACTGATCAGATAACAACAAAATTCCGGAATATGTTAGTAGGCTTACCAGAGAAATCGCCTTGAAATACAGAAAACCAACGAAGCTAGGAATAATTAAACATAAGCCACTCTATCAAGTCAAATTTTGGAGATTGGCACACCTGCTTTAAGCATTCCAACTTAGGTGCCTCAAAGATGGCTATCTGGGTTTCATGAACAGCCAGCAAATGTATCTGATCTTGATGGAATTGGACTCGAGTATCACCAAGAGGCGCTGGTGCCCGACCACTGGGCATCTGCAGAAATTTACTCGCCTGCTTTTCCCATCCATCTGTGCTCCAAACGCACAACTGTGGGAGCATTCAACAAAAAACAAATAAATACACAAGAATGAACTTGATCTATACACAATGCATGGTGATTTTCATAATTATTTTTCTAAGAACGCTCATCAAAAGAAATCATTCACCACCCATAGATGCCATTTAATCTCTGATCCAACTACATATGCAGATGATTACCGATTACAGTACAACAGAAGTCGGGAACATTATTAAATGAAACACATTCCCACGTACAAAGCCAAAGAGAACAAAAGCTTAGGCTTAGATAACCACAGAGAACAAACTCTAGAGATGTAAACATCGTTAACCAGATGCAGTAACAAATGATGACCAGGAACCATCATTTCGGCAGTTCAATGTCCATAGCAACAGAAATAGATTCTTCACCTGAGAGTCAGCTCCCGATGATACAAGCACATTTAGAACGTGAGAAAATGCAAGACCAGTGATTCTCTTCTGATGACCTTTTAGCTTGGTTTTGACCTTGGATGAAAAATGAAAAGCAAAGGTAAGCTCAGGAATTTCTCAATCTGATAGTTTATCAAACTCAACCAATTATAGAGTAATACCTCATCCACCCTAACATTGTAAATTTGTATAGAAGAGTCTTCCATGCCAATGGCAATAATATTGTTGTCTTGAGGATGAAAAGCAAGAAATGTAGCAGCTGGGGGCGGTGGCATGAAAGTAGTCATTGTCTGCGGTTAGGAAGCAAATACATGTTAATCACACAAAATAAGTGTAACAAGACAAAGTGACATGTTCATAACAAAACAAAGTAAACCCTAAAAAAGAAGGTTAAAAAAAAATTGTTTTGAAGTGTCATTCAGTTTAGTTTAACATTAAAGTCGAAGAAGCAACTGATAGATGCAATAGATAGCAGATAGAAGCAAAATAACGTTTAAAGCAGGGCCAAAAAAGTTATAAATGAGAGATAGATAGATTAGGGGCAGAGGGAGCCAACATCCATGGATTTTAAAGCCACCAAAAAATGAGAAAAAAATGTGTGTGGCGGAGGAAAAATTTAAAAAATAGTAGCTCTCCCAAGTTCTTGTATGTCTGAACTAACATTCATGAAAGAGAGAGGAAAGGATCAGTGAAAAAATTTTTTTTAAAATAATCTTAATGAGCAGGCTCACTTTTTCTCAATCCTTTGCTTATGTCGGGGAAGCGCCCACATCTTTATTGGGGAAAGGGGAAATGAGGATGAAGAAAGGAAACATGGCACGCCATACTGACCATGCATCCTAATTGTCTTCATCGCAACTCCATTACTTAGTGTCATTTCAAGCTTGGGCATTAATATAGGAATTTTTTTGCCCCCTTTTTTTGGGACTAATAATTCTTCATATTCAGTTCATATAAGACAAGGAAAAAAGCAAATGGAAGGCAAGCTGCTTACCCTAAATGTCATCATATTGAAAAGGGAAATTTTTCCTCCCGAAGCTGACATGACATAGGAGTCATTCTTCGAGAGTGCAAAACATGAGACAGCTTCCTCTGGGTTTGTATCACTTTTATCATTAGTCATCAATATTCCACTGGATGGTTGCCACAGTTGTGGTGTAACTGCTGTAGTGGCCTGTTGCATATGCAATCGTGTCATTTAAAATTTTCTGGGACCACTATACTCCAGTTAAATAGTTCAAGAAATGATGAAATTGAAATCCAACCATGCATCAAAGAAGCGTCATTACCTTCCCAGTAACATTCCGATCATTTTTCTGCCATTTCCAAAGCTTGTGAACAGCATTTGCTGCTAATGCCAGAATGGCAACCCCTTGATTTGTGTAAATTAATCTAGAAACCTGAAACAATATTTGATGTTACATAGGTCAACTTGCAAGTTTGTAAAAGATCAAAAACTCAACAAAGAGCCAAATACTGCTAAAATCCACAGTTCCATTTCCTTTAAATGCACGTTGATGGTGATCCAAAAGTGATCTATATTTGTCTTTGACATGCATTGAAGCAAATTTGTAGGTAACATTATCTGCACCACATGCTGGTAGGAACTAAGACACTAATCCAATTTTAAAAGCAGATCTCACCCTTGTTGGTGATAAATTGTCAGGAAGCTTCAGTGCACGGCATTGTGATAGTTCAGTAATTTCTGTCAGTTTCCAGATCCTAGATTTATCAACAGCTTCATCAGCAATTCTGGGCTTTACATCAGCTAAACTTCGAGTATCATTATTCTACAGAGACAACAATCAAGTATTGGGTCAATAAAAATGCTAGATAATAAAATAAATGAGGTCCAAAATCATGCACAAATTAACCATATCAATGTACAAAGAACTCACCATTCCAACCATGGCTGCCACTGAAGGAGCTCGATCCGCAAGGCTTGTTCCCACAGTTACATTATTAGAAGCAAAGGTGCTAATTGGAGATGCCTGGGCCTGCATAAACAGGATGGATTCAGAAAATGCATTCGAGCAAGTAATCTAAATCTGAACAACCAACCTTCACAACAGACGCAGTAGCAACTCTAGGAGCATCAAATGGGCGATTCTCCACTGTCCGAAGTAGCCTAATACCATCTGTATTTGCTAATATTTTAATTCCATTGTCATTTGTGGAGACAGCCAACAGTATTCCCTCCTTGTTAAATCTAATACAAGGAGAAGACTGCAAGTTCCAAAGCAAGCCACGTGTTAATTTGAAGGGAAGGAATAACAAGGTCAACAAAAGATAATGCCAATCCAATAATAACCTGTAATCCACCCTCTGCATCTACACTCGTCAACAAGTTTGTACTATCCATGTCCCAGAATTTAATCATAAACTCATCACCAGCAGCTAAGAATCGATTCTTAGTTGTATCAAATTGCACAACACCTACGGATCTCTTCCCCAGACCATGATATGTACGCTTTACAGCTCCTTCACTTTCATTCCATTCCACTAAAAATGATTCCCCTTCTTTGTTTGTGCCGCATGAAAATAGCCTAAGTAACACATATAGGTCCCAACAAATAGTCACACCACAAAATCATGCATCAGCCAAAAATTAGAAACAAGAAAAGGTATGGTTAGTGTCTGAACCTTGTTCCATCAGCACTATATGCCATTGCAGTAGAGGAATGGCCTGGTGCGTCATAGTCAACCCTAGAACCCATGTTGTCATACAACCAAGCCTTTATTTTTCCATCAGTTGCAGTTGAAAAGATGAACTACACAAGCATATATATGGGATCAGACAGTATGTAAACCAAGACAAATTAAATGAATGAATACATGCAAGACCATGTAAACCAGAGATCAAGATGATCAAATATTAACATGAAAAGTAGTTCAAGAGAATATCAGTGTTATTAATCAATAATATCAGGCAACCAGAAAACGTAAGAAGCAGAGACTTCCAAATTCAGACATATTTGTTCCATCTCATGATGCTCGTCCATCAACTAACTGTGGCAGACAAAATTCTACTCACTTAACAATAGCCACATATTGCAGCCCAAAAAACAGAAGCCAAATAATTTGTAGTGCTGGGTTTAGCTTACCTGAATATTTTCTTTGTGATGAGGGCACACAGAATATACAGGTGCTTCATGACCCTCAAATATATACTGCTTTACACCCGTGACTGCATCCCATACCTGCAAAACTTGGACTCTTACAAATGATTTTGCATTGCAACCTCGTCATGAAATATTGTATGAGTAACAAACCTTGATGACCCTATCTTCTCCGCAGGTAACAACACATAGTTGTTTGTTCGGATAAGAGAAAGCAAGATCATTGACACTCCCAGCATGTGCCTCAATCTGTTACGACAAAAGCAAGTGAGCACCAATATATGTATCGAGTTATGGGTCTTGGTGCTTTTCATGTATAGATGGGAGATAAATTTAAAAACAAAATAACGTTGACAAATTTAATAGACAAATGATCAACTGGCATATAAAGCATATTTGCTGGACTACGGAGAGAAAACAACCTCTAGGTGGTTCCTAAGATCATCCCCACCGTGATAGGAATATAAGTGCACAATGTGCTTAGAATAAGCAACGCCTGAAATATTGAGAAAACAAAATTCAACCTGTTAACAACTTCAAATGACATAAGTATGGGATCAATAGAATACATCAAGAAGCAAATACGTAAACCGAGCCATAGAAAGCAGCAAATATCCTTAGATCATACCAAAAAGTGTTCCATCAGGACTCCACATCACACGGTTCACCGAAGCTGTGTAATCATTAGCCAGTGATGCCTACATTACGGTTAGATAACAGTTACTCATTAGTTGACAAGCTGACTTCAAAGTTCAAACGGAAACAATAGATATGCAGTGTTCATCAACTTTAGTTCAAGAAACACACCTGTAGAGGCATTGAACACACTCCAAGGTCCCAGACCTTGAAATTTCTAAGTGCAATCCTGTCACGGCTACCTACGTCCCACACCATGACATCTCCCATGTTTGTTCCAACTAAACATCAACAAAATTAAAAGATAAATCAATTTACAAATTAATTAAATATATACATTAATAACTAACTAAAAACTGAGGACATTACTGTTTGAGTGGAAGTCAAGAAAAAAGCAGCTTACCAAGAAGTAGGATTTGTTGAAGCGGATGGAAATCCATACTTTTGACAGATGACCCTTGGCTTAGAGTCATCACAACGTTCTTGGGCAAGTCATCAGACGAATAGGAGCTCTGACCGTGGCTTTGGCTAGAGTAAGCAACAGGCAGAATATTTACTGGTAGATTATTGACCTGCTAGAATTCATGAATGCAGGATGAGTTACAGACATTAAATTTCTGCAAAGAATCCATAATTGGTAGACTTCAAAATGAAGGAATTAATACCTAACGGTTTTAAAATAAATTTAAAATTTATTGTAAATGGCTAAGCAAGCATATATGCATCACACACTAGTCCATCCAATCCAGTCCAATTTAAATCCTACAAATCCTTGCCATCCTCCACCTGGAGAGCAAGGCAGCAATTTCTGTTCTCAGCATTAATATATCTCACGAATTGTGGAAACAAAAATAATATTGAAAAAAGAAGCAACAAACGTTTCCAATTTCCATATGAACGAGGTTTTTGAGCTTCAGTTCTTTGAAACTGTACACTTTACAACTTCCCAAAGTGTTTTTCAGTTTTGATAACAAGAAAAAAGGTTGTGAAAAGCGTAGAAAAAATAAATAAAACTTCTAGTTAATATGAAAATTTTAACCTAGATATTCTCTGACTATGGAGTAAATAAAGTTCCATAGTTCAAAGATAAGCTATGATATGATCAGGTGTGCTGCCAAGCAATTTGGAATTCCACTAACTTCCAGTTATATTAACAAAGTGCCACACTGTGAAACAAGCATCTTGCACTTTAAAAGACATCTACGTGAAGGATAATGAAAAAAGCTGACATGCATGATCATGAGATCCACATTTTCACTCTTTAATCAAAAAGACAGAGACAAACAGATAGAATGCATCTTTATACTTCATCTGATATGCCAAAAGGCCTTGTCCTCTTCAATACGTGATCTGAATCTGCAGTTTGATAGTCCATAGCTGGGTTATTAGTGGGAGTTCTGGGGCGCTTTAAAATAGCTGTTGCCATGACCAAAACAGAGAGCGCAAAAGAAAATCAGGTTGGAAAGTGATCGAGCACAAAGAGACAAAGGAAGATTGATTGCCAATCATTCAACAAGCATTATAGAAAAAGCCAACATGACATAACCATCACAAGATCTCTAGCAATTTCAATATTTTCTCAGTTTTTCAAATCTCACATCACTTTTGCAGTTCCATAATTGAATGTATTCTCACGCATGATTAGATTTATAAAAACCAGCACGAAATGACCAGATAGATGAGGCCAGTTCCCATTTTATGTGTTAGTCAAGGCCGACAAAACATTGACTAGATGTAAAATTACCTGCATTATTCGCTGCAGTCAAACCTATTGGTACTGCAGAGGCTGATGGGTGTGGAACAGGGGATGGATTGGCCATCCATCCAGCAAGTGATGTCTGAAGAGCAGGTGGTGTTGGCTGGAATGGCTATAAGATGTATAAATGGTATCAGGTATACAACATTTTATATTTATATATCACAAATTACCAGTGCAGCATAGGAGAATTGTTTCCAGTTCTGTTACTTACACCATGAGCACCAAGCGGTGGGAAACCTCCAGCCTTGGGGACAGCACCCATTAGAGGATTAGTAACAGGGGATGGAGCCCGTGCACCATTTGGCTGTCCACAGCTATGGTCTACAAATAGGGTCTTTATGTCAGGATTAGACCTTGGATTCTTACAGAGTTGATGTTGCCAGTTTAAACTGCAATCAACAATTAAATAAAAAACAAAAAATAATTGTTACATCAAAGATTAAAAAAATAATGGAATAAGTGCTAGAAAACATATGATATTTATAAGGACCTTTGATTGATTAAAGTCCGCAGCCTGGAGTTCTTCAAGGTAGGAAACTGAAGCTTATCACGAAACAAAGGGTTAGCTTCTATTAATTTCTTTAGTTCAGCGAGCATTATCCCCCTAGCGGACTTTGTATCTCCAT
This sequence comes from Neltuma alba, assembly GCF_004799145.2. Classification (NCBI taxonomy): domain Eukaryota; kingdom Viridiplantae; phylum Streptophyta; class Magnoliopsida; order Fabales; family Fabaceae; genus Neltuma; species Neltuma alba. Next base: position 134,323 of record NW_021636109.1, read on the forward strand.
ACTTAGATAGCTGTTCATTATGTCTGTAAATTCATAAAAACCATTGTAATTCTAAGTGAAGAAAAAGTACCATAACATTATACCAAGCTTATTGCCCATACCTAAAGTTATCCAAAGTCAACAGTTGTGTGATTTCCTTGAAAAGATCCTCATTAAATGCGGCAAACACTTTCAAGTCCTTCACTAAAATATCCACTGCTTTTGATCGATCTTGCCTGCAGTTGTTTAAAACTTAATTCTCTCGCCCGTCATGAATAAAAAAATTTTAAGAACAGTAACAGCTTAACATCACCATAACATACTTATCTAAAGCTTCAAGGTATTTCTGCTTCCTAATCTCAAAGAAGATCTTCATGGAATATCTATTATCATCCACCTTCGTGAAACCAGACAAATATTTTTCAACCTCGTCCCACTCCCCATTCGTTACCATATCCTCGAAATATCTCATGTTAAAGAAAAATCCCGACTCTTGCTCCAACCTATAGACGTTCACAATTCAGATGAAAAATAATCAATTAGCCAGAGAGAACGAGAAGATATGTATGACTACCGAAATTAAAATTAAAAATTTATTAAAAAAAGATGAGTAGAAAACTAGCATACTTGTGAACAGACTCCTTAAATTTTTCTTCATCTAGAAACTGAAGTATAAGAAACACCAGTTCTCTGCTAAGCGAAGACATGGCGGTGTCCCCAGCAACTAAAATAAGTCCGCCTGAAAGATCGAAACCAGAATAGATCAACAACACTGGAGCATCAAAACCTTGAATTAAGCGAAAAATACATCAACATGAAAAAATTCAAGACTCTGTGTGAGAAACCAAAATCTATCAGAAAAAATTATTTTATTATCCAGATATTAAGCAGAAAATTCAGGAAAAAATTGCTGAGAAATGGAAAATGAGAAGGAGAGAAGGAGCTCGCACCTGTCTGAGATTTCCTACACAGATCGATAACCCTCGAAGCAGAACGAGGATAATTAAGGAGGGTTTCAGTGGTTTCTCGCTCTGCTTTCTCTCTCTAGCTTTTCCCGTGTTGGAACGCTTCTGGTGAAGTATTTATACAGGAAAGGGCTAGGGATTTGGGGAGAAAGGAGAAAGAGAGAGAGGTAAGAAGCGACGAAATGAATGAATCAAGACGGTTTAAATAGCGTGAGCGAGCACGAGATGAGATGGGAATCATGGCTCCTGTGTGATAAGCCATCGTACTTATAACCGATGCAATAAGTAGAACCACTTATCCAAAGTGAGATTTGCCTTCTGCTTATCTGGAGTCATAAATAAGCAGATTTAGATTTATTTTCGGCTAGACTTGCGGAGTTTTCAATCTGCAATAACGCTGATTTATTATCATTTCCTATATAATTTTCTGAGCACATACATAACACTGGTATTTTATTTTGATTCATTAATTGTATAAAGCGTTTTATTCATTATTTAATTCTAATGTTGTTATAAAAAAAATACTACCGTTAGTATTTTAAATATTGACAAATCATTACCTGACATATTTTCAAAAATAATAATACTTGACATAAAAAATTATTATTTGAGAGTAATAATATTAAAGTTAGATGACTAAAAAATATTTTATAAAATTTGGAGAACAAACTAAAATCTTATAAAATTTGGAGAACAAACTGAAAAATATGCACTTTTGCTTGATTTTCTGTGAGCACACTTCCATTTCTTTTCTAAAATATTTTCAATTTAATTAGAAAAATTTCGGAAGAGGACCTGGCTTCGTTTTTTGTCTATTAATTAATTAATAATCAAATCTAGTTTGTTGTCCGGGAGAGAGAGGGAAATCTTTTATTTTCTGTAGGTTGTTATATTTTTATAACTGTGAGTTAATCACTTTTATCTAAATTTTTTATTGGTTATGTTGAAATTATTTTCTATTTTTATTCTATATTTAGATTTTATATACGAAGCAAACAATTATAGACTAAAATATTTATTACAGAATCAAGTAAAATATTTGACTTTATAAATATGCATATACATATATATCTATAAATAAAAGGATACCTTAGTTATTGCCTAGCTATAGTCATCTAGCTTCTACTCTTGACCAGATAAATTTAAATACAAAAAGGAAAAAAAAATGGCCCCGTTAATCACACCATAAAGAAATATACTTCAAAGTTGACTAACAATAGATATAGAATTGTGATTGAGATTTGAGAGATCCTAAGACGCATGCAAATAACCCGTTAATTTTTGAATATTTTTGTTTGCTGAAAAAATTAGAATATCTTGAACTATTTTAGATTATCAATTATCAAATGCTTTTTATTTTTTCATTTGTTGGCAAAAACATCAAATGATTTTTATTTTTCCTTTCTTTCGCATCAAGAAAGTTTTATGCTGGGTTAGCACAAAAAAAAAATCATAAATATTTACATTTCATTCTCTCTTTAACATCTAAGCTTGCCTATTTTCAAGGAAAATTTGCCTTTGATTAGGAAAAAAAACCTAAATTTACTTGATATTGCTTTTCAGTTTCCCTTTCATTTATTGTCCTTAAGATACTTTTAAAAACGGAGGCTTACAAACTTCACTTGCTAAAAAAAGTATTATAATACATTATATTATAAAAATAGAAAGGTATTACACTAATCTCATTTATACAATTTCATTATTTAGAAATTATTAATCATTTTGTCCATATTTCTCTTCGCAATATCTGTTGTTCGCTTTAGTTTTTTCTATCACTTAAAAAACTATCCACGCCTCTTTTTCTGGGAAAAAAATCTGTATTGAATATATCCTAATCGACGTATATATTTAGAAATTGTGAATTATTTTGTACATATTTCTCTTCGTAAAATTAGTTGTTTCGCTTTAGTTTTTTTTATCATTTAAAAAATTCTCCATGCCTCTTTTGCTGAAAAAAAATGTGTGTGTGTGTGTGTGTGTTAAAGGCTGGCAAAAAAAATGAATACATATATATATGTACACACGTATATATATAAAGAAGTCCAGTGCAGGCGTTGATAATGAAAATCCGTACAGTTATACGTTTAATTGAGAAAGTTCATTGTCTGGTGACGTGTTTGGATTAGCAAGGAATCGTTCAGTTACCAAATTATCAGATAAAAATTAATCATCTAAAACTTTAGGTTAGAATCATTAGACATCAATTATTTCCAAAAGGATTGGTTTAAAAAAGCACTAAAACTTATCAATTTATTTATTTTTTCTGAAAAGTGCATTTACAATTCCCTGTGGGGTTAATAATTTTATATGTGGTAACTTCTTATTTGTATTTTGGAGGAAACCATTTTTTACTTTCATGGGGGGGGGGGGGACAGAGTTTTATTTTACTGATTACTCCTGTACAATTTTGATCAAATATTTTTGTGAAAAAATCAATACCATCAATATCTAAAAATATGAATTACAATTTTTGAAAAACCAGATATAATTGTAATATAGGCACACGGTTTTATTGGTTGATTCAATACTAATTTTTAGTCTTATGATAGTCCACTTTTACATATTTGATATATTCCTAAAAATTATTAAAAAATATTTTTTTATTGTAAACAAATATGAAATATCCTAATTATTTTATAACAAGCTGCGACTGCGTTGTTTAATGCGCAGAATAAATTAGACTAACATAAAAAAAAAAAAAGGAGTAGAAATGATTCCATGACAAAAAAAAAATATTATTCACATTCTGGGTAAAAAATAACAAAACAGATAAGTAATGATAATAAATGCATGAATATGATACGCATTAAAAACAAAAATTTTCATGAAAAATATCAAGTAGGTTTTAAAAGATTTCTTACTAATTACTTTAGAGATAAGAATGCATATTAAGATTAAAAAATGAAGGTAGCTATTAAGGTACAGCTGATTATTTGCTATATGAATTTCCATTCCTAAATATAGAAATTAAACAACTAATTTAAAAAGATAAAAAAATTTAAAATAGTTATTTATGAAATAATCTCGTATATCTTTTTTTTGGCTTTTAAACACCCCTATTTTTAGTCAAATATATTGAGATCAATTCATTAATAAAAACATATTTTAACATATGTAGTTATTAAAAATAGTTTGAGAAATTTTCAAGAATAAAATAGACTGGGATTTTATATTTAATATTAGAGTAAATTCTTTAACCAAATTTTATTTTTAAAAATGATAAATTAAATTCAAGAAACTGAATAAACTACTAGTCACTGTCACGAGCTTCAAGAGAGTCTAAAACCACAGCATGAAAAACACTATTTTCTATCCTAATTATAAAATTTAATTTATAATATAAAATTATATTACAAACTAAATTTTATAAATAGGATAAGAGATAGTAAATAACTGCAATTTTTTGTTTAAAAAAAACAAAGAAGCTGCGATTTTTTATAGTCAGGAAGCAAGTGGAGCTCAACGACAATGGACTCGGATAACGTAAACCGCGGGAACAACCCCCGGTTCATGGGCAAATAGGCAATACATCTTCGGCCAGGGGCAGATCTGCCATTCTGCTCGCAATTCCATGCAGAGTATTTCTCCGTTCTTGATATATACTATCTCTAATTTTAATTATAAAACCTTGTTCTAAACTAAAGATATTGGTTAACTAATTTGAATAAATTAAATATGTTAGTTAAGTTAATTTATATAATATGTTTTTTTCTAAAACTTTCTAAATATATTTCTTAATTCACTCTTTCTTTTTATTACTTAATTGTTGTTGAAAGAATATTAATAGAATTACTTTGAGTAAAAATTAATAAATATTTAAAATAGATCTTAGATATAGAAACAATATCAATTCTTCAATTATTTTAATTTTGATAAAGCGCTAGTAACAGGTTGTTTTTTAATGGAATGTGACAAAAATATAATGAAAGTGGAAAGTTAATCTCTTCCACAGTCAAAGGCGACCGTGGGATGGTCTTCCATGCTAATTTCGCAGTAATTTGCTGAAGTTTTACCTTCTGACTTTTCGTTCTATGAAAAGTAACTGTAATTATGATATACTGCTGTGTTATAAATGACATAGTATTAAAAATTACTTATTTAAGCATGTTATCACATACATTAAACAACATAGTCTTTCCGTAAATACATCGTGAGTATTTGTTTTTCTTCATTTTTTTATCATTTTTTTCTACCCACGGTTTTTATCTATGAAAAATAAAACATATAAAAAGTGAGATTATTCATGAGACATGCGAATATGTGTTATATTTTTTATTATTTGAATATTTCTCCACATATTTTATCGTGATCCATGCAACTTGTTTTTGTCATTAGATTTCCTAATACATTTTAACGAGGTTTCACAAGGAAAAAAATATAGCTTTTGTAAAAAAAATGCTACATTCAGTACTTAATACTACCTCTGGTCCTAATTATAAGAACTAGTTGACTAATTTGAGAAAATTAAGAAAATAAATTAAGTTAGTTATTTGTCATAAATATGTATTGTCTTTTCTAAAATATCCTTACTAATCAAGTGTATTGGCTAGAACTACTATTGTTAGAAGGACTATCTTGAAAAAAAATACATAAATATTAAACACAAAGTAGATTGGGGTCTTATATTTAGGACCAAAATAAAAGTCAAAAGAGGTCCTATTTTAAGAACCGAAGGTGGTATAAAAGTTAGTTAGACTTTCAATTTGCTTCTAAATATAAGATTTAATTCACTTTATTTTTTATATTTATCTATTTTTTTAAAGTAATTATTATAATATTTGCACTATTGAATATTTCATCAAATAATAGTTTTAATCAATACAGGTGATTAATAAGAGTATTCTACAAAAGATAACACATATTTATTACAAATAACTAATTTGATTAATTTTTTTACTCTCCTTAAATTATTAAGTTTTACATTAAGAAGCAGAGCTAATAATAACATTTCTTATGAAAACAAAAAGAAGGGACAATGTCGTAGAAGTGCAACATTCTTAAATCCTATGTCGTCCTCGTCAACCAATTAAAGATTTGTGGAATTTGACCGACCCATCAAAGATTTGTGCGTTTTGGTGGGATTCAAAAAGGATTTCTCCGAAGATTTATGTGTTGGAAAAGATTAGTTTCTAAACCGCTATTCTTATTATTTTAGAATAATTATATGTTATACAGAATAAACATATAAGAAAAATTTTATAAACATAAAAATTGTTTTTACATATTTTTCAAATTAAACACTCAATTAATTATTAAAAAAAGATTAATATAATTTTTGATCCATCAGGTTTCAAATTATAAGTTTTATTTCCTCAAAAAACAAAATAATCTAAGTTTTTATTAGATTAAAAAAACTAATATTTTAAATGAAAAAAATTTGAAAAATCAGAATCTATATTAAAAAAAAAAAAACAGTAGAAGAGATGTCCACGTCTTTGAGAATTGATGTGACACTAACTTGTCGAACTATACGAGAAAACGGACGATTTAACCGAGAAAAAACTGTGATAGCCTACCATCCACTCAGCATGTCACGACAAAAACAACGACCATAAACAATGGAAATTACGAGATAATGAGCATAATCCCCAAAAAATAATTAAATATTCGACCTTTGAATTAATCAACATCCTTCCCCAGTTTTTTTTTTTTTGGCCCCCAAACAATCTCGTCACTTTCCGCAAATGTCGTTGTCACATTCTTCTGGGAAACTTCATTCGGGGTGTTTTTTCATCACATCCATTTTATCACTGACTTTATTCCGTTTTATCCCAAAAGTAATTTTACAGAGAATTTTATTATTTTTAATCAATAAAACCAGCCCATGCTTATCTAGGGATTTATAAAGCTTGATTAGATCGGGTCACATCATACCACACACAAAAATATTGATATATTATTCACCAATGATATTTACATAATTGTAATATCTGAGACGCGCCTTTATAAAAATAGAAATCACTATTATTTCCTTTTCAAATCCTTTGGTCTTATGGAATGAGATGACCCGGATATGGTCAGCCCAGGCCTCAACCAGTAGTTCGGTGCACCGTAATTAACGCTTGTAGGATTCATGATGAATAAGTATATTCATACAAATTGAAACAATTTTTTTTATATATATTTATCTTATATTTTATAAATTATAATTAAAAAGTCACTTATAAATCATTTTAAACAAGCACTTAAATCCAACTTATATACTCCCCCAGTCTTACTCACAAGACATTTTTAGCATTTGTTGCACATGTCAGGAGAAACTTTAAATTACATTATATTAACTCTCTATTAAAATATAATAACTTTTCAAATTTTTCACTATCTAATTTAAACGCTTTTAAAAAATAAATATTTATACTATAGTAAATAAACGACACAATAATATATTCGTGTTAAAAATTTAATGAGATGCTTTATAAATAGGATTTAAAAAAATCTCTTTGCCTTATAAATGACACTAAAAAAACATACATATTGATTACAATGTCACTGTCTCTTGTCTTTAATGAAATAACTACTTTAGAAGTATTTCATCCATTAATTAAATTAATTATTTATAATAAATATGGATTGGTTTTTTTAAACTATCATTTTAGTCACGTTCCTTGTAACTACCTCCTGATAAGAACCCCTTATAGTTTAATAAGGATATTTTAAAAAAATTTAAATGTCAAAAAACAGAGTGAATTAAAATGGTATTTTAAATCAAATTCATCCTAAATTTTATATTCCTCTAATCCTTAATATAAAACTCATTTAACTAATTTGATTAGATTAAGAAAGTTAGGTAAGTTAGTTAATTATAAAAAATGTGACACTTTTTTTCTAAAACACAATAATCATCTTTCTTAATACCTTATCTCCCTCTTCTACTTGATTATGATTGAGGGAGTATCCATAGAGATAATTTAGAAAAAATTAATAAATATAATGAATAGGTCTTATATTTAGAACTAAAACCAATTTAATAATTAAATTTTATATTAAGAATCGAAAGAGTATTAAAGATGGGCGGTTGAAGTGAGTCCTGGACAAGAAAATTTTGGAAGGGGTGGTTGAGAACTTGAGATGAGGTGGTGCGTTGCTTAAAAAACACCGACAATAATTTATAACGTGTCAACATCATAGTTGCTCGCCGTTTAAACTTTTATATTTTCATTCACACATATATTTATTCAATTGAATAAAAAAATGGGACATGTTTATGGATTGAAACTTGCCAACTCATTCTCTCCCTCCCTATCAATACACCGCATCTTTAATTCATTCGTTTTTCACGCTTCCAATAGTCACTTGTTTGTTTCCCACATTCAATATTACCAGGACACTAATTTTTGGGATTTCTCCCGCCCAAAAAAATTATCGGGATTTTAGCCTTCCTTAATCTTCTATTTTTATTATTTAAAATTAAATAACCGATATATACCTTACGACTTACATTTCCCTTTTTCGCCTATTTTTAATTTTTATACATGTGCGCTTTAACTTGGGTCCCACTTTGTTCCTGGACATACATTGTGCACTTATTTACGTTACCTTTTACTTTTAGAAGTTTATCTTGTTTTTTAAAAAAAAAAAAAAATGGGCACATGCATCGCACGCAATAAGAGTGGAGTTACGAGAAATTTCTCGGTAGCTATGACTGTCCACTTTATTCCCTTTTTCTTTTCTTTTAAATCAACTTTCAGTCAATCATTTTAGAATTAGTACAGTTTAAAAAGATAAGTTTAGGAACACAATTAGTTAGGATAAATACAACTTTTCTGAATTTTACTTAATGAAATTAGTGACTTTTACCTTTTTTTTATCACTATTTAAAGATCCCTAGACCTAGAGATAAATTTGAATTTTTAAATACTCCATTGAAATTTAAAATGAACATTAGAAAAAAAAATTCTCCCGTTATAATTTTTTATTAGTGAGAATATCTAAATAAAAGTCCTAATATTCAGCATGTACAAAATTTGTAGAGTTGAAAATTAAACTTAATCTAGCAAGTTAAATGAGCCAACTGATCATTTTTTGCATTTAAATATTAAATTCACGTAGTCGTTGAAATCTCACACACAAACAGAAGTCTTAAAGAAGACATTGTACGTAAAAGTATTGAGTTTTATATTTAAAACCAAAACCAACTCAAGAATTAGATCTGTATTAAGGACCGAATGAGTAATTAATTATATTATAACTCACTTTGTGCGTAAATAAAATACCCAGTTATCAAAATCACATAGATTTAAAAAGTATCCTGCGGCTAAATGCTTTTGTCATTCCCAACCTACCCCTAATTAAATGTTTTCCTTCTTTTGTGATGGTGGAATCGTTTATCTGGGGCTAGAAAGAATCATTAATCAGTAACTAGAAATATATGCAGTCCGGTCAAAAAAAAAAAAACTAGAAATATATGCAGAAAGATCTTTTAAGGTATCATAGATTTTCGAACAATATATTATAAAGAAAAAAAAAATGTGACTGGGTGCTATATTTAAGGAGGAGGGAGTTACTTCTATTTTTTTGTCTAAGATTTAGGAAACAACTGAGGAATTTATTTTAATCATAACTGAAACTCTCAAGCCTCTTTTACTTTCCATATTAATGTGTGAAATTATAAGCGCGTTTTGGTGGGTGATCCGAACAGACCAACTTACATATGGGTACTACCTCCAGTTCTTAATATAAGATCTTATTTGATTTTTATTTTAATCATAAATATAAGATCGTAATCCACTTTGTCTCTCATATTTATACATTTTTTTTAAAGTAGCCCTTCTAACAATAATAATTCTAGTCAATACACTTAATTAGCAAGGATATTTTAGAAAAGACAACAATTATTTAGAATAAATAACTAACTCAACCTTATTTCTTAATCTCTTCAAATTAGTCAATTGGCTCTTATAATTAGAACCAGAGGTAGTATATTATAAGTAGTTACTTGTAAATAGAGTAATTAAATTTTCTTAAGCTGTACAGTGGATTGATTAAGCCGCGTCCTAGTCATATAAGGAAAAAAAATCTATTAGCTTGACAAGACTATCATAGCATCGAATACCTTAAATATTAAGTTATATCTAATAATCAAATCTCAAAGCACATTCAATATCAACTATGAGCCTCTTCTTTATTTAATTAATTTCATGAAAAGGACGTAGACACCATCCACACGGTGATGAAGACAATTGAACTGTGTATAACACGAGCTCAAAAATGGAGAGTGATAGAGAAACAGGTGCCCTTTCGGTTGGCTTTTAAATATCGTAGTTAGGGTTCTTATCTTAAATATAATATTTTAATCAATATTATCTTTTATATTTATTTTTTTTTCAAACTGATTTATCTACTCCTTCATCTTTATTATATCGCACTCTCAGCTAATTATTATATATCAAAAAATGACAATTAAGTCATTAAATTTGACAATTTGCCATGAATTGATAATTTTTCCCCAATTAACTTCTCATTCAATTTCTTTCAACTGTGAACCTCAATCAATAACAAGAATAAAGTGAGAGAAAAAATCCAGTTAATAAGACCATTGATGATTTATATTTATGACCAAAAATTACTTCTAGAAAATGTCCTATAACAGATAAAAGAGGGAGCAGCTTATTTTTTTGACCGGAAAAAAGAAGCAACTTATAAATGTTGCCTCTATTAGAAATAATTCATAATTAATTCTGGCAAAAAATTGGACTTAATTAATTTTTTTTAATGTATCTAAGAGTCTAATACATCATAGATTTTGTATGTTTTCTTTGAATAATAATTTTAGGGTGAAAAATAGTGGGAGAGACTTGAGCTGGAGGCGCCGAAGCAAGACGCACCTCACGTAAAAGCGAGCAGCAGTTGTCGGGTACTCGCGAGGGTAAGGGATCCGAGGACGAGGCAGTTTTCCCCATCAATGGTTTTGCATAATAATAATAAAAAAACAGGCGTGTGACAGACGTCTTCAATTTATCGCCTTCAATTCGTTTCGTTTCGTCGTCTCTCGAAATGTGTGGACGGAAGCTTTCTTCTCTCCAAAATATCCCATCATCTCGCGTTCTCGTCAGGAAACACCGCACGTCCTTTCATCGTGACGCAAGACATTTTAAACGGTTCCAATCACAACGCTTTTGTTTTTATTTAGACTGCAAAGAAAGACAATGAGGGCGCCAATCACATGGAAAGGCCCCCATCTTAAATAAAGTGAGACTTTCTCCCCATTTTACCCTTTTGCCCTGGTTTATATCAGAATATTGCTTCTCGAAACCGTTATATATACTTGTCGGCAAATAAAATAAATAAATATCGGTTTCCGCCGTGCAAGGCTTTGCAAAGTCTACAGCTTTTCCTTAATTATTTATTTATTATTATGTTGACTTTGTTTACATGAGGTATGATGTATATTAAATAGGACTAAAGTTAAAAGTTGTTGAATTTTAAAATAGAGGTAATGAAGTTTAAAGTTTTTCTTAGTCTGTATGAAATATGTTAGAAGTGACTTATAAATAAGACTAGAGGAGTAATATATTAAAATGGTCACTTTTATTTTTAAAAAAAAGAGTGAAGTATACAATGTTCAATTCTAAATATAAGAACTAGTTGATTGATTTGAGTAGATTAAGAAAATAAATTAAGTTAGTTATTTGTATTAAATAGATATTGTCTTTCCTAAAATATTTTTCTAATCAAGTTTATTAGTTAAAACGACTATTACTAGAAAGACTATCTTTAAAAAAAAAGATAAATATAAAAGATAACTTATATTTGAATTTTATATTTAAAATTAAAATAAAATTCAAATAATGTTTGTATTAATTCTTTTTGTTTATTTTCGGTTTTGGTGGATTATATCGTTAGATGGATTAATTGGGTTGATTTTGACTCTGACGACGTGTCGTCTTATCCAAAATTGGTGAGATAGATGCATGGGATCCACCCAGCAAGGCTAATGATATTTTATGTTTTTTGGCCCCTAGCTTGCTGTGTTCACAAATGGCAATATCCTAGTATTTCAGATTAGATACCATGTTATGTGTATATATATTCTGTTCACATTTCACTCTGATCAAGCACATTAACGTGGACGATTGATTTTTCAGACACCAAGCCGATGGTGGTAGTATATATGTTAGGTTGACAAGAACTGGTCAACTTTCATATACATCTTCATAAAATATAAAATTTAAAATCGCTTGTATTCTTTTTCCAATTTTTTTAATTCAGCGTCCGCCGAGTTATTTTGAACTTGAATAATGATATTTTTATTAAGCACAGGTATTATTGAAAATGTTATTGAGTAGTCAATGTGAACATCTTTTTAAAGAAGAATTTAAATATTGATTTGTTATATATATATATAGCCAGACGCAGGTCCTTTCTATCGTATCCAACCTCTTTTATTGGGAAAAAAGGAAGAAAGAAAAACATTCAGGTAATGTAGAAGGTGCTTTTGAAATCGTGATACGCGGAGTATGATTTTGTATTGCGTGGGTGAGAGGGGGAGGGATGGATTGGGAGGGACTAAAATATTAGGAAAAGCAATAAAGGGCGAAAATAGGGATTGAAATGGGAGAAAGGGAAGGGTGGGGGGGCTGTCAAAGTGGGGCCCACCAGCAAGGGAAAATTCAAAGATGGAGAAACGTTAAATTTGATTTTGATTTTGATTTTGATTTTGATATGCACATTCGCCACCCCCCCCCTCATTATCCGTCGCATTCCATCAGTTTTTCCTTCTTCCTTCATGCCCCTGGGCCCCCTTCCTCTCTTTCTCTCTCTCTCTGTTTATATTTATTTGTATTTTCTTTCCTCCCAATCTAGCTACCAGAATTTATTCTTCCTGCACTTAAAAAAACAAAACTCATGCGTCACATTTTTTAAAATAAAGTGATGCCTTTTTTTTCCCAATTGATGAGACTCGACCATCTAATTTAGGAGAAATCAAATATCTTCTTCTGCATTTACTGCTTTTTTGTTCTTGTTTTTTTTGTTAAACATAGAACTTTTGTGGCACAAAACTCTTTTAGTGCTTCTACTAATTTAGCTCAATGTGCTTTTCTTATAAAAATAAGATATATTCTTTATTATTTAAAAAATAAAATCACTAGAATATCTTGTAGTTACTTCGTTGTGCTTTTTTTTTTATTATTTGCTTTTTAAAACTTTTTTTTATCATAACTCATACATTCATTATATACCTCATTCAAAATTCAAATTTATAATCTCGCAATTAAAAGTATTTAAAAAATTATTAGTATTAATTGAGTTATAGGTCTCGACTAATTATTTTCCTCTCTCTCTCTTTTTTTTTTGTCACACTAGACAAAAAAGGGGGGAGTGAATAGGCCGCAAGAAGTCAAGAACCTTGCGTGGTAAAGGGTGCAATTAGAGGTTAAGGGTTTAATTTTTTTTTATATAAAAATTAAAAAAGTGACATTTCTAACTGAAACAATAATCCTTTTTGTGGTGTATTACTTTCGATTCTAAGTATAAAAGTTAGTTGACTAATTTAAAGAGATTAAGAAAAGAAATTAGGTTAGTTATTTGTAATAAATATGCATTCTCTTTCTTAAAATATCCTTGCTAATCAAGTTTATTAGCTAAAAGTATTATTATCGAAAGACTATTTTGAAAAAAAATATAAATATGAGAGACAAAATAGATTGAGATCTTATATTTAGTATCAAAATAAAAATAAAACAAGATCTCATATTAATGACTAGAAGTACTATGTGATTCGAAAAAGGTGTGAGTTAGAAAGAACTGGTCCGCAAAAGAAATATAAATATCTTCATAGAGCAAACGCTGACTAATGAGTATAGCATCCTCAGAATTGTAACCTTCCAATAGCATATAAAAATCACAAAAATGGTTATAATCATGAGAATGCAATAAATTTTATAAAATGAGACAGAATAATGCTTTTCCATCTTTCACTCCCAACAAAGGTGGGGATGTTTTTCTATTTAAGTTAGTATTGTAAAGGTGAAATTTAATGTTTTGGCAATCTCGAAAATATTTTCCTGATGATCATTAATGAAGTGTTGGACTTTGCCCAAAGTTTCTTGCCGAAAAAGCAAACTTTGTCTGAAACTACCCTTCCATTTTTCCTTTTAAGCTTCATTTGCTCATAATAACATATTGAATATGAAAAAATACTGATAAATAGTAATTATACTATTTACCCAATTAAGTTGGACTGGGTAATTACTAGTTATTTAGGTTCTTACCATTATACTACTTCCTATCTTAATTAGAAAAACTGGTTAACTAATTTGAGAAGATTGAAAAAGTAAATTAATTTAGTTATTTGTAATAAACAGGTGTTGTCTTTTTAAAAATATCCTTACTAATTAAGGGTATTGGTAAGAACTATTATTATGAGAAAGATTATCTTTAAAAAAATGTATAAATATTAAGGACAAAATATATTATAGTGTTATATTTAGAATCAAAATAAAAATCAAATAATATTTTATATTAAGAATTAGTAATAGGGATCGTTTGTGTATTACTGTTAATTACCAGCTTAGAAGTTACCTGTATAAATTTAGAATCATACTCCTGTCAATAATCATTAATCAACCATCAACAGTCAGCAATTTTGCAATAAAAATACGTTAGATTCCTAAATCTATAGCTCAACGTCACATCAAGTTCTCGAATATTTTTTTTCGCCTGACATATCTTCATTAAAGACTCTTTTTTTTTTGGACCAGCAATATCTTCATTAAAGACTTAACTCTTAAAATTCAATCGCATCGTAGACTTGTTTGGAATCACATTTTAAAATCTTTGCAAACAAATATCATGTACTTGCTATTTTAAACGGGTCTTGTATTATTGTATTTAACTTTATTATAAATTGTCTCAAAAGGAGTGTCCACGGTTTAACCCTATTTTTGGTGAGAGCAAATTGGAAGTAAAAGAAGGAAAAGAGAATATTAAGTTCGATTTAAAAAACTAGGAAAGTGAGATATAACATTTTGACAAGAAGAATATGTAAGATGAAAGAGTAAGAAAAATTAATTAAAAACTTTTAATTTCATTTTTAATTTTTTTTAAAATTCAACTCATTAAAATTTTTTCTTCTTTCCCCCCTCATTCATTTCCCTCAAACCATACAGATCCTAAATGAAATAGTCAGAGGTATTACTTCCAATCCTTAATATAAGAGCTAATTATCTAATTTGAGTAGATTAAGAAAAATAATTAAATTAGTTATCTGTAATAAATAGATGTTGTCTTTCCTAAAATATTCTTGCTAATCAAATGTATTGGCTAGAACTACTATTATTATAAGAACTATCTTGAGAACAAATAGATAAATACGAGAGACAAAGTAGACTAATGTCTTATATTTAGAATCAAAATAAAAAATCAAATAAACTCTTATATTAAAGATCGGAGGTAGTAGTATGTAATCCGATAAATGAAAATAATACTGTCTTTAGAAATACAAATTTTTAAATCTGTTTGATGCTTCTCATAAGATCAATTTTGAATTTATCTGAATATTAAATGTATTTTTCCTAATTTTATTTCTAATTAATTATATTATTTTATTTTGTACATCCTTTTTTAATTTTTTTAATTTTTACTTTCTCTCACTTATCCACTTATAACTATAGCCATATTTGGCAAAAAAAAATTTACATTCTTTATATATTTATTAATTTTAACGAACACTAACGGTGCAATTTGATTAACTAGATCTTGTTGAAAAGATCCAAGGCAGTGCCGTTCACGACTTTGCAGCAGTTCAACTCCGATTGATATTGGCAATTATAATTCAGGTTATCATGCAAATAGTTTTTTTTTTTGTAGAGACAAATAGTTTTTTTTTAAATGTTCAATTATATTCTAGTGCTTTAAAATAAGTAATGTTACGTCAAGTTCTTAACATAAAAGCTAGTTAATTAATTTGAATATATTAAGAAAACTAGTTAAATTAGTTATTTATAATAAGTAGGTGTTGTCTTTCTTAAAATATTCTTTTAGTTTTAAATATAAGACCCCAATTCAATTTGGTTCTCATATTTATGTATTTTTTTAAGGTAATCCTTTAATAATAGTAGTTTTAACTAATACACTTAATTAGTAAGGATATTTTAGAAAAAACAATATCTACTTATTACAAATAACTAACTTAACTTCTTTTTTTAATCTACTCAAATTAGTTAACTAACTTTTATATTTAAGACTGAAGGTAGTATTAAGTATCATGTTACGGAAATTTGATAAATTTGGTTGTCGGCCATTGCTGGTAGGAAACAATTCAAAGCATTAATTAAGACCGAAATTGAACAAAGATTGATAAGGTCAAAATCAAATGTCCTGTGCAAGACATCGACTGAGACAGAAGTGATCAACGATCAATATTATGGCAATTAGTGCCCTACTGCCTCACCTGTTCTCCTTTATCCTAACATCCACAATCTCTCATCATTGTTTCTGAATTTGGTTTATAATCAGTTTTTTTTTTTAAACCTATCATAAGAATATAAATAGCTGTTTTCGTACATTTTATTACAGTTAATCAATAATATTCTTAACCATTGTGACATAGTAAATACTCCTCTTGTTCTATTTATAAGACAGAGAGATAAGATATTTTTTTATCCTATTTATAGGACACTAAGAGAAATTTTTTGTATGGATGTACAATTTTACCCCTCGTTTATTATTGTGTTGATTTTATTTATATGAAATATAATATATATTAAATATAAATAAAATTGGCAAGTCATTTAATTTTAAATGAAAGTTAATGAAATTTAAGATTTTTCTTTGTATGCGTGAAATATATTGAAAGTACCTTATAAATAAGACCAGAGGAGTAAGATCTTGCCTTGAGATTAGAGAAGGCAGCATAAAATTACATCATGGGACCGTATTTTATAATTTATTTCAAGCCTAAACAAAGTCACACATACTATGTTTTGTCACTCACTCTTATAATCATTTTTACAATACAAGGTAAAGATACACAATTTTTGTCATGTTTATAAATCACATTATTAAATTCTTAGCATATATATATATCATTTTATCTTTAATTTTATTTTATTAGATAGTGTATATTAAATAGAGATAAAGTTAAAAATGCTAAAATTTCAAGGTAGCCTTAACAAAATTTAAATTTTTTTGTAATAAAATATATTTAAAATGACTTATAAATATAACTATATAAATATTAAAGACTACGCAGAATCAATAAAATTATTCAAAAATCAATTATAAACCTGCGAGAGTCAATGAATTAAATCCTCTCCTTTAGAATAAAAACAAACTTTATTTCGTACGCGCTTTATTTTTTGCGGGCGTGGGAGAGTTGAGCAGTGGGGGGCTTTTTTTTTTTTTTTTTGCCCTTTTCTGGCCTGGAAGAGACACCTTGTTTTGTTTAAATGTTTAAACCAAGAAAGGTTGAAGGAGGAGTTATGAGTACATGGTCATATATGGCATATATCGATATTCGTTTCGTGCTCTAATTGGCTACGTCACTTCCCATATTAACAATAACATTAAAGGAGCTCAGTGTGCTGTTCCACGATGCTGCATATATCATCGTAAAATGAGGGTTTTCAAATTGTAACTATAAAAATTTGAGCCGTAAATTTAAAGTTGTCAGTTGCAAATAGGTCCTTATTTTCAGGGGTGTTCACGGGACGGATCGGGACTGGGACATGTCCGTCCCGATTCCGTCCCAATGAACAGTAACGGGACAGGTTTTCTGTCCCGTGTTCCGGCCCGTCCCGGGGTTGTCCCGGTCCTGGTCGGGACGGGACGGATCCGGGACGGGACCAGGACGTCTCGAAATTAATTTTTTTTAATTTTTTTAAATTTTTTTTTAAAAACCTGATTTTTTTTAATTATATTGTTTTGAGCTTAAATCTTATAAAAACATCTTTTTTATTTGTTTGGACACTCTTAAACAAAAGCTCAAAATATTACATATAACAGTCATTAAAAACTTTAAACAAAAGCTTTTAACACAATAAAAACTTGCTAAAAATTCTAATTATCAATAATCTCAAATCATTAACAAATATAAAAACTCTAAATAAATATATCTATAGTTCCATACAATAGTCTCAAATCTTAAAAAAAATATGAAAAAAATGATATTATATAAAAAATTAAAAAAATTATAAAAATTATAAAAAAAAAGGAACCGGGACGGAACAGAAAACCTATTTTAATCATAAAAATGACATCTAAGGACGATGCAAATAGTCCACTCCTATTTTAATCATCCACTTATCTGTATTCATTTCAAAGTCAACTTCTTTCTTTACTCACCCATTCAACTCCATTTCATTTCATTTACTGGAAAATAGATAGTACTCTATTTTTTAATATAAAAGTTATTTAACTACTTTGAATAGATTTAGAAAGCTAAATAAATTATTTAATTATAATAAATGTGACATCATTTTCAGAAAATACCCCCATATAATATTATATTATATATCAGTTTATAAATTAAATGAATTGATTTAAAAATTGAGTTTTTTTTGGATAGGTACAGGTATTTTTTTATTGGAGTTAATTTTATTCGAGGTATTATCAAGCATTAAATGTGAACACCTCTCTTATTAGGAATTTGAATCGTGGTTCATTATGTTATAGAAGATTAGCTCCTTCTGCTGCTAGACCCAATCTAGTTGGTATTTGAAGAAAAATAAGGACAATGAGAAATAAAATTGATCAGAATCCTATATTTAAACTCAAAATCAACTTCTTAATTAATTTCTATATTTAGATTTGACAGTAGTACATTATTCCAACTCTAAATTACATTATCTTTTTCAGCAAAATATGACAAAATTGTACTCAATATTCTTTCCGTTTCAAGAGCATTACATGACTTGTTCCCTTGACAGTTTGATTCGTAAAAATAGCTAAGAGAAATGATTCAGTGCCGCATGGCATTTAAAACAAAATTACGGTGTCACGCGCGCGCGCGCGCACACAAAGAATGTAAAATCAGTTTATAATCTGGTGAAGGAAAACAAACATGCTGCGAGTCAAACGGGTCAACCGTCAATGGGCCGGATCGCAAACTATGGACCGCGTTCTAACCTGTTAGGGAAAGGGCCAGATTTTCAAACTATCGCTCCTTTGTCTGGGCGGTCCGCGGAGTTCTAGACGGTAAACCCAGATCCAACGGGCAACAGTAAAAGTGCAAGTTTTGATAAGACATAAATGTCAACGGCAAGTTTGAAAATTATATTTATCTTTGTTATGTGTGTGTGTATTTGGTAAAAAAAAAAGATTATGCGTGTGTGTATATATTTCATGTCTGTTGCCAAAAAAGAAAATTTTTCACCAACATATTGCCTCTTTTTTAAGAGATGTGTCCTAAACGCACATATTTCTTTTACTAATGATTAAAACAAATTTTTTAATTTTTAATATTATTGAATTAGTTATCTAATTCTTACGTTTAGAAGGGAAATATTTGGTATGTTATTAGATCGATTAAGTTAATAAAAAGTATCATTTTCAGTTTCAGAATGTCAATTGCCAAATGACTCTGACTATGAAGTTGCACCATGCTATGGGAAAGGATGGAAGAATCTAGACCCATATAGGTTGAGAAAATTAGCTAAAATTTTTTTTACCAATAAGAAAATTAAATAAATTAGTTATTTTTCAAATATATGTATTAATTTTTCAAAATACCCTCTTAAATTATCAGCTTCAAAATTATTTCTTGATGCAAACTCTATTAATATACATACCCAGTACATATGTAATTAATTAATAGGGATAGTGTGGTAACCAACGGGGGTTGGATCTAGTGGAGGGTTAGTTCCTCACAATATGGTGAATCAAGGTTTGAATCCCCATTAGGAGAGGTACCCACATTCAGTGTCTGACAATGCATTGAATAAGATTGCCTCTAATAAGAAGATACCTATGCTTTAGGGGAAAAAAAAAAGAAGGGATAATTTGGTATGAATAATAAGTAT
Source organism: Neltuma alba (assembly GCF_004799145.2). Classification (NCBI taxonomy): domain Eukaryota; kingdom Viridiplantae; phylum Streptophyta; class Magnoliopsida; order Fabales; family Fabaceae; genus Neltuma; species Neltuma alba. The sequence continues at coordinate 154,226 of NW_021636109.1, forward strand.
GAGGGGCAAAATGAATTAAAATTTTACAATTAGAACCAAACTTAACCACCGTGCATTGAAAATCCTAGACTTATCACTATCTGAATTAATATATACCGTTTATTCTTGTTTTTATTTATTGCCATCGGCGACGGCTACCAACTCGCTTTTGGGATCTCACTGTTATTGTCATATTCCCTTATCTTCCATCATATTTTAATTTTGATTGATTTATTTTATATTCTACTGATGATTCCATATGATGAATTTAATGGGAAATTTTCTTGTTTTCTTAGTTCTCATAAAATATAAAAGAACTTATTTTAAGTGTTCCCAAATCTAGCCTGAAAGAAGATAAATGTGCTTATTAAAGAAACATAAAGAATAGCATTGAAGTTAAATATATCATTCGTCTACAAAAGAAAGTTAAAGATAATTCCATATTTATGGATTTAATTACAGTTAGCATATGTATATATATACACTACCTCCAGTCTTTAATATAAGATCTTATTTGACTTTTATTTTGGTCCTAAATATAAGACTCTAATCCACTTTATCTCTCATATTTATACTTTTTTTTTTCTAAAGTAGTCATTCTAATAATAGTAGTTCTAGCCAATACACTTGATTAGTAAGAATATTTTAGGAAAGACAAAACCTATTCAGGATAAATAACTAACTCAACTTATTTTCTTAATTTTCTTAAATTAGTCAACTAGCTCTTATAATTTGGACCGGAAGTAGTATATAGTAAATGTCAAGGGTTAGCGTTTGTTGAAATTAACTTGTTCTCTTGAGCAATGTGAGGCGTTGAGCACACTGGAGGAAGTCTCTGCACATAACCACACGTTTTAACACTAATTAGTTTGGTGCCTAAAAAGCACTAATTAGTTTATTTCTTTCAATTAAAACATGAAAAGTATTATACACACATGCGCACACACACACACACACATATAAGAGGAGCTACGGCATTCCGTGACAAACTCATTTCGGATTACGTGCAAAATATGCACAATGGAATGTATTTTTAATTTTAAAATTAAATAAAATCAAGAACCAAAATCAAAATTTCAAATAAAGTATACTTTTACAACTAAAGTTATTTCATTTGATTGCTGCAAAAATTTAGTTCATCACTAGCTAATATTAAAGTGTGTGTGTGTAGGACCATTAAAAGTTAAAACCATCCATATAGAAGCCAAATCCCTCTAATACATACATGCCTAATTAATTGCTTTTCCTTTTCATATTCATAGATAACTGAATTTGTGTTTCCGTGTTTAGTAAATGAGGTGGTTCCTGTGAGAATAATATACTCAAACCAATCTGTAAAGCTAAGTAAACAATGAGATTAAAAGCACTTACTTCCATGGCAGATCCTCGGCGAGCAACCAGTCACCTTCTTTGTCCTGATAAGCTAACTCATAGCACTCTGAATTTTGATGACCTGTTTTTGCATCAGTCAATTCCCAATCAGTAATCAAATCTCTATATATCTCATCTCCTGCAAATTTCATTAATCACACAAAAACACAGCAGGCACCTACATTTTCCAAACATGGCCATCAAGGTTTCCTTCAGCTTCTGAAAAGAATGATGCAGGCTAAGATCAACCTTTCGTCCAATTCCTTCTCCCTCCATCTTCACTTTAACGTATTGACGAATTTCCGCCATGCCATCTTCTTCAACCCGAACCTTCTTCCTCTGCGACATCAATGGCGGCCACCCGACTGCTGCAGAAGATTCTCCACCATCATCCCCATCATGTCTGCAGATTAATTCACAAACACGCGCACACTTTCTTAATATATACACACACGTCTCTTTACGTATATAATAACAACCAGTATAACTTAAACCAGTCGCAGAAGAGAAGGTAGGTACTTGGTGACGATGGAGCAGCTGTTACGGAGGTCTTCGTCGTCAAGGTCAGCTTCGTGGGAAGGTGTTAAGGGAAGGAGAGGCAGAGTGGGAAGCAAGACGTCGCCGTCGCCGTCTCTGTCTCTGAGACAGTCATGGTGAAGGAGATCACTGAAACTGCGTTTCTTATGAGACACTGAGAATGAAGTGAAAAGATCATGATCGGAATCAAAGGGGGTGGAGAGAGAGAGGCCTAGTTGAAGGTCCATGCAAGAAGAAGAAAGAAAGAAAGAAGGAATGAAGATGGCTGAATTAAGAGAGTACCAAAAGAAGAAACAAGTGTGAGGAATTTAAGAGACGAAGGCTTTTAAATTTAACAGAGAAGAAGAGAGAGGGGAGAGAGGGAGGGTTCGGAGAAACAGAAGGTTGAAGTGTCATTGTCGATGTAGGGCTTTTAGCCGACCGAAGTGCCTGCATGAAGCTTCATTGTTTACTGAACAAAAGATCAACAAAAATATTAAATATGAATGAAAGATATTGATTGTTACAAATCCTGTGATCCAACCCCCCCATCACAAGCAATTGCTGGTACTCTCTTGTTTTCCCTGTAGGCAATTAATTGTTTCACAAGTAGTGGACACCTTCATATATCAGTGAGTAATTTGTTTCCTTTATAAACTTTATGTAGTAAGTACCTTTCCCATCTTACTGATCATAGAATAAAGCTAAGAATGGGTTACTTTGTAATATTACCCTCGGTTGAAATTAATAATTACAATAAAAAATATTCTCTCTTGGTCCCTGAGACCTAATTAACTGGAAAAAACATTAACTACCATATTCTTGCCATATACTGAGAATTAAGTAGGTTTTAAAACTCTATCTTATAATTAGGAGGGGAGGGAGTAATTTGAGATTAACGTAATTTTTAAAATAAAAGGTTATCAAAAAGAAAGAGCGGTGTGGAAACATTTTTTTTGTCTAAAATAAACAGTTTTATTCATCCAACAGTGAAAATAATGAGAACAAAATTGTCTTCATTAGTGCAACAAAGCATATAAAGCCATTGCTCAAATAGCAAGTTAAGTAGAAAGCCATCGTTTTGTCTCAATTGTCATTTCAAACATATAATATTAGAACGAGTCTCGTGATGAGTTCGTATAAGATTTAAGATAGGTCTTTGCATACACGCATGAATTTTTGAAATATATATTTAAAATCTATTATATATTGATCGATATTGATTTGTGACTGCCTAATAAGAAACTTTTAAAAAAATCCGCAAAACTCATTAAATATATTCGTTACAACAACTTTGCAAGCTACAAAATCCAGCTTTAGATATTTGTGGATATAAGGTCAACTTATATAAGCCCTTTAGATTAGATTCTTGGAGGAAACCCTGAGCACTAAGATCAAACTATAATGTGTGGGGGATTCTGCGAGAACTTTGATGCTAGATTATATAAGCCCTTGATAGATTATTTATATATATCTATCTGACCAACAATAGGTAATTAATAATAATGGAATAGAATAATGAGGATCTTGTATACGTGTTTGTGTCAAAATCAGACACAAAGACAGAGCAGGAACCAAAGGCGGACAAGAGAAACCGACAAAGGCAGATTCATTATCCAAACTTTGCCCCCAGAAATTAAAGTGACCATAAGAAAACGTCCAACACATTCAATAAAGTAACACAGCATATGTTCCCTATGTGATTTTTCTTGTTTTCTGGGTTCTGTTTGTTTGAATTTTATTTATGTGTTGCAAGGTCAAAAAAGAATCTTGTTTATGTGTTGCACACTTCAACTTCCACAGTTTTTAATCTAATAATTGATTGATTGATATTTTCTTTGAATTTTAGGAAACTATAGTAGCATACTGTATCTCATTTTTTACTGCAAGAAAAAAAACACGCTAAAGGATATGATCTGGGATCTTACGGATGCATTAATTAAAGTCCTTTAATGCTAAAAATACTTGCAATTTTGTAACCATACGAGAGTCTTCTTAAAGTTAGAGGTGTAGAGGTGTGGACATCTATTTGGACACTATGAAATTGTTTTTCATAATTAGTGACTGTAATTGTCCAAGTTAGTTGTTTGAACAATCTCCTTTACATGAAGTTTTTGAAACTTATTATGCTGATATTTCTTGAATTGTTATAGTTCAACTATATCCCACGGTTGATGATCCCTCTGATGGAGAACCTTTTGGCTATTTAGCAAATCTTTCTTTTGGAATTCAGCATCTTAGAAAAAGATGTATTGTCCATTTATTAAGGTGTGTTCAGTAATGATTTTTTGAGTTTTCTAGTTCTAGTATTCAAAGATAAAAAATATAATAAAATTTATGCTGCTCACTTATCATTAAAATTTTTTAATAATTATATTTTTGTAGATTTTGCAGTAATTTTTTCCCTTAAAAAAATAGATGAAGGGTGAGGAAAGAAGAAGGTAGTCATTCGGTGCTTATCACGACAATAAGCATCATATGTTTATCAATTTAACTCAATCTAGATAATCTAAAATCTAAATTTTTAATAGCAATTTTTAACAAGAAATTTATTTTTTTTAAAAAAAGGGGTCAGTTATGCGGTTATTTTTACTTTGAATTCTATATCTTTCATAATAAAAAATATTAATTAAAATATATAAAATATTTAATTGATGATTGAAAATTGATCTTATTAGTTTAAATTAAGATGAGTACTCAATACTTATCACCGTGATCAGCATGCAATGTGCTGCACAAGGCAGGGCGCGGGGCGCCACAAAGCAAGAATTGAGAAAGAGGTTGGTGTGAGAGTGTAAGGAAAGGAAAGGACGGGAGTAAAGGCACACGGATTCCACGTGACGCCAACCCCAACCCAACCCTACAAGCTCGCCACCCACCTGCAACGCCGACTTCATCATCTTCTTCGTCAAGCAGAGAGTCGCAGTTAACACAGACTTGGGCGGAAGCCCACGTGTCCCGATGGTCCAACCCCACAGAGGCAGGACCACTCTGTCTTTGAAACCCTAATAACTGTGATTTTTGGGCGGTCGGCAATGGAGGGCGAGTCGCCATCAAAGTTTGTGTGTGTGTGGTTTGGGGTTGTGTTGGCTGCCTGTGTTGAAGTTTAGGTCAAAGGAGGGCCGAATCATGGACGCTTAACAACCCACTCTATTCGTTTTGCCCCGTTTTGGATGGCATTATTTATTGATGATTGCTTGGTGGGTCCCCTCTGATTCCCAATTCCTTCCTTAACCATCTTTCATTGTTGCAGATGCAAAGTGACTTCCCTATATGTTCTTCTTTTTCTAAGTCTGGTTCTCAGTTTTCCCCCCAACACCCCCCTTTCTTTTTAAATTTTTTTCCCATAAGTGTTCAACTAACTCCATAAATTAAATAAGCTTGATCCTATCAAGTATGCTGGGTTAAAATTTTTTTTTCCCTTTCTAATTTTATACAATCAAACATATGCATGCAGACATGTTTGAGATTTCATCCAAACATAACACGCACTGCCATTTAGATGCTAAGACAAGATCAAATGCCATCTGGTTCTAGGATTTAATGCCAACATTAAAATTTAAGGATAACTTTTGTTTTGTTATAAAAAATTAAAAAAATTATAACTTTCGTCAACAACAAATCAATCAAATTTATTTTTAAAAATAGAATTGAATAGGTAACCTGGGATCACCAATATCACTCAGAAATGACTCGGAATAGGAATAATATCGTTACAGCAGCCCAGAGAGAAAATGTAGGCCAACAAAAAGGGCAAAAGAACAAAGCGGATATTTTAAAGGATATTGATGCTTAGTGAAAGATTAAGACCATTCTCCCTTAAGGCCGTGCATAAGCTTGGTCGGCTCACAAAGGAAAATGATTGGATGAAGTCAAGTATTTTCATTAATTTGATGTTACATCCGACCAAAATGCACATACAAAAACTGAAGTTTTTTTTAATTAAAAAAAAGATGTCTGATGGGAAGCGAAAGTGAAGGCGGGTTGGAACTTGGAAGCAAAGCATGGATCCAAGGCCCAAAACGAGGTCCATTCTTCATAGCCTCCATCTTCTTCATGATTGCCGCTATCCATCCCAAAGCATATTTCACAACGAGTTTTTTGCAGACATATACATGGAAAATTTGGAAAAAGCCTTTGCTAAAAATTTTATTAAGAGCCACTTGAAATGACTTATAAATAATTTTTTAATCATGATTTTATGAAATAGGAGGTAAGTATGTGAGAAGAGTTTTGTCTCGACTTATATAAAACGTGTTTATGAATGCTTTTGAATGTGATTTCAAACAGACCGAAATGTGGGCAAAATTTACAATGTATTGCAATTTATTAGGTCCTTCTCAGGAATAAAATTTTTAAATACTTCGAAATCTATGGCTCTTCAAAATTATGATAGTACTCCTCCGGTTCTAATTATAAGACCCAATTGACTTATTTGAGGAGATTAAGGAAGTAAGTTAAGTTGGTTATTTATAATAAATAAGTGTTGTCATTCTTAAAATATCCTTACTAATTATGTATATTGGCTAAAACTATCATTATTAGAAGGATTATCTTGGAAAAAAATGCATAAATATAAGAAACAAAATGGATTGGGTCTTATAATTAGGACCAAATAAAAAGTCAAATTGGGTCTTATAATAAGGACCGGAGGAGTAATACATATCAAAGAGACAGAAGAGACTCATTATGCTTTAACATTTGAAGTTTCACAGATAAGCTTCCTAAATTTTAAATTTATATAACTTGTATGGTTATATCAATGACATCTTAAATTTTAAATCATTTCGAACCAACTTCTTAAACTCGTGTCATATATTCATACACATGACGGGTGATTTACTCAAATTTAAAAAAATTCAATGTCAAATTTTTAATTTTTTTTTAAAAAATCCACACGTCCTTTGGAGTTCAATATCCCCAGACCAACTCAATTCAATAATAGACTTCTTTTTGGCTTTCTGTAACAAGCTGGGCATCTAACATTCCAATAGTAAAAACAAAGAATGAAGAACCAAAAAAAAATTGTTAAGACTGAAACATACTGATTCAAAGTGGGGTGCAAGAAGCCAAGGAGAAGGACATACAAAACCACTTTTTATGCAGAGGGTGGGGGCTCCATTGTGGAATGATTGAGGGGAGAAGGGACTACTTTCACTTTACAGAGTAAAGTTTCATGTAATTTGCGGGGGAAATAACAAAAGATGGAATATTATAACGCCCTAGATTTTTATGTGCAAATCAATTGTGAACAAATATTCAGTAATTCTGCTCAAAGGTGTGCAATTGAAAGTGAGAAAAGCGAATGGGGGAATCTCAATCTTATTAGGTCCCCCACCAAACATGCATGCATGCATGCCAGCTTAAAAGTGACTGGAAAAGTACTCTTTAAAAGCCAGCGTTCATCACAGTGCAGTACTTAGAAAAATGATCTTGCAAATCTAAACCAGTTCAAGTCATCCAAATTCTGTCTTTCCCTTTCAGATTTAGAACAGAGGACCCAGAAACCTTATATCAGCTACAGATGCCAACAGAAAAAAGGACAACGCAATACATATGCTGAATAATAATGAGGAACGAAGGGATTTGTCAGTTTCGTCCCCTCAACTATACGGAGGGAGACATAAGGTGGTGGATCAATCTTTGCCTTGAAACAGTGACTGGGCAGGCCAATATCAATAGATTACGGAGAATAACAATGGACGTGCAGTAAAATAAGGAAACGGATCACAGTTTCAACTACCAGTGAAGAATAATTCAAAATGTTTGATCTGACGTGGCAATTTTCCAGAGAGGGAAAACTTGAAGGGTAGTTGAACGGTAGCTAGCCTAGAGCATTTTGGCTGCCGTAGTGAGTTAAGAAGAAACACCTTTTGATTAGGAACTTGATACAATATGTCTAGAAAATGATTTTATGGAATGAATTGAGCACTAAAAACCCCAAAAAAAAGAAAAGCATGTTCTTATTGCATATCAAAGCAAACCACTTTTTAAGTCCATCAGAACCGGGTACACTCAAAAAAGACTAGTTTTCAAGCTCAAAATCCATCGTTTAACTATCAACACCCAGATAATGATTATGATTGCAGTATTGGACGATATCACATAAGTTTTCGTCCCCTTCAACTTGAGTGTACATTTCTGCTTCACACTAGTTCCTTGCGTTAAACAATGAGAATTTTCCAGAAGCATGATAATACAAAAGAAGCTCTTACTGATTTGCCGGCCTTCACTTTGCGCTGTAAATAGGAATTGGTTTTCTTACACAAAGGAGTTGCAAAGACCGAGAACCAGAAAGGCAAAAAGGTAGAAATTATTGGTTCATCAGATAAAGACTACGATTTGAAGAGGCCTGGGGAGCGAGTGCGACACTGTCAATTCATAACAAGAATAGAGTCATGTTATTACCACACTCATCCAAGTACTACTGGAAACGATGGAACTATATATTATCATAAGGCAAAGAAATCACCAAAATTGCCAGCCAACTCACAGCTGATCCCACAGTTCCAATGATATAAACTCAATCACGTTCACCTCAATCTCAGTGAATTGCTGATTGCCCCACTCACCAATTTCCACTCATAAAGAGAAACAAGATGATGGACTGACGTGTGATACCAGTAACATGCCAAAGATTTAATAATTGAAGGGTTGGTTCAGTATGCGTTGAGACAGCATTAGTTCTCTATTTATGCCATCGTAAGTAGCCAATTAGACAGCCAAAATAACATATTTATAACCAAAGTTATATGCTGTTTCCATTGTCACATGGGTTTTGCACGATCAGAAAAAACAAAAGGATATCATAAGGCATAGGCCATGTACTTGGGGTATGATCAGATTGGATCTCTTCAAATTATGTGATTTCAATATTATTTTTAAATTTTTTACTTACACTTAATTCTGAACTGATCTTATTGCATTTTTCTTTTGTAATCAAGGTAAAAGGGTCATAAAGTCGGAAACTTGAGCCGCTGCTGAATCAATCAAAATGTACCTAAATCATTATGCTTAGTCTTAAATCATGCAAAAGCAAAGGGTGCATAATTCCACTGTGCCCCTGCCTTATAGTGGCAGACATTCCCAGGTCACAAAAATAGAATTTCTGATCACTGTCACTTTCTCATTCCTGGCCCCAGAAGGATATTGGGCGCTCTGTACGGTTCTACAGTTATATGGAGAGGGGAAGAAAAAAAAGCTTGGTTTCACATGCACTTCAAATTCACCATTACTGGGATTTTCTTTCTTTTTCTGCGAGTATTTTGAATAAATATACTTTACATAAATATGATGATTATAGAAAAGCTAAAGTTGATAGAAAATCTGGGACCCTCATTGTGTTAACTTTTTCGCTTCATGATTCATGCACGGCGGTATATATGCACATTATTATGAGCTTCATTCCTATATAACTCCCGCTCAGAATCTCACTTGCTTTCTCACAGCTTCGGAAAATTAGTCACATAATGGAAAGCAAAGGACTGGCACTGAAGCCACAGCCCAAGAAGAATCTATGGAAGCCAGAGGAAGACTTGGTTCTGAAAACCTACATTGAAGCTCACGGTGAAGGAAACTGGGAAGCCGTTTCCAAAAAATCAGGCAAGTCCACCTTCGCCTCTGACGATCAGTCCCAATCTATGCTCACTCATGTGTTAGTTACTTCAAATATTGTTAGGTTCTTCAAACAAATCTTTACCAACACAACCATCTACCTATTCGCACCATCTGTTGTTAACAGACGAAGGGTCTTTCTCATATATCACCCCGAAACTGCAGGTCTGAAGAGAGGAGGGAAGAGTTGCAGGCTAAGATGGAAGAACTATTTGAGACCTGACATTAAACGCGGAGGAATGTCTGAAGAAGAAGAAGACCTTATCATCAGATTGCATAAGCTTCTTGGCAACCGGTGCGTCTACTTACTCGAAAACCATGTTTACTTAACAAGTATTTGTCACACAATCTTACTGTTTCATACATTTTTTAAGAGTTATACAGCATCTGCAACGTTCCTATTTACCTAACTAGTATTCAATAAAGTGACACCATTTTGACTGAATTGTCAGTGTCATGCAATCCAATAATATGAGAATATTTATATATAATAAATTGACTTGTACTCTGTAATTCCTATCTGACGCAGATGGTCACTGATAGCTGGAAGAATTCCTGGCAGAACCGATAATGAAGTGAAGAACTACTGGAATACCCGTTTGGACAAGAGATGCCCTCGAGGCAAAAGAAAAGCCATCGGTTCAAGCAAGGATCAGCAAGAAACCAGCAAGAAATCACGAATCAGCAACTCCGACATTCCGATTCCCGCAAGCAACGCAGAGACAGGGTTGCTGGATGCGAGGAAAGATGAGAACAATAACATCACACACTCGTGGGTCGACGAAACGCAGAGCTTCTACTGTGACCTAGATTTTCCGATTGTGCCTGGGAACAGTGCGGTATTTGGTTTCGACGATGAGCATTTCATGACCAATTTGGATTCCATTCTCATGCTTGAAACTGAAGCTGTAGACTATGGATGGTGGGAGTCCAGTTCACGCACGGAATGCTTCATGCCATAGTGCGAATAGCCTAACGTTACTTCAGGTGAAGAGGAAACATAAACGAAGACGACGAAAGTGCTTCCCGCTGAAGAAGTAACTTCATGGCAAGAGATGATCTATGTATGATAAGAAGAACAATGTGTTTAGCACTGAAAGTGAAAACGAGATATATGAATTATGATTGTAATTGAAAAAATTTATTAAAAAACATTTAGCATGATTACTTGTTACATGGATTATGTAAACCTATAAAGGTCGGGTTGGGAAATACTATCTCCTTCCACAGTATTCTCCAATTCTACGTATATGAGTTTATTTAATCCCATATAATAAATAATCATTTATGCCAAATAATCTTTTAATAGATTTTTTTTTAATTTTAATTTCGATTTGTACCTCTTATTTTCAATGTTTTGTACTAAACAGAATGAATATACTTACAATACATGAGTTTAACAAATTTTTAGGTACATTTTTTATATGCTTCACTAAGCGCGTCTCATTTGAGAGTGTAGAAAATGTACCTAAAAATTTCTCCTCAACTAAAACATGTCTTATCTTTTTAAGAAAATATTCTACATATATTTACATTATTATTGTTCATTGACTGAGTCTATATAAGATATATTACTTTCTGTTCTTAATATAAGACTTTATTTTATTTTTATTTTTAATCCTAAATATAAGACCTCAATCTATATTGTTTCTCATATTTATACTTTTTTTTTAAGGTAGTCTTTCTAACAATGATAATTCTAACCAACACACTTAATTAGCAAGGATAGGCAACACCTATTTATTATAAATAACTAACTTAACTTCTTTTCTTAATTTTTTTCAAATTAGTTAACTAGCTTTTATAATTAGGACAGGAGGTAGTAATAAATAATCCAATTATGTAGATAAAAAAAGTTAGTTGAATGGATAAATGGAATAAATGTATAAACCTTATTTATGGAGAGAGAGAGAGAGGGGATGTTTGTGAGATAATTAATATAGTAATATAATTTGTAATTTAATAAGGGCAAAAGTAAAATAAAAATTAATTATGCTTACACCAAAAACTATATCTTATATATAAAATTGGAAGAAGTGTCAGATAAACGGTGTTTTGAAAAAACTATATCTTGGGTTGGTCATAAACCTCACCACAGTAGAAGGAGGTTTATAATGATGTCGTTTACTCTGGTAAAAAAAAAAAAGGAAAGATGTCGTTTATTTCCCACCGTCAGAGATCATTTTATATTGGAAAGTTTCTGCACTCCCAGCTTAGTGGGGTCCCGTCCTTTTACTCTACATATCTTTACATATAACGAAGAATGAGTTGTCGTTCGTTTCTCAAGTGATTGAAGGATTGTTGGGAGATAGCGGTAAAAATTCTTTATAAACTATTCTCATATTTTATAAATCACGATTAAAAAACTATTTATGAACTGATGTTGATTCCATTCTCAGTCTACGGAATAAGCTTAATTAGAAGTATCATTTGTTGGTAACATTTCCAGAGGGACTAACTTCTATTACTGGCAGACGATATTAAGTATCTTACCTCAAAAAAGGGCTAATTTAAAATGTAGTAAATTGGCCGTATCATGCAGCAAATAGATTGTAGGTCTCGTGAATTCTAAATGAATTAGCTTATGAATAACATCGATATAGGTTGGCTTTTGCCCTTGCATGGGAGGGGGTGGGGAATATAATTGGAATTAACTAACTTAGCGCGAAAAGTGTTCTTTGATATGACCCAGTGCTTCTTATCCTCATAAAACTTAGTTTGGGTGTACCAAAGGGGTCCTTCGCTTGCAGATATGAGGTGAGGAGTGCTTTAGTTTATACTCCTCCGATCTTTACTATAGGACCCAATTGTTAAATTGATTTTAGTTCTAAATATAAGACTCATTTTTTATATTTATCAATTTTCTTTAAATTACCCCTATGGATACTCCCTCAACCATAATTAAGTAAAAGAGGAAGAGGAAGTATTAAGAAAGATGATTATGGTATTTTAAGAAAAACGTGTCACATTTCTTATAATTAACTAACTTATCTAACTTTCTTAATCTAATTAAATTAGTTAAATGGGTCTTATATTAAGGACCGGAGGGAGTAAGACCCTGTTTGACTTTTATTTTGGTCCTAAATATAAGACCCCAATCCACTTTGTCTCTCATATTTATACTTTTTTTTTTTCTAAAATGGTCCTTCTAACAATGATAGTTCTAATCAATACACTTGATTAGCAAGGATATTTTAGGAAAGACAACACTTATTTAGGACAAATAACTAACTCAACTTATTTCCTTAATCTCCTCAAATTAGTCAACTGACTCTTATAATTAGGACCGGAGGTAATATTTTAAAAGAGATGGCTGAAGCGACAGATTGGCTTTTGTTAAAACATGATTTTGGGGCGGTGTCACGTTCTCAATAGTTGCCACCAACTTAACTTTACGAGGCTGTGTCAACAGTAACACCTTCATTGAGATGATTGCTTTGTGTTTTTGACCCCGATAATCAATCACGTGAAAAATTAAAATTTTTTATCATTGTCCTTTTTTGGTTTTTTCCTTTTCACTTGATGCCAAATTACAAACCTGTGCCTTTGGTCGGGGTAGAAACAGGAAAAAACACAAAAAGGCCGGTCCCCCCCCCCCCCCCCCCCGGGAAATTCACTCACGCACCCTATGCCTCCTAACATACCGTTAACTGGTTCCCTGAACCTTAACTTAGTTCAAACTCAGATTCTCCCTTCTGAAGGTGCCCTGGTGCCTTTAGGTCAATAGGCATTGGTGGAGGCTTCGCTTCGTGCTTCCTACCAATTTATGTGGTCCTTCTCTACCCGCTTTCCATCTTTCGGAAAACGGAAATTGGTACAGAGCCGAGATAACATCGGCATTCATTTCTGTGATGTTCAGATAAGTCTTAAGCAGTCAATTTTTTTCAGTTGCATTAATACACTGGACATAACACCGCAAGGAGAAGCCTCCCATCAATCAAACAATATTATTTATTATCCGATATAACGTTGGAATTTGATCCCGTATGTACAATTACAACACGAAATACCGGAAAGCGTGTTGCGGCAGAGAGTCATAAACATAAAATGATGCCTGCCACACGCGGATGTCATTGCAAATGCAATTGATTAGCTAACATAATCTCTGGACCCAAAAAATAAACAAATAAAAACCCTCAACAAAAGAACATTATGGGAACTAATCATCTATAACACTTCATCTTCTAGTTGAGAATATAATGAGACATCATCTATAGGTAACGAAGGTGGGGTTCCAGGAGGTATTCGAGCGGCACCATCTTCCCCAGCCCATACACAAAGAGCCTCTGCATCCATGATGCTTAAATCAATGTCAATCTGACCACTCAGCTCATTTATAAACTTCAAAAGCGTGTCGAAATCCATCTTCTCCCCCATTATTTTATTGCGGTATCGTTTCAGGATTGCCACACATATATACAGGTGCAGATGCTCGCATGGATAATGTGTCCATAATACCTCCCATAAACGCATTGTACTCTCGAACTCAAGCTCCCTGAAATGTCAAGTGAAATATTGATTAGTTTATGTGTTGTTTACTAACAAATTCTCTCTGTGAGGACCAATGCAGGGCTAAATCTGTCAGACTGGTAAATTTAAAACTCCAACAGCTTCACTGACATCAAGTGCATCATCAATTGGAATCTCCATCAGAAGTGTCACAGAAATTAACTTTTTAGTTGAACCGTCTAGAAGACTTTGATCCTTTCAGGAATATGTCAAGAGGCTAAAGACACTTTTAGGAAAATATTTATAAAGTAGAATATAGAATTCATTCCAATTTTATACAAAAAAAAAAAATCTTATCATATAGCGTGTTCTGAACAGGGAGATTATTCTCCACATTGTGAAGGCTTCCAGCAAGCATAAGGTTCTCCTGAATCATCTCCAGAGATGTAAAGCATGTTTACTTGGTTATTAGCTTTGCTAGATAACATTCTTAACAACCTCTCATGAATCCATACCAATTGCACTTCTTTGGAAAAAGAGAGAGAGATTAAGTCCGAAAAAGGAGCCAGTGATTCAATTAGGACCGGCCATCCAGTTATTTTTGCAGGAAGTCTTCAGTAATATATTTTTAAAAAAAGACAGTCAAACAGACTTCTTGTTGCTGAATTTACGGATCTATGACAGTGATTCAAGGAATCTGACCTTTTAAATTGAATCAAAACCCAGCGGAAACAAAAGAAATAATTCAAGCAGTCATGCTGCTCGAAATACTTATGCAATGGACTATCCAGCAACTCTACCAACTGCAACAAAAGAAATATAATATTAATCAGAAATGGCAAAGGAAACTGACAAAAATACAACTTAATAACAAGTTTCCAACAGATATACAGAGACATATTAGTGTTGGCCCAAAACTAATGGCAGGATGATAAATGGATATACCATCAGACATAGATTCAGTCCCAGCTTCTATTGATGAAAGGTTCTTATATAATTTGATTTACCAGGTGCCTCTTTATGACATGCAAGACTTCTACTAAAAACTTATTGATAGACTACACTTCTATTCCTTTTTTCACCCAGGTAACGTCTAATTTCAAGAAATGAAGCAGAAATTGACTTTTTAGTATAGATACACAATGATCTCCCGTGAGAGAATCTAGGTGGGGGCAATGTATGCATCTGGACAGTTGTTAATAGAGAGACTGGGAAAGAGAACATTAAATTGAATGCAAGAAGATTTGCGTCAAACAAAACGTTGCTTCTATTAAAATACCCAGCATTAACAGCTATACTAGAGGGTAATTGAATAGCAATTATCTACATTGCAGATAGCAGAATCAGATATTTTTTAACAATAAGGAAGCAACAGAGACAATTGGCCTTCTTCGAAATCCAAGTTCATACACAGATTTTATGCTTTTAGTTCTTGAAAAATGGCGCACAACTAAGTTGCAGAAACATAATATCATATGTTTCAGTTATCTACTTCTCTTTCAATGCCAATGTTTGTGACACATAGTGAACGGGAGAACAACATCTTGATTAATGACATTTACATAATCATAAGAAAAGTCATATCTAGACCAGAGATGTGGCTCATATTTTCTGGAATGCATTATCAGATTCATGAGATGTTGACTGTGAAATAGTACTCATTAGTTTCTCCATTGAACCGAGATTCAAAGGTGACCATAATGACACATGGGATGTGATGATGGAATAAAATGTGCAGCGTTTTTGTTTATAAAAGGATACTGTACATGTCAGACAATGGTTACAGCAATGGTTTTGCCATTCTACCAAAAAAATCTCATTAATTTTGACAATCAGAAGAAACCTAAATTTAGAAAGGAATTCAAGGGAAAATCCTCTAGCTATGTTTTCCAATTTGTGAAATATTTGTATTTATAACATATTTTTATGTTCCTTTTCTTTTATTAAGTCCGGTAATGCATGGTTCTCTCAACAACGTATTTATGATTGTAATTGAGCCATTGGGATGCAATTGATGGGCATACAAATAAGCGCATGAAATTTTTTGTAGAGGAAAACTTCTTCCTAAATAAAAAGAAAGTTGTCACACAAAAAGCGAGTGAGTGTGCGTGAGAGAGAGAGAGAGAGAGAGAGAATAAACCTTAGATAATGCAAAAAGTTGAGAGTGCATGCCATTTTGATCACGATTAAAGTTGGGTCCAAGACGCTCCATAAGTGCTACGAAACACCAAAATGCCTCTGATTCATCACCCATTACAAAATATATTGGGGAAAGAAGATCATTCATACCCTATACAATGACAAAAGAATCAGATTGCCTAAACACATGGAATGTCAACTCTCAATTGTTGCATGGTAATGGAAAGTTGGAAAAAAACGAGGAACCCCAACTCTTGATTTGTGGTACCATAACTTCCCTTGGTAGAGAAGAATGTGAGCTGTTAACATATTCCTACTGTGGTTGCGGAGAACAATTCTATGCTTAATCAATCATTTGACATCCAGGATAGTCAAGCACAGGAATATATAAGAGAAGCAGTCATCACTTCATAGATTTCATAAAACATTTTGAAGTAAAAAACACTGCAAAATTCTGGTGTGCTATGCATCAAATTGACAAGTACCTGACAATAACCAAGGTCAAAGTTGTAGAATGAATAAGTCAACAGGATATCCCGTAGAACATTCACGTTTGGATTATCATCTCCATCATAGAAAGCAAGCAACCTATCAGTCCTCACCTTCAAAAATAAAAGACAGTTAAAGCTATATGTGCATCATCCAGCTGCTCTTATGTAGTCTTTTTGATAATTCATAAACATTTTAACTAGCTTCCAGCATACCACATCTTTGTCAATTAGGCCTTTCCTCTCTCTGAATTTTGTGAATCTTCTAGCCTGTGCTGGGAGGATACTCTACAGAGGAAAAAGCATAAATAAATTATTTTTAAGTTACAGTGAGATATTAAAAACTATGCTTATTAAAGAAAAAAGGCATGGAGAAGTGAAAACCTGCCACTGGCTCTTTATAGTCTCGTACTCTGACCTCTTGACTGACTTCAGATATTCCCTCTCAGCATATGTTGAATCATATGAATAGTACCCCAACAGAAATCCCCAAACCTGTCATTCTTACAAGGATTTGTAAGGGAAGAGTGAAACCAATTTTGAAAAATTCACTTTGCTTGGAAATCATCAGATATATTATTATACACAGACCTCTTTCCGTAACTCATGGTCAAGTCCACCATAAAATATTCTCTTTCTTAAAGCTTCTGAATCTATAACTCGCCCTTCAGAATCCAAGAAGCTAACCCACTGCAAAAATGGACCCTTTCAGAATGCTCATTATTTAGGATTGTAATACATTAGCAGAATTGCGAAAACCTGATCTAAAGTATCGTGATAAAATTTTAGAACCTATGGCTCTAAGGTGGGACAAGTCAGAAGTCAGAACCATAGGCTCCAAGACTTGACTTGCATGAAATAAGACGCATGAAAACTTGGACTAAATTCATGAATGTGGAATACCAGGTTTCAAATATCTCAGCAAGCCAGTCTATTGTGATATCTTGATAAATAATTTTCACTGCATTGCTTTTTATTACATATAATTTCATCTTTATGGGGGGGAAAAAAAAGAAGAAGAATTGTGTACACAACATTGATAATCATGATCAGAGAGCATTTCCATAAACAGTTCATTGCTTAAACCTGACACAGAAGCATTAATAGTAGAAAAACACAACAGAAAAAGTAAAATCATAACTCACCTCGTCATAACCTAAAGGCAGTTGCCGTGGTTTTCCCCATACTTGTGATAATTTATCAAACTGCACGTAGAGGAAACAAAAGAAATGACATCAATATTGCTGGGTGTAAAGGGGAAGCAGAATGAAAAAAAGTCACCTGCTGACGTATGAAAAAATGATGTGTACTAATATAATCCTGTAGGTGGCCATGCTCAGAATGCAATAATCAAAGCAATGTCCCCAAACAACCAAAATAATCATGACTAGTATCTGATCTTACGGATTGGGAGAAGCCGCAAAAGCACCAGATGAACAAGAAATTAACATACTAGAAACATTTTTCCTTAGCACCCCTGTCACCTGACATTCAGATGGAATTATTACACGCACCTTTTATACCTCCAAATGCTTAATGTGCCAATAAATTTTAATTTTAGGTGGGATGATAATACACTTTTTCTAAATTATGCACTCAGAAGCATGTCTGACAAAAAGCATAGCAGGTATTACTTGCAAGCATAAGGTAGCTCATCATCACAGGGGAAAATAAAAGCTCAATGCCAAATTCCTTCCAGACCATAAAAGATACAAACAAGGCAATCAACAGGGACAGACTATGTACCTGATAACCATTCAAGGGGAGGGGGTCTAGCACTTGATATAATAGCAATAGCATCCACAAATAGGGAGGATTACCTCCAGAGGATCTGAGGGAACAGGACTTTCATCAGGAACATTATCTCCAACACTGGAAGCCTTCTTACGATGATCAAAAGGAGTCTCATCAAAACTTCTCTCAATGGCGCTGAATCCATTACTCTGATCACCAAAGAGTTGTGAAGTTGTTTCACGGGCAAATTTGGTCACAAGAGAGAACTTCTCCAAAACTTGAATAGAAATATCTCTAGCAGGATCATTAGCTCTATGTCTTGATCTTCCTTGATATTGAGAAACAGTAGCATGTCCATCATTGGAACCACTATCAATCCTCTCTTGGTTCTCATTCAAAGTGGACTTATTAACTGATATATTTGAAGGTTCGCAAGCAATAGAAACAGCCCTGGGCATCTCCAATGAAGACAAAGTCCTCTGGAAGTCAATCCAAGCAAGAGAAAAATGAGAAAGCCAAGATAAAGGGACACAAATCATATATATATAGCAAAAGATTTTAGAGACCTAAGGAGAAATCCCAAATGTAAGACTTTATTTCTTCTAAACTTTCTGCCTATATGCTAGAAAATACATAAACGCACGTGGGCTTCCATAAACTTAAAAAATTTCAAAGTCAGACGGCAGGACGACATTTTAGGAGCCATCCATCAAACATTTTGATTGTCAAAACAAAATAGGGATGTTAACTCATAATTATGAGAGTCACCGGTTATGTGTACTTCCCAGCACATAACAGCGATATTTGTTAAGAGACAACATACATAGACAATCCAATTGCCAAAACAAATAAAACAACTCTACATGCATACCACATACCTGTAGAGGATTCTTTAAATCATTCACAACGAACACATTTGCATCTTCTGCAGATCTGGAAAATATAGCATAAAAAGAAAAAGGAAAGATTCAAAATATATCAGCCTAAAAATGGCACTCAAACTAGATCAAAGTCAAAACATTTTTTAAATATTATTTAGCCACATATTATTGATATACTTTTAGTGACAACAAAAAAGACAATGAATTTAGAACCATATAAATTGTTTTTTTTGTTTTTCCTGATTAAGAAACGTCATGCCCATATGCCACACAACTGAATACTTGAGGTTAAAATTTTTGAGATTTTAAATAACTAAATTGCCAGCTAGGCTGTAGGAATGAGTCATCATAAAATGCAAACACAGGAGGAAACTATCATAGAAAAGAAAAGGCAGCAGGAAAAAGCTCACCAACTTAGAGAGAAAATTTAAGCTTACTAGAGTCTTTGTAAGGGATTTAAAAAATCTTTTAAATCAATCTTTAAGAATCATAGATGTCAATCAAAAGAAAGAAAATATGTCATTTAACACACACACAAGAACCTTTCACATTGTTTAGCATTGAAATAATCATGTAACCACATCTTTCCATTTACTAGCCCATTGAATAACAAAATTGCCAGCTAGGCTGTAGGAATGAGTTCTCTACACATATTAGGCATATCTGCCCTTTTAATCATGAAACCAAGATAAACAACTCTACAAACCATTAGCTGAGAAAAATGATACCCAAACTCCCAAAGGCATAAAATGACTACAAATTCAGTGACTAGATAAGAACAGGTAATGGGCTACAAATAACAGTATCTGAAAAGCCCTGAGGCCAAACCTCATAGAGATCATCCTTTTTTAATTCAAGGTACATTTTAAAATTTTCAAATATATCATGAAGAGACCAGCAATTGGTATCATCTATAAGCGAGTTAGAAGAAAACAAAATGTAAGACACAAATCCAGAAACTAACCTCACAAGAAGAACATGTTGCTTTATTGTAGCAAGAAATTCTCTGACTCCTCCATTGTAAAAGTACAGAGGTGGATATGCAAGTCCTGCAAAGACAAACCCCCCACCCCCCCAAAAAAAAAGCGCAAAAAACAATATAGACTGAGTCATACAAACTACATAATGAGTAATTCTTTCTTTTAAAAAAGTGGTGCATAGTTGAAGTTAAATGCAAATAGTAAACAGGAAAATTTGAAAAGAAAACTTAATATTTTTGGTCAATAACATTTTATCATAAGATCATTAATGGAAAAAGGGAACATGAATGCCTAGTGCGAGAACAGCATTTGGCTGAAGATTTTCTGATCTTGGCAAAATAAAAACGCATTACTAATTTATAATGAAGTAATTATAGATCCATGAAGGACAGCTGTGGCAAACTTTTTTCCCCCCTAAATTTATTAATATGAATATAAGAATAAAAAAAAGTTTCATATCATTTTATAAAAAAGTGCCGTGCCTTTTATCTTGGATTTTTTTTTTTCCTTAGAAAGAAAAGCACTTCATTACACCCATGCCATTGATTTTATAAAATACCCACAGTCGATGAACAGGCATTCCTTGGATCCATTTATTTAGGGATTGGTCGCTTTTCTAGCTTCTGTTTACTTGCACATTGAATACGAGAAATTGTAACCTGCCATGTTAGTTGCCTTCACCAACAAAGTGAATGCACCTACTACAGAATTAAGAAAACGGAAAGAAAAGATAAATCCATATATTTTCTCCTCATGATGCCTGGAATAAGGAAATTAACTCCACATCTTTGTAATAAAACATTAATGTACTATCAGAGTGTTGAAATCCAAAATGGATGGATAACTATGCCACGGTACCCCGTCCCCGATTTATCAACAAAGAATGATACGCCTAAGAAAGAGACAGAACAGAAAACTCTAATAATGAAGAATGAAACAGTGATCTCGGGGAAAGGATACGAAAAAAACCATGATATAATCTGTAAAGTTCATATGCTCTACTTCACCTGATGACAAAACAGCAATGATATATTGCCACCCAAGTGGAGGAGTATGCCTTCGAATGGACCTGATGTCAGTAAAGGGCACCGCCCTTATGGTGTAAAGATTTCTGTCTACATAAGAAAGGAATAAATTTCAGAATATATAGAACGCTTAGCTATATAAGTAAAATATCAAAGTCCAAATCCGAACTACCTTTCTCAGACAGCATGGCATTCGAATTATTCGCTGTATAAGGTATCCATGACTACAACGAAGAGAAGATGGATATTTCCATAAAACAAACTGCACTCACTCAAAAGGAAAACAAAAAATAAAAATAAAACAATCAATGGATACCATAAACAGAGCAGAGCCTTGCTTAATCAACTTCAGTCTTCCACTAATCCTTTCGGAAGCAAACTGAGTCGGATGAATTGCGACATTTTCCTTCGTAAAAACTATCTGAGCGCTGTCCGGCTCACTCGATGAGCTCTGTTTAGTGCTATCGCTCCGTAGCAATACGCTGGATGATGCCTAATCCAAAGCAATAAAACAGCCAAAATTCCTTGCCTCGGTTAAATTTGTGATTAGCCGTAAACAATGAACGTAGATTCGAACAAATTCAACCGAATCACCTAAATCTAACGAAATGCAATTCCATGGAAGAAAGCGATACATTCGGAACTACAATGGCATCGGTATTACCTGCTGCTGCGACGCAGCATAATCGGCGTCGTCGGACAAATCGTGGAGCTCGGTTTCTTGCATCGGCGGTATCACAGATTGGGAAAACAATCAAGATTCAAGAGAAGGGGGGGTAAGAGAGAGAGTGGACTTCGCGACGAAGGAAAATCCGATTTGCGGGAAGAATAACAGAAAGAGGAAGGAAGCCCCGCACGCTGGTTGTTTCGTCGCGGGAAGCAAAGCAATTTCGTGAAAGGGTCACCGTTGGATTTCAAGAAATGGCCAAAATAAACGGTCAAGATTGACGCATTCGTTATTTTACGGATCTGAGCTCCTCCACTGTCCGCCCTGTGGAAATGTCCCAGAGAATAGCGACACGGCGTCTCAGTCACGAGAACGAGGTTTCCCTTTTCCAAAATAAAAAGGACAAATGTAAATATTTTTTTCCTTTTTTTTTTTTTTTTTCCATTTCTATAGCGTTTTAAGGTGATGCGTATGCGTGATCCTTACTTTACGTATGCAAGAAATCCTATCTTGATTTTTATTAAAGCAAATACTATCTTAATAAATGATATCATTATTAAGATAAATTCTTCATTAATATATCTAATTTATATATAAATAGTTTTTTTTAATTATTCAGCAACTTACATGTAGATCACAGCCAGGATGTGAAACCGCATTTAACAGCACCGTAATTGGGAATACAATACTACATTAACAAAACACTGCAAAGGATAAGGAAGGCTAGATGATTTCACAAGGTCTTCGCTAATGGAATCAATATAATGCCAATTGGCAGCATCCTGAGCCGATGAAATTGAGTGTTTGATCTGACTACTAACGAAAACTTTTCTTTTCCCTCTAAAAATATACACCCCTCCTATCTTTAATATTAGACATAATTATTAAATTGATCTTGGTCTTAAATGTAACATGTGCTTACCATATTTATCAGTTTTTCTTAAATTATTCTTATTGATATTTCCTCAACCATAATTAAGAAATATGATTGTGGTATTTTAAGAAAAAAATATGCCAAATTTTTTATAATTAACTAATTTATCTAACTTTTTTAATCTAATAAAATTAATTAAATAGGTCCTATATTAAGAGGATGAGGACTATATGCATATTCTACACAAATGAGATACGTTTGCCTTCTAAAGATGATGCCCCACCTACCAAAATGTCAAGTTGATGAATTTTCCTGGGGTTTGTCGTTCATTCCTTTTCATATACTACTTCCGATCCTAAATATAAGAGCTAGTTGATTAATTTGAATAGATTAAGCAAATATGTTAAGCTAGTTATTTATAATAAATAAGTATTACCTTTCCTAAAATATCTTTACTAATCAAGTTCATTGACTAAAACTAATATTATTAGAAGAACTATCTTGGAAAAAAATTAGAGAAATATGAGAGACAAAATGAATTAGAATCTTATATTTAGGATCAAAATAAAAAGTCAAACAAGATCTTATATTAAAAATAGGAGGTAGCATATGATTAATCTTTACGAATGGAAGTTTATTGAAATGTCAAGCACATTGAAGAGGCTGCTAAATGCAACCATCTTGGAGAAGGAAAATTGATCTCTTCCCCGTACGTGCAATGGATTTTGTATCACTTGAGATAAAATGTTGAGGGGCAAAGAAAGAGAACAGTAGGGTAGGATCTCAAAGAAGTTGGTGGCCTTGCTATTCTCTTTCTATATATCTATCAACACTTCACCTAAATAAGGCACTCGAAGAGATTGGTTCTCTACTGTCTTAAAAAAGAGATGTAAGATCCAATGGGCCACACTAGTGTAGATCTCACTTTTCTCTTATTCTTCTCTTCTCTCATATATGAGAATATCCAAATCACTCTTTTGAGTTTTGTAATGTGACTGCTGTGTGTGTGTGTGTGTATTTCTGTCATATTTGTTTTGGGCTTTCCGATCATGGTCCTTCTCTTGTGTTTTTTGAGTCCATCACTTCCGCTTTAATCTGTTCAGGGATTAGGCTAATGTTCATTATTTAGCCTCACTCTTAAACAACGAATTCCCAACCTCTAAAAGTTGCAAGTGTCCTTTTACAGACCATTCTCAAATATGTTTAGCCACTTTTTCTTAATAATTGTGTTTTTGGTCGCAGTTCCATCCATCACTGATGATTGGTTTCCTTCAACACATATTTTAATGTGGGGTGTGGGTCATCACTTCAGAACACAGAGGAAATTAAAATGTCTCTCATAAATTGCATTCTGCTGATCAATGTGTAGCGATTGAACGAGACATTACGTGAATCGTAGCCACTTTTTGTTCACTGGATCAATGTTCCTTTGTCCTATTGCGTTACTCTTTCCCACTACAAAATAATCAACTAATCGCCAGCCCTTTCTCCATCCACCGACCAAACACTTATCATTTTTCTTTCAACGCAAAACTTTTCACCCACACTTGAACTCAACAGTTTTTTTTTTTTTTTGGGAAAAAAAGCTAGCCAGTACGTGGTTATGGAATTCTAGACATTAACTTAGAGACATTCTTAGTACAAACAGAGAGTTCCATACGCATGTGGAAGTGTGAAGTACTGAGATCTTCAGCGTATAAAGATTGTGCTTAGTATAAAGAGAGGGTGTCTTTCTTTGTCCTCACAAGAAGACAAGTGAGCTTGACCTGATTGTCATGCATGACTGAAACACACACATGTACAGAGTCAAAGTCTTCATATTTAGTATTTTTGTCAACCTTTTCCTCCTAATTCCTTGTTTCATGGCTGAATATTAGACGAAACCTCCCAAGTGTTGCACTTTCTACAAGGCCTGGATTTTCACCTCACAAAGTAACGTAGTTGTTACTATAAAATTATAATTATTAATGTTTCCGAACTACCACACCCAGGAACACAAAAAAAGGTGCAACAAAGTAGAGAGAGAGAGGAGAGATTCAAATATTCTCTTGAACAGTGATATATTCATAGGAACGCATGTGTTGGCTTTTGTTCATTAGAGGAGGGGCCAGTATGCCCCCTAGCTTTTAGAGATATTAGTTATAAGTTGAAACACACGCTTGCAGTCATAAAGACCAGCTTGCATATTTTGATTATAGCTGCTATAGAGCTGAGCATTCTCACAGGCTTTTATGTTTGCCCCGAGAGGCTAGGGTTTTATAGTACATTTAAGAAATGAATATAGCAAAAAGCCCCACAAGGGAATCATGCTGTGCTAGGAGGATTATTTGAGTTTCTCTATTTTCATCTTTCTTTCTCATCAAGTTTGGAAAAAGATGAATACAAAATATTTTCATCTTTCAAGTTGCTCCTATATTTAATATCGGAGCAGGAAAGTAGGAAGTATATTTTTTCTAACTTGGGGCCATGTCTCGCACCAGTGACCCTCTCCTTGTGCTACAGTTTTGCATGAGAGAGAAAACCAATAAAAATGAAATATACCTTAATCTTTTTCAGTTGAACTGAAGGTATGTCAGAGAATGGTAGGAAATGTTTGTTGAGGGTAATATAATGGTATAGTAGCTTTTGACCGAGGGGGGTAGTGTGAAAAGAAAGAGAGGAAGGTATAGGGGAAAAGGGGAGGGTCCTAGGATCTGGTGACGAAAAAAAGAAAGTGGGGAAACGAGAACGGAGGGATGGCTGAAGGCGTGAGGGAATCTGTTTTTGGGTTCTGGCACGCCAACTTATCGCCTCAAATCATGACCACCAGACCCATCTCTAACTTCTCACCCCTCTTTTTTTAATTATTATTATGATCAAAACCTCTTTTCTCTCTGCATATTTCCCAACATCTTCAACGCTATGTATCAAACTCAATATCAAATACTGTACAGGCTTCAATATCCACATGACATTTTCATGGCTATATATCAAACCTTCTTATAAGAAAGCTACCTCATTTAATTAGAATCTGAAATTAATCGTAGTTCAGCATGCGTGATTTCAGATACAGGGTGATTTGTTACTCTAAAAAACTAATGGGGTGTTCATGTGATCTCTTAAAATAATCATTCTTCTTACACATTCATCTTGCACAGTGCGAAATTGCTTTTTTTTTAAGCTAATCCAAATGGGCACTAAATGTATAAGTAGTTAATTAGTTATCTAATGTCACACACCCCATTTTAGAATAGAAGCAAATTTTTAAAGAACAAAATGTGAAAAGGAGCTTTGAGGCGTAATGACTGAAAAATCAATTGACTAAACCAAAAAAAAAAAAAGAAAGGGTGGGGAAAAGGCAAGAGGAAGCAGAAACCAAGAAGGGTGTCTGCTAGGGGAGGTCCAAGGCAGGGCTGCTTTAGCGCCGGTGTCCCCGCTTTTGTTGTTTCCCATTTTCCCTTATTCGCTGTGTGTTTGTGTTCCTAACATCTCTAACTCTGTACCTTCCTAGACAATATCCCCTTCGCTGACATTCTGCATTCCTGCTCCCCCATCTACCCGGATCCGGATCCGAATCCCTCCCCCATCTTATTTTTGGATCCTCTATTGACCAAAACTATAATCTTTCTAAAGCCAAGTATATATTTTGTTTTCCCTCTGACTAAAAGTCTAATGATAGAATGGAAGCATGATGGTTAAAGACAATAATTAATGCTAGAAAGAAAATGGGAAGGAGTCATTTGGGGTATGTGTTTCTTTTTTTCCTTTTTCTGTGTGTCTTGGAGAATATTTCAGGTGCATGCGCAGGCAAGCTTGATTTTTATTGAGTACAAACTAAGCATGACAAACCCTAAAGCACTCGTTGCTCCCTCTTGCTATCATTCCACTCACCTTCTTCACCTTCTCATCCCGAGGCAAACCCACCCGTATAGCTTCTTATACATACTCTCCATCTCTTCCTCTTCCACCATTAAACCTCAAGCCTTTCTTCCTCTTCTTCGTCTTCTTCTTATCAGATATGCACACCCATCTGCAATTCATATGTGTGATATTTCACTGCCCTGCCTTTTTCTTCTTTGTGGTTTTGATCTGATATGAAAAACCCTGTGCTCTTCATCGGTGTTTTTTGTTTGGTCCATTTCGCCCGTCTCAGAATGTGGAGATCCCACTTTGAGGGGTTTGCCTGAAATATAAATCTATTTGTGGCTTTTGTGCTTTCCACTTAATCAGTGTTTGTTCATATTGCCTTTTTGTAGCTTCCATAAATATATTTAGTTGCACTGTGTCGTCATGCATTGATTTCGAAAGCCACTCAAGAAATTTAAATTGTGATTAGCTGTGTGCATACATATATAGTGATTCTCCAAACGTACACCACCAAGACCATATATATCGTCGTCTTCCTCCTCCAACTCCACCATATACATATCTTATTCATGCTTTAGTTGAGCATGGCCACCTAAATTTTTGTCATTAATGGGTCCATTTTGCATTATTTATTCTTTATAAGAAACACTTTTCATTCTTTCTTACTTTTGCTTTTCAATATCTATAATTTATATGAGCATCTTGAAGTGAGTCGATTATGAGGTATTATTCATGGAGGAATATATATGATTGAGATATATCATCAACCTTATTTGGGCGAAATGATATGACGATGTTTGGGATGTGGGAAGCAGAGAAAGCGATATTGGTGAGGTTCAATCTGAAGACGGATTTACATGTTGCATCAGTAATACGATCTCAGATTGAGCCGCGCCAATATCACTTTTTTACTTTAAATGGAGATTTTTCCCATCTCATCTGAGACATATATTCTCTATTTTGGGAATACATATATCAAACACATATATCATCCCTCCCTTGTAGGTGCAACAACAAGGATTCTTATCCAGGTGACATATAACTGCAGTTACTTCACTTTCTTTCTCATGATGGCATGCAGGTATATATGTATATATATAGATATATAAACGTGCTCGTGTTTTTGGTGTTCTTCCTTCTCAAGGTTCAATTTCTCTCATTGCTCTCGAGATCGTTTGCTTCCAAGGGACAGAGAGGTAGGGAAATGAATTTAATTTAATTTCAGTTTGGGATGAATCAGCTCTTCTGCAAGTTTGTGGCTTTGTTTATGATTGATTCCTGCAGATATCTCATTGATCAAATGTTACTCCTCTGGTCCTTAATATATGACCTAATTGTTAAGTTAATTTTGATTCTAAATATAAGAGATACTTCTCATATTTATCAATTTTTTCTAAATTGTCCCCATGAATACTCTCTCAACCATAATCAAGTAAGTAAGGGAAGAAAGATATTCAAGAAGATGATTATGGTGTTTTAGGAAAAAACATATTATATTTCTTATAATTAACTAACTTACCTAACTTTCTTAATCTAATTAAATTAGTTAAATATGTCTTATATTAGGGACCGGAGGAGTATATCACAAAGGCGACTTGATAAAGATGCAATCAATCTGTGATTTGCCAAATCATCAATTTGTAACTTGATTTTACTACCGATCATATGAAAGTTCATCATAGTACATCTCTACTGTGTTTCTTCATTAATTCGGATGTTGTTATATGGGCTTAAAAGCTAGCTAGCCTAGGTTCACTGAGAATATATATAGGTTATTATAATATATACATATATATATATATGTATATATTATAATAACCTATATATATATGTATGTATATATTATCCTGAATTTCTCATGATTATTTTTCCTCTTATTGAGATGAATAATTGAAGGGATGGGCAGATGTAATAAGCGTGGAAGATATTGTTGTTGCAAGCCTAGATATATGGCATCATCTTGTAGTTGTGTGTAGGGAACAAAAATGAGGAAACATGGGAAAAGTTCAATTTACTGTTGTAGGTACTGATATGTGTACATATACATCATATATATATATATATATATATATATATATCCACACACACTTCTCTTTTATTTTCTTCTTCTTCTTTTTTTTCCTGTTTTACCCTTCTTTTTTCTTATTCAACTTGTTTAATGTTAGTTTGAATAGGCAATTAGCGAGTCTGTAATTGTAATGATATATATATGGCATCATAATCAAGTGATTAATTTGAGCGGAAAGAGATTTGTGTTGGGGTAGATGTTGATCAATTATTTTTGGCAATAATACCTTTAGTTTGCAATTTTTATATTGACACGAATTGCAGCCTTCTTATTAAAAAACAAATTACAAATGACCTCTATTTTTCCATTATAAAGGACCTGTATTGAAGGTTATAGTTAATTAATAAATATATCATATTTTGCTAATTGAATTAGTTAGTAGCATCAAATATAACATATCTAATTAGTGTGTATATATATATATAACATATCTGAAATTGTTTTAAAAAAGTGAATATACTGAATTGTGAAGATCAATTATTTTTGGCAATAATACCTTTAGTTTGCAATTTTTATATTGACACGAATTGCAGCCTTCTTATTAAAAAAATTACAAATGACCTCTATTTTTCCATTATAAAGGATCTGTATTGAAGTTTATAGTTAATTAATAAATATATCATATTTTGCTAATTGAATTAGTTAGTAGCATCAAATATAACATATCTAATTAATATATATACATAACATATCTAAAATTGTTTTAAAAAAGTGAATATACTGAATTGTGAAGATCATATTTTTATTATGTAATTATAATATGAATATTAATAGTAAAAATACAATGAAGTTCATATATATACTTTTTGTTTAACAAAAACAAGTTGGAACCTTTTTTTCCCCTTATACTCAGCCCGTAATGATGATTTAATTTGTTTAGGAGATGAAGCGACGTTGCCGCTCATTGTTTTCACGTAGCCCATTAACATGTATTTACTCAATTTCTAAGGAACAAAAAACAGGAGATTTAAAATTAAAAGTCTTATGAGTCTGGTCATAGATGCAGTGGGTCGATTCCTGAGGGTTAAAGCGCTTGGGAAGGTATATTCGCAATTTAATGAAATTGAAAGATTTCTACTTATTCGGCTAGAAAAAAAGAATTTACTTGTTATGCTCCCGTATTTATAGGGACTAGTCCCAGTGGATCATGAGTTAGTTTTTCTGCCCTTGAATCATAGGTGAGTCCAACTCTTTTTCTAAAATTTTCTTACCAAAAAAAAAGAAGTCTTATGAGTCTCATTTTATGTCTATTTATTTCATTAGTTAAATAATTAAACAATTAAGAAAATCCAAATCCGATTAACCATTATTCCAATCTTTGCAGTCTACCCTCCCTATGATTGACATAAATTTATCTGAACTTGACCCTTAATTCATAACAGTATAATCCTATATATATTTAGACATTCTTGACCCATTTTCTTTTCTTTTTTTTTCCTTTAAAATTTTTTGAGATAATGCCGTAATTGAACAGTTAGAATGCATTGGAGGAAAGATTAAGTCTCCTCCTAATAAATTATACTCGTGATAATATTTTTTTAAAAAAAATAACAAATGACCTACTCAGTGACATGCATAGAACTGTAAGTACTTTTCTCAAGAAAAACACGTCAAAGAGATGGAGGGATATATATATATATAATGAGTTACCTCACATTCCATGCAAAACATATGGCCATATTCAACTCTTATTAATATAAGAAATCGTATTAAATAGAAAAATGGCACATAACATACCAATAAAACTAGTATCACAGTCCAAAACAAGGGGACATTTAAAAGGCAAGTAATACTATATGGATTTTATAAATGGATCTGATAGGAAAGAAACTACTTTTTGGTTTTATGTGGGGAAAAAAAACAGTGGAAGTGACATGTAACATTGTCAAAAAGAGCATAGTCAGAAGGCAATAATAATCTTCCAGGCCAAAAAAAAAAAACAAGAAGAAGACAATAATCTTAGTTTTAAGAGTGGAAGATCCAAGTGAGAGTCAAAATGAAGATAATATAATTTTGAGGTCAGATTTAACATGTTATTGTGAAACAATGTGTTCTCCTCCTCCCTGGTTTGGTCCACTCACAGATATTAATAAATTTTGCCCACTGAATCTTGTTGCTTTCATCTGCTTCAGTCTTCACCCCCACATGCTCATATAATAAGGCTTTTTTGACAATTGCGTCGCACCGAATTTTGGCCAATTATGAGATTGCATTCTTTCCATTGTCATTGTCTACCACCCTGCTTAATTGAGCATGCTTTCATTAACTAAATCTCCCTTATATCTAATAATTATACCCATACTTTTAGGAAAAACTACCAATTAAGGACCTAATGGCAATTGGCAAATATATCTGAGGAAAAGGACTTTGAAATTAAACCGAAGAAGAAGAAGAAAAAATCTACAACTGGTATTTCATGTTCTGCAATTTTTTGATGTTGTTATCCGGTTGGGTTATATTCGAACATTGTCGAACCCACTTAGAAATAGATTTTTGAAAAGCGTTTTCTGCATTCATACTTGCTCAAGCTCAAAACCACATGTTTAAGTGGGCAAAACTCCTTTCATTAGAATCAATTCCATATTCTGTAATTTAGCTTGTGATTTCCATACTTCTTTCGAGATTTTTAGCTAGAGAATTATAACTTTTCAAAATATCTTTACTATGAGCCTCTTACTTCCAAATTATGACACCAAAGTTTGGTCCAATGAGCTTCTTTTGACTAAATTTAATAAAAAAATAGACCGGTCAAGATATTCTGAGACTTTGCGTAATCCCTCAGCCTCAGGCCAGGAAACTTAAAAGCTAAGGACCGGCTGGGATTGAGGAAAGAGTGATCGAACAAAAGAGAGAAAAAAGCATCAAGCATGATTGGTACTAAAAGGGGCATGTGTCTCCATAACTGACCGCAAGCATATTCTATAAATAATTGTTTACTTTGATGTAAAACACGCAACTTTATGGGGCTACCTTTCACTGAAATTACGAATAAGTTTAAAGGTCAGGTTCTGCTTTCCAATTCAAATTCTCACCCAACACCTGCATTAACAAAATGCAGTCCACACACATAATTATGCTCCCCATAAAGAACATTATATGCCTTGTTAGTTGGATTCAAAAGCATATATGCTTATTTCGGTGGATTTCTCTCCAACACTACCCCTTGCAGATAGATGCCTTTTCTGGGTTTCACAGGTAAACAAGTGTCACTGAAAAACTTGGATGATTCCTTCTACGGCTAAACCGTAATAAAAATATACATCACTTTATATTACTGATCAGGGTGTTAATAGCATGCACAGATCTCTTTTCAACAATAAAGTATTAAACATAGCTTTGAATGAAACTGGAGATGCAAGGTAGTTCATTTGTATGCAAGAAGAGGGATTCTATAGAATTAGAGAAAGCATAAAAACCAGACCACTAAAGTAGAATAACGGTATTCCCACAGCTCAAAGCAATTGATTAAGGTTGCTGCCGCAAATGATGTTCTCAAATGTAAGGCCTTTCATGTACTTTTACCAGACTACATCAATTACAGCATAGGCAAATGGCAATGAAGGCATGTTCCACATTGATGGTCAGCTAGCTCTAATAAAAAGGGCTTAAAGAAGATCAGTATAACATACTCTTAAATGGTTCTTTTGGCCCTGATGTATCTTAAACTCCCAAAAATTACCGAAGGCTGAACTACCCATCTCCACACAACATAAATAACAAAGAAGGCATCCCGGCCTTTGTTTCAATCAATGATTGAGCCAGCAAAACAGAGAAGCAAATCACTTCTCATCATAATCATCATCATCGATGATGCTTGCTGGTGTTCAAGGGAGAGGTACCCTTGATGCTCTTGGATTGAGTGTAGGCAAACTGTGAATGTGGAGTTCCATCTGCTTTCTTTTTTCTTCTCCCTTGTTGAGATGATGAACGGGAGTGGTAAGATAAGATTGCAAGATCATTGAGATCCTGCAATGGAGTCAGAGCCTTCACAACCTCATCCATGTTAGGACGGCATTTGGGGTCCCTACTGAGGCAATTATAAGCTAACTGAGAAATTTTCTGCACCCCTTTGAGAGAATAGTTTAGTTCCAAGCGAGGATCCACAAGTTGGTATAGCTTTCGCTTGTCAGCTAAATATGGCCGAGCCCATGACACCAGATTTTGTTCCCCACTAGGGCGCTTCTTGTCCATAGATCTCCTCCCTGTTAAAATCTCAAGTAACACGACTCCAAAGCTATAAACATCACTTTTAGCTGTCAAGTGTCCTGGTAAAAAAGAAACAGAAATCAAATGAATAGTTGAATCTCAAAGGTCTCAGAAAGGCCTCTACACTTAAAGTGAAACATTTGCATACGATATATAAGCTTTTTTGATGGGTCATATGATCAAACTGATCTTACATTACATTCTAGGACCAATTTCTTTGTTTTTGGTAGTATTGAAGTGAGCAGCAGCAGTAGTAAAACAATTTTTATCCCAATGCATAGTGCCAAAAAAGCCTACTTGAATTATTTGCATCTGCTGCTTAGAGAAAGGTTTTAGCAGTAATTATGACACGCTATGACTTGTTGCACAATATAAGAAGAAGCCTTTGTGGTGTGTCAGATTCCAAGAGTTTTCTTATCACACATTAAGCTATCTACAGATATCTTCCTACCTGTCATGACGTATTCAGGAGCAGCATAACCATAAGTTCCAACAACTCTGGTAGAAACATGTGTCTTGTCTCCTTGAGGCCCTGCTTTAGCTAGACCAAAATCTGAGAGCTTGGCATTATACTCCTGTAAAAAACTTCAAATTAATAATCAATGAAACACACTTAAAGGTCTCAGGCATTGATCTAGTCAGTAACCACATACCGAATCAAGCAAAATGTTTGATGTTTTAAAATCTCTATAAATGACTGGTTCTGGACCACTATGGAGGAAGGCCAGCCCTTTAGCTGCACCAAGGGCTATCTTTACCCTATTGGACCATGGAAGAGGCACAGTTCCTTCAAAATGCACAAACCATCAGTTCGTTTCGTAAGAAACAAGTAGAGGATCAGAAGAGATCAGACAGTCATGAAGTATTCCCGATTCATCCACTTCAAACAGTTCACAGGTCCCTGCTTATGTTGTACTTCATTATGGTCTACTGTGAAAAAGGTCTTGCGTGATATAATAATCTGTAAGCCAGCATTCCTTTTTTCTAGGAAGAGGCGGAAAAACCATTTCTGAATTCAAGAAACCATATTTAATTACCACAATGAAACAATTCACACACAAAAATTCCAAGGCTTATGCTCTTCAAGAAACTGCAGGAAATTATTTGCAGTAAAAATCTAGAAACCATTGACAAACAGCAACCGCTCAAAAAAAGTCACTTATATCTCATCAGTAAGGCCACGTATGCCACGTATTATATGAATATCCATGTAATTAGTTCACGTCAAGGCAAAATATCAGCTGTGCTCACTTCTGAAAAGATGATTTTCCAGGCTTCCACGGGTCATAAACTCATAAACAAGAAGTCGCTGATCATCTTCAATACAGTAACCAATAAGTTTCACAAGGTTAGGATGGTGAAGCTGTCCGAGGAAGTCAACTTCAGCCTGCATCAACGAACCATGATGTTAAAATATATCTGCAGTATCTCTTACGCAATTCTCTTGTAGTATCAATCTACTAACCCAAACAAAGCAGATATTTTACTAACCACCCATTCTCTATGGCCCTGAAGACCATCTGGCTTCAAGCTTTTCACAGCCACTGTAACCCCTGAACCTGGTTTGGCCGGGGCTGTCCCATTTTCTTCTATCCATCCCTTGAACACAAACCCGAACCCGCCTTCCCCAAGAATGCTATCAGGTCTGAAATTTCCGGTCGCAGCTCTTAGTTCCTGAAAAGAAAATTGAAGGAGCTGACAAGGAGCCCTGTTTTCCTCAGGTTGGGATATGGTATTATCATAAGATAGTTGAGCATCATTGGGAGGACATAATTCTCGATTACTAGCATTCAGGTAACGCGTCTCAGTCGCTGCATCAAGATAAAGAATGTGTTTAAGATTAGGCATCAGAAAATGTAATTGGCACTAACACATAAAACCGATGACAAACTTTTCGACAATTCCAACAGTACTAGATTTCGCAATTCAATTGGGCTTAAGTCGAAAACAGGGAAAATCATAAAATCCAAGAATCGATCACAAAATTTCGTTCACGCCTGTAACGGAATGAACTCCTTGATTTCACAAGAGGGGCTAGTTACCTTTAGGTGCTCAGTGGTTTTTCTTTCAGAGAAATTAAGCAGTTTGCGAAATTTGAAGTGATAAGAACAGAAATGTTCGCCATGATTCTTGGAAAGCAGAAAAAATTAATCCTTTTACGCACCATCACATAATTGAACGAAAAAATGCTCACCAAAAGACTCTTTGCTTGAAAATTTCTAGAGTATGGGCAAACCCGGATCCAAATCAAATTTCCGTAAAACTCTACAAAATTATAGCGGATTCTCTGGGAGTATGGAGTACCAAACATGAAGAGCACCAGAAACTAGCAGTACTATGATCAGAGGAGACTCATAAGCGGGCAAAAATGGGAGCATTTTCGAGATGTGCCCATTACTCCTTCAGATTCAGAAGAATATATATATCTTACACGATTCAAATATAGATAATAATCGTAGATACCTGCATCATAAACGAGACTAGTACGAGGAATAGTGCAAGCAGAGTCTCTAGGAGCTGAGGGTTTGCACGCACCTCTAACGCCGCGTTTTAGAACATCCCAGCACCCACACTTCTTCTCCATGGCCCTTGTTGGTCACAACTCTCATGGGATTGCCATGAAATTACATACCAGAGAGACACGCGAGAAGAAGAAGAAGAGATCAAACATGGGGTGGGTCGAAGGAAAGGATGAAGAGAGAAAGAATCGAAAGAGAAGAAGGGGCAGAGAGAGAGGAAGGGAGAGGAGGTAGCGTTGGTGTTTGTGTTGGTGAAGGTTGCTACTAGTGTTGGAGATTGCAGGCATCATCATCGCCATCATCGCAGAGTGTACAAAAAGAACTTTTTCCCACCACCTTTTGTGTGGGGATAGGAACGAGACACTC
The DNA here is from genome assembly GCF_004799145.2 of Neltuma alba. Taxonomy (NCBI): domain Eukaryota; kingdom Viridiplantae; phylum Streptophyta; class Magnoliopsida; order Fabales; family Fabaceae; genus Neltuma; species Neltuma alba. Next base: position 189,948 of record NW_021636109.1, read on the forward strand.
CCTCTCCAGCTCTGTTTTACCCCCCTCTTTTACCTCCCTCCCATATTTTCTCATTCCAAAATTAATTAAGTAAAATAAAATAATATATTTTACTCTTTATTGTTTCAAAAAAATTATACTATTATATACTAATTCCTTCCTTTATAGGTATATAAACAGTTATACTACTTCCGATTCTTGATATAAGAGTTAGTTGACTAATTTAATTAGATTAAGAAAATTAGTTAAATTAGTTATTTGTAATAAATTATGTTATCTTTCTTAAAGTATCATTCCTAATCAAATGTCGTTGTTAGAACTACTATTATTATAAGGACTATCTTTAAAAAATAGATAAATATAAGAGATAAAATAGATTGGGGTCTTATATCTAGAATCAAAATAAAAATTAAATGAGTTCTCGTATTAAGAATTGGAGGGAGTATTATCAAATAAGAAATATTTAAAAAATTTTAAAAACTTTAAAAAATTCTAATATTGAGGAAAAAATACTTGACATACACGCAAACAGGTCAATATTCATAAACCTCGTCTAAACGTGATATGCGACATTATTGCCATGAAATTAATAAGATTATCAGTTGTGCATGAAAGTGTAAAATTACATATTATATGTTACTGAGATCATATAAGTAATATAAAAGTTGATCATAAATATTTTTGTGAGTCCTAGATTGTTTTAATCCAAATAGGGAGTGGTGAAAAATGTGCTTGAATAGTATTATTTTTATATTAATATTGAAAAGGAAAAAAAATCAATCATGTCTGGTAAAGTTTTGGCATTTTGAGGGGGCATCATCAATCAACCCCATGATCCCACTCTTGCGGTTAATTTGAAACAGTTGCAAATAAGCTTAGTCTCTATTTAATCATTCGGATTCTCCCCTGCTTTAACGATATTGTCGTCACAAATTAACTTTGCATCTTCTTAATTATCTTCCATTAAATAATTAATAATCTCTCAGTACAAAACTTGGAATTATATGTAATCAACTCGCTGCTACTATGGCAAGTATTCCCATAAAGTTATATGTCTGTCGCGTACAATTGTCGGGTTTCTTTTTATTTCTTTTTTGCCTTTAAGCATTATACAGTACGATAAAGGAATTAAATAGTTCAGAAATTAGATAATGAATACAGAGAGATAATGCATCCCCCACCAAATTAAAAAAAGGGAGGAATAAAATTGAAATTTAAGCCATTATCCACAGAAATGACATATTATTCACTAGATTACAAAAGAATACATATATATTTATATATATAAATAATATCTTGTCGATCGCACGCAGAGTATTCATGCAACGGCTGGTAAATTAATAGTGATTATTGTTATTTTTTATCCATATTATGTCAGCCTCCGAAAATAATTGAAGATTTACGTGCTGAAATGTAAAATTCTTTAAACAAGTGTTTTAGAAAAATTTATACTATTTCAACTCCCCAGTGTAAAACTTAATTAACTAATTTGAAGAAATTAAAGAAATTTAATAAATTACTTTAAAATATTGATATTTATTATTTTTTTCAAATGAATTTATCTGACTGATAAAATGATATATAATCTAATACTGTAATTAAATAATTTATGAGTATTTAAGAGAGATCAGGTAACTCATGCAATAATTAAATAATTTATTTAGTTTTTTTTAGCCTCTTCAAAGTAGTTAACTAAATCTTATATTAGAAAAAAAAGAATTGTACGAAGTGCATGAAGATATAGGGTCAGGTTCATTATTTTTATTATTATTACATATAGGGTCATGTTCTTTCCGCCTAAGAGTACAAACACTTCTGTTCAGTCTTTCTTATTAAGCATGATGTTTTGAGTTTAACCCCTTTATGAGTATGATTAGCATGTGAGTTCATTCTATCTATCAGGTGAATAATATTTATAGAAAAAAAGAAAAGAAACCAGAGACATTATATTACTGTTTAAATCTAGGTAGATATTGCATCTTGCATATGAAATTTATAAAATAAACTACGTTATTCATAAATTATGAGTAAAATTTATTATCAATTTTATAATCTAGGCTGATGTTAGTACGAATTTATTTACATGACAATATAATGCTTCATACTTATGCACAAGGAAAAAATCTCAGAGAGAAAGCAGACAATTCAAAGACTTATTATTAGTTGGTCAAAACTAATAGAAAAAGGTGAAGAGCATAATTTGAGTGGCAATCACAAGTCTTTCACCGGCCAAGGAAGCTATATATATATATATATATATATATATATATATGAGTCCATTTGAATTAACAATAGAAAAAAAATACTCCTCCGGTCCTAAATGTAAGACCCTTATACTAGTGTGTATAAGGGTCTTACATTTAGGACCGGAAGAGTAACTTATTTACAATTTGATTTTTAAAAAAGTTAGACTAGATAAAGTTTAAATTAAATAATGTGAACCGTGTTCCGATTAAATTTTGTAGAAGTTAGTTTGTAAAAGTTAACTTGGGTAAAAAATTATTTAGATTATGAGAGAATAATGGGAGGAGTGAGAGAAAAATAATGATAGAATAATTTGACAAATATAATTATAAGCACGACTGGTGCTTCAAAAACCTACCTCCCTCATCTTAACATTAATCACGCATTTCCATCGTTTTCAACTTCTAAGTGTGATGATCCAAAAACTCTCCCAAACAGGCTCCAAATAAGCTACTTATGACTTACCAATAGATACCATGTTATACACACTCTCTCCCTTTCGAGTTAGACAAATGCAAGATAAGAGGGATACATTTAACTATATACATGATACTCTTCCGGTCTTTAATATATGACCCAATTGTTGAGTTAGTTTTGGTCCTAAATATAAGACCCATTTCTCATATTTATCAATTTTCTCTAAATTACCCTTATAAATATTTCCTCAACCATAATCAAGTAGAAGAGGGAGAGAGGTATTAAGATAGATGATTATGGTGTTTTGGGAAAAACATGTCACATTTCTTATAATTAACTAACTTACCTAATTTCCTTAATCTAATCAAATTAATTAAATGGGTTTTATATTAAGGACCGGAGGAGTATCATTTTTTGTGACAAAGCATTTTTTTTTACTCCTGAATTTATTTTTCATTATTTATTTATTGGATGCAGTAGAGAGAATAAGAGCAGGGAGGGGGTGGTGCTTGGTGAGAGGTCATTTCAAAGGATCAATCAAAACCAGAAACAAAATTGTAATATTCTAATGGGAATGATGCTTGTTGAGGGGATGAAAAGCAAATGAAAATCCTATTCTTTTTTCCACAATGTCTTTGCAACTTGACGTGGCCCCCCCTGTTGCAAAATTAAGTGATGCCCATTGCCGGTTGCCCCCACTACTCCCTGTGGGTCCCCCTATTCATTTTTCTTTTTCTGCATTCACCGCCCTACACACACTCTAATGTTATCTTTACAAAAATAACGTATTCCTTCTCAACCAAGGGGGTGTTTGTCGCCTACGTGCTTCTTAAAAATATTTTTCATAAATCAAAATAAATTTTTTTGCATATTTATTTTGTATATTGTAAAATTTTTCTAAGGTTATGATTTGGTTTCTATCTAAACACCCTTTAAATCATAGTAACCCAATTCATTTTATACAGTATAAAATCAACTCAACTATCGACAATTCATATATTCTTAATGTAAAAGTTAACTTAGAATTTGATTTGATTTTAAATCTAAGACTTCGTTTCACTTTATCTTCCAAATTTAATAATTTATAATTGGTTTTTTAAAATAGCCCTGTTGATTACATATGTTAAGGGGTTTGCATCCTAGTCGTGATTAAAATGATGTTTTAAGAAAATCAATATATATTTATTAACTAGTTTTTTTAATTTATTCAAATTATTTAAGTAGCTTTTATATTAAGGATTAGATGTAATACGAGTAACTTGCTATAAAAAAAAAAATTTGCAGGGCTGAGCAAATTTTCACAAGGATCGGATGGCACACCATGCAGCTGGTTCCATGATCACCCCTATGAATAATATGACTTGTATCAAATTTTAAATATAGGCTTATGATTTAATATAAAGAAGTTAGTGAGGAGGAATATATGGGCAAATCAAGATTATTATGTTATATTTTTATCTATGTAGTTTAGGACAAGTCACTTGACTGGAAAGGAGAAAGAGGAGGGAGGGTAGATTTTTCTGAGGGTATATGATATAATAGGCGTTGGAGCACAATGTTACGTGACGCATCTTTGAAATTGGATAGCCACCCAGATTATTTTTTGGACTCCATTTTCTTTATTAAGAAAAATGTGACAGTGATGTGCTGTCAATAGTTAAAATTTTAAAACCGAAAATTCATGAAATTTTGGTTCCCCATGGCTTCAATTTTTTTGGGACTCCATTTTCTTTATATTTAAATAGACTTTTACTTTTAAAAAAAGTCAGACGATGTATTAAAGAGTCTATTTCAGTATTTTCAGATATTAAAAAAAGTCAAAAATCAAAAACTAATTTTTTTTAAAAAAAGTTCATTCAAATCTAAAGTAATTTTTGAGCAGAAATTAATGTATTAAGCATTGTCTTTTTCATTAAATTGTCCTTTTTAATCTTAATTAAAGCTTCCTAACACAATCACGAACAAACATTCCATCGTCATTCACTTTAGAGATGCCATTGCTAGAAAAAGTCAGAGGGATAATATTTGCTTCTAGAATCAGCCATTCTTCCCCCATCAGTAGGGTCCTCAGATGCATGAATTTAGATCGTTCAAGTTGGGAAATGAATCTCTTAAAGACCCTAGAGATGTTGCTTCCCTATATGCTCTACTCCCTCCTTCTCCTATTGTTTTTTTTTTTTTTACTATTTTCAAATGTTCCCTCCTTTAAAAAAACTAAAGTAATTCACTTGTTTCATATTTTCCTAAGAGAAAATCAGTATACCAAAAAAAAAATCATATGAGAAATATGTTTTATACTTAGGACCAAAATCAACTCAATAATTACGTTCTATATTAAAGGTAAGAGGGGTATAATTTATTAGATACTGAAATTAGTTAATATTTTTTATTACATGGCCAATAGTTAAAAACTAATTGAAAAGAATCTTATTCTTAGTTTGTATCTGCTCATAAGAAAACTATGACTTCGTCCAACTTCTTCTTTTTTTCCTCCAATTTTTTCTTCTAAATTATTCGTCTGGATTAATCACTTCCTCCCGTCCTAAATATAAGAGCTAGTTGATTAATTTAAGTAAATTTAAAAAGTTAGTTATGTTAGTTATTTATAATAAATAAATATTGTTTTTCCCAAAATATCCTTGTTAATCAAGTGTATTAGTTAGAACTATCATTATTACAATAACTATATTAAAAACATGAATAAATATGAAAAACAAAACCAATTAGAATCTTATATTTAAAATAAATATAAAAGTCAAACGAGTTTTAATATTAATAACTAGTGGTAGTATATTGTTGGGGGTATTGACCCCAGCCCAGACTTTATGTTGGCCCTTTCATAGATTTTTGGTAAACAGTTCAGTAAATTTGACCCAAAAAAAGGCCCATCTTATCAATTCAACTCTTACTAACTCAATTTCTTTTTGAATGTAGCTCACTTTCAGATTTCCTTTATTATTCTCGTTGTTAATCGCCAAGAATGTGTGGATCACAAACACTCTGCATCTAATCAAATTATTAAAAACATGAAATTTATAATTTTACACCATATCTAATGAAGAAGAAAAAATCATATTCTGTTTTTATATAAATAATAACTCATTCTGTTTCATACCCATAGTGATTAAATTGATTGAATGAACTAATATATGGAAGGTCGGAATAGTTTTTTTTTTTTTTGGTAATCTAAGGCAACAGGGCCTTTGGCCCCCCGCGATTCCCCCGATATTCGCCGCTTTTTCTGGGCCCTGACTTTCCACTGGGTTAGGTAAACCCGGGCAACCGACTAATCCGGAGTCGAGGTTTAGTTAGAGCGCATCCTATAGTACTTTGTGTCAAGATGGGTATCTTCCTCTACCGACAAGTGCGCTCTCAAGGTTCGAATACAGGTTCTCACCTTGGAGTCGTCAGCCGCTAACCACTGCGACCAATACTTGTTGGTGAAGGTCGGAATAGTTGGAGAAAAGGAAATATGGAGGGTAAGAATTGGGCCCAGAATATTCTTTTTATTCTCGAGCTTTAGGATTGGGCCTGGGCTTGATGGCTAGGCCCATGAAACCGACTTGATGAAAGAACCACAATGAATAATATATAAATGAATAAATAATTAAGACCGACTTCGCAGGAACGAGCTGAAGGGCAAAGAAAGACAATCGATTACATGGCATTATGTAAGAGGTCGTTCTCGGAACCGCTACGTTACCTGATCAATCATGGATCATGGATTGTGTCTAAATCAATGGTTGGTGTTACTAGTTGCGCAGCCATGAAAGAGGAGCAAGGAATCTTGAAGGATTGAGGAGGTATACGGCCAATCAGACAGTACGGTTCGTTGTACGTCTTCGTTTTTTTACCCCCGAGAAAGCGAGGGAAAAGGGCAACCCAATTCTTGTTGATCTCTCTGCGGCTAATTCATTAATTTCTTGGAAGCTCTGAATCGAAATTGCATGAGCAATTCGGTGGGGGTTGGAGTCGGAGGATCGGACGCAAATTGAGCAGACGAGTGCTCCGAAACATGTCTGCCATAGTGTGTGGGAAGAGATCAAACATATTCGAAGACCTACCTGCATCGTCTCCACCTATTTCTAAGAGGATTCGTTGTTCGTCTTCCTCCCCTGTTCGATTCTCTCCCCCGAGGACTTCACCTAATCTTCCTTCTTCTCAATCGCTTCTCATCGACCACCTCAGTGCTTTATTTCCTGATATGGACAAGCAGGTACTTTTTGCGTTTGGTTTTGATACTCTTTGTTATGACTTCCCTTCCTGTTGAATTTCTTCTATAAATTTTCGATCACGTGTCCCTCTTAGTTTAGGTATTTACGGGATGTTTGATTTGGATGGATTACCCTTTTCCATCGTCGACCTTTCCGATCACACATTCATATTCATTTGTGATGGAATAAGGAGTGGTTGTTTGCATCTCTGAGTGTTATTATCACTCCAGGAAACATAAGCGCTAAGGTCATGCTTTGGATAGCACAAAGTAAATTTTAGGTATTAATGGATTTGCAAGAGCAGAGTTATAGGTTTCAGGAAACATTTAGCTCTGGCAAATTCATGAAATAGTTGAATCCTTTATGGAGTGGCCCTTGCCGCCTATAGGAATATAAATACCAGTATGTGAGTATTTTTCTTTTGTTGGATGAAGTTAATATTTGATTTTAGACGACGATAAATATGTATTTTTATCATGAATTTGGTTAGATGCAGGATGTCATGATTCCTGCCTGTTTGGGTGGGTAGGTTGGTGCTAACATGATATATAAACATATATATATTTTCAACTTATGGGAAGGAACTGTTTATTTACTTACTCGAACGTTGCCTATTACTCATATATATGCCTTGGTAATATTCCTAGTTCTAACCCTTTCGCCAATGTTCTTGCCAGCTTCTTGAGAAAGCACTTGAAGAGTGTGGCGATGATTTGGATTCTGCTATCAGAAGTTTAAATGAGCTTAGGTTAGGATCTGCCGACAAGTCTGTAGACTCTACTGGGGGCATATCTAATGGAATAGTGCCCAATGGTCAACTTCAATCAGAAGGTATGCATCAAAAGTAGTTTATATATGTTGAGCTCACGTGCTAGATTGTGGGAGTTTGTAGTATTCTAATGCGCTGGACGCTTGCATTTCACTTTTCTTGCTGTTATTTTCTTCCCGGCATTATCATCTCTTGATTAATGTGTGGATTCTAACTCTTGATTATCTCTCTAAGTACTGCATCAAATCCTAAGTCATTCTCTTTGTTTGCTGTGAAATTTATGTTTGTTATCCTACCTTCAAAGACCATTAGTTTTAGTTCTGTCTCTGCGTGTATGAGAATTAGGTGAATAGATAGTGAGGGCCGAGTTTGATAGGAAACCCGTCTCTTTATACTGCAGATATCTTGTGAACTTTGAAAATGGTACTGACGATCAATTATAACCTGGAAGAAATTTCTTATTTTAGTAGGCTTAGCTGCTCCACCTTTATATATGTTAAGTACCTTTAAATTTGAAATTTTAATGTCTTAATCCCAGGTCCTGTTAACTTGTGGATAAGAATGTTAAAGTATATGGGTTTGTATCAGTTTATAAATATGATGGAGAAACAATAGTCTTAAAAGGAGAATAGGAACTAATGCTTATAGTGGCACAATTGCTTTGTCCTTGCTCTAACCGAAAGTGCTTTTGCTTTGAAGGGCAAGTTGAAGGTGTCAATGAAAATCATTCAAGAACGTTTTCTTGATACCATAAACTTTAACGATTAAATGATCTCTGACACGTGATCATACATAATTTCAGTTACTGATCTGATGTGGGGGCTAATTTGTTGTTGATGTAGAAATTGCAGCACCTGAGGACGCTGCAGCTAAACAAAATTATCCTATGGATGGCGCTGAATGGGTGGAGCTTTTTGTTAAAGAGATGATGAGTGCCTCAAACATTGATGATGCTAAAGCTCGAGCTTCAAGAGCGCTTGAAGTTTTGGAGAAGGCCATCTGTACAAGAGTTAGTGCGGAGACAGCACAGATCCAGCAGGTCCGTAATTCACTTCCTGATTTGTTTCTCATATGATCAATGTCGTTTCAATACGAAGACGCTCTTACTCATCTCATCATTTTCCGTTGTCATTCATGTCTTCCCATTTGCGTTTACCGTTGAAATCGAATTGCACTTATCGGCCTGTTTGGTCTGCTTCAGGAAAATATGTTGCTAAAGGAACAAGTCGAAGCCCTTATCCAAGAAAATATAGTTCTGAAGCGGGCAGTGGCGATACAGCATGAACGGCAGAAAGAGTACGATGATAGGAACCAAGAGTTACAGCAGTTGAAGCAGCTAGTGTCTCAATATCAGGAACAAGTTAGGACTTTAGAGGTGAACAACTATGCCTTGACGATGCACCTAAAGCAGGCACAACAAAGCAATTCCATCCCCGGGCGTTATCATCCAGATGTTTTCTAATCACCTTGGATGCGTGTTTCTTGGTTCTTCCCAGAGTCTGAATAATCACGAAGAAGCAACAGAGCAATGATTTTTGGGAATTCTTTGTGAAATGCATGGATCTTGTCCCCGCCCTTTTTTGACATTCCACCCCATGTTTACCAATGGAGATTTACATTACCCTTTGCTTGTTCTAAATTTAATATTTTCTTATTGGAATTTGAAATATACAAGTCCATTGTGGTTGTATAGTGCTATTATGTTTGTGCCAGCATCCTTGTTATACAATATTCTTCCCTATCATCCCATTTTCCATGAGAAGCATCGGTAACTTCTCTTGCAAATTTTCCTTCCCCCTCGTTTAATGGAGAAAAAGTTAAAAAGGAATATTGACATGATTATATTTGATTGAATTGTTTTTAGAAATATGGATATCCTCTTATGAGATGTAATTCTGTTTGAGGCGTGCTAATGTACTTTTTCATTCAAATTCTAACTCCCAGAGAGGTGAATTTTTCATATTATACTAAATTTGTGCACGCTTATGTTGAGGTGTTGTAAAGCCCGGCCCATTTACCTGAATTAGAACTGATGGATCAGATGTGATCCGCGATAAGTGAGTGCCACCCTCTTCGTGGAATCTGATTGGGCTGGGCCCTTTCCTCTTTTTGCATTATGTTGTACCCGGAATCATCCCATTGCCTCCGCTCTCCTTCGCCACTAATGAACATGATTTGTTCGGAAACAGGATTAACGTATGTTGCTTGCACAGCATATAAGCATGTTTAAAAATATAAAATCAAAATATCAATATATGTAAGACGTCCCAGCCTCTAATTTCTGGTCACATTGCTTTCGTTTACACCAGCAGAAGACAGCAGGGGATTCAACCAAAAGTCCCCAACGATAGGCCGTCAAAATATCTCTCTTTCGGTAACAAATCAGGCATCACAGCGAATAAAACATACGAATTTTCAAGTACTGATGAAATTATTTGAGTTATGCACGTGTGCGTGCCTTTTGAAGGCTTTATGTATGCATTTGAAATAGAATAATCACACACCCATCCACGCAAATGAACAATCCTCCGCTCGAAAGAATTCTGTGTGTCCCAAGCATTATAATTACCAAAATTCCAGTGGAACGATAAAATATCTGTCAAAAAGACTGAAGAAGATTTGATTGTGGAAATAATCAAAATATATGTACATATTTGCTGCATATGTACATTGTGCACCTGGTCTCACTGCTTTCCCAGAAACTGTACCTCTTATTTCTGAACTCATGTTCACTCTATGGAGGGCCATCTTCTTCATCTGCATAGTCACTTTCATAACAGTTCATTCTGTGACTGTGACTGTGTTCATCAAACCCCGTCACATTCATTTCCCAGTACCACTTGTCCCTACTCTCTTTAATCCCTTTCTTCCCACTTCCCTGATCGTGACACTAACATTTCCACTTTTGACACCTTCTCTCTCTCTCTCTCCCCCCTAATTACCACAATAAGCATCGTTCTTATATACAGACGCTAAGCTTAATGAAGAAAGGATGGCTTTGGGTTTAGAAAGGGATCTAGGGAGCTGGCTTAGCTAGTAGGGTTATGCAATACGAACCACAGCAGATTCTGAATTCTGCAAACATATCTTTGAGCACGTGGGGCGGCATCTACGTGAAGATCACCGAAAACTGATAAGAACCAAACAAGGTATGTGTCTGTCAGTAATATGTATAAGTGTGTGTGAGGTGACGAAAGGGAATTAGAGGAACAGTGGAACAAAAGGGACTTGGCGATGGCATACATATAAAATGGAGGACCCTCATCAATTATGTTCTTTTCTGTTGTCTCTGACGACGTCCCTTTAATTTGGAGCCCTCAAGAATTCAAAAGACATAGCATCTTTCCAATGCACACACATATAACGAAGAAGCTTGTGAGGTTGAGACAGCACATATATTATATATAGCTAGCCTAGCTGGCTGTGAATTTGATTAATAGACATCAAATCATTCACAAAATAATTATATATATAAGGTGTTTTCAGAGAGAGGGCATATAGTACCATATAGCTAGCTGAGTAGGCCTCACAAAGGCCACTCACCTACCTTGTCTCTCAGTTCCATGTGCTTGCTTCATGTCCCACTTATCATCAAATCACACAATAACAAAGCCAATTATATGTGGTAATGACCCGCTAAACAACGTTAATTGTTGTCAGCTATCCAGATTTTGTAAAGCTCTTTAGGGGCTGGAGTTATATATGAAGAGATTGTAAGTGTCACTTCGCCATGAGGTCATCTTTTTTCTGTGTGTGTGTGTGTGTTTTGCCAAAACTCGCAGGCTCTACCATCTACGCTTTTTTTGGGTGTTGAGAAAGGATGCAAAAGAACAAATTTCACAGATTGTGGGATTGTGAGATCAGACATAGCCTCAAGTGCAGATGACATGCAAGGATATTGGATAAGTTGGGGAATCTGGCTGGATATTGTGCGAGAGAAAAGATGAAATTATTTACTCTATGAACGATTTCACTTTTTCAAATTCGTTCTTGACTCTGAACGAATTTTTTAAAAGAGCAAATCCATTCTTGATTTGAATGATTAAAATACTTCTCAACATATAAGATTCAGTTTTTTTTTTCCCACTCTTTATCGTGTTCTGCAAAATACTTTCCACCATATTTTCTTATGGAAGTAACACAATGTTTGCGTAATAATAACAATAAATGATCAACTTAATCAATTTTTTTGTCTTTGAAGTATTATGTAAGTGGGTTTTATATTTAGGATTAGAGGGAGTTTTTTTATTACAGAGATTTTTTCTTTACAGGGGATGGAGAGTTGAAAAACAGAAAATTTTAAAAAGAACACTGGGTTGCAAAGGGAGAGACGGGTATGCATGTGATCGACCATATCTGAACATTTCCTTATTTTGGGGCCCTAATAATAGGCCTCTTTTTGGGCTGGGCCCCCCTCTCCTCTCTCTTGTCCTCAAACTTTCATTTCAATTTTTTTTTAATGAAGTTACATTTTGTTATTTTCAGATGAATATTTGCCTCCCTCATGCTACAATTTTACGTTATTACTAATAGAAGTTAGGTTTAACAGAATATCTATCGGGAGAAATGCCTACGTTTTGTACTTGACAATATTTTGAACAAGATCGTTTCTAATAGAAAAATACATATTGATAGAAAAAGACAAAAATCCTACATTATTTACCCCTCCATTCACTATTTCCTCTTTCCTTTAAAGTTTTTTTTATATACATAAATTTTAGGAAAAGGGTTGGACTCACCTACGATCAAAAGACAGGGCACCTAATACTTAATCTGTTGGGGCCTGTCCCTACGGGCATGGGAGCATGACAAGTAACCTTTTTTTTTTAGCCTAATAGGTAGAAATCTCCCAACTTTACTACGCTATGATGATGCTCTCTCAGCGCTATGACTGGAGTTACAAAAAAGTGACACTCCCCAAGATCAAACTCCTTCTTTTTGGTGAGAGAGTCCGACTCCTTTGACAGCTGAACCCACGAATGAATGGTCTTTAAAGTCTAATTAACTTCTATTTTTTATTATAGAATAATAGAGATAATCATGGAGACAATTGATAAAAGGATATTAAAAAATTAATAAAATGTTATATTAATTACATTTTTAGTAATGTGTATAAATGAATGCACAAATAAAAGGATGAGAGAGGCCAGATAACCTTGTAGCTTATCTTGACCCAAAAAAATAACCTTATAGCTCAGTAACAATGTAACATAAAAGTTTTTTGTCCATAAAAAGGAGACTATAAATTCCATCTTACTTACTCTTCTGGTCCTTAATATAGGACTTAATTCTTGAGTTAGTTTTGGTCCTAAATATAAGACCTATTTATCATTTTTATCAATTTTCTCTAAATTACCCCTATAGATGTTCCTTCAACTATAATCAAGTAGAAGAGGGAGAGGGGTATTAAGAAAGATGATTATGGTATTTTAGGAAAAATGTGTCCCTTTTTTTATAATTAACTAACTTATCTAACTTTTTTAATCTAATCAAATTAGTTAAATAGGTCTTATATTAAAGACTGAAGGAGTATAATCTTAAACTGGACGCCTCTAAACAAGAGGGAGTTTGGAGGGAGAGAGACGGTGGGTGATGCATGAGGGCGACAGGAGAAGGGGAGATATAGACAATGGCTCCCTATCAAGGGCCCGTCGGGGATGAGAGCCAACAGCTTTAAGGGGTTGGAGCCTGAGGGGAGGATCACGTGGTGCTAGATGCAAGGGCGTTAGCATGGTCCCTATCCCGGTCATTGTGGACCCCACTCATTCACAGCATCCGCGTGATCGCCACCGTCCCCATTGTGTACACTTCATCATCCTTCCTCATTCCTTCGCCCTCCCTACCTCTGCCACCTCCGGCTCTAGTCCTCCGCTCTTCCTTTCCCCCGGCCGCCCTTTACAAACGCATGTAGAAGCTTTTATCTATTTCATTTCAGAGATTTTTTTTTTTTTTTGCGATCAATATGTAGAGAGAATTTGTTTTTCCGAAACATTCCTTCCATTTAATTCGATTGTTAGCTTTTTAATTATTTAAATTTTACAAATTATACATTCAATAGAAGTGACACTTTTAAAAAAATGTCACAGAAGATAAAGATGAATATGATCTTATTTTTAATTTACTCAAATTAATTAATTAAGTTTTCCAATGAAAATCAGAGAGCATATTGCAAACAAAATAAAGTCTATCTCAATTTTAGAATTTCTTAGGCTTTTTACTGTAATTAAATGGGTGTCTCGGGACTCAAGTGTAGTTATTATTGATAAATAATGTCATTCCTTATAATTTTAGGACAACATTACATGATAGACAAAAGTATATCTAAATTATAATAGAATAGAATAAAATAGAATAGTTCTTAATGTGCGATGAAGAATAGAAGAAATCTTCATGTGGGTGAGACGAGGTTAAGTACCAGACAAGTACGGGAAAATCTTGAATTAAATAGATTGAACTTCAAAAAAAATTTTGCCAACTTATTTTTCTTTAGTTGAAATTTGCCAACTAGACTTCAAAATTTAGCTTTTGAATTGAATATAAAATATGATTTAAATTGATTTTAAAACCTTTTTTTTTTAAAAAAAAGAAGGATTTTGCGGAGGAGAGGGAAGGTCCGTACGAGAGCGTATGATTAGATTTAGAAATTTAGAATAAAAATGAAGGAAGCAGCTCGTGCGCCTGAATCGTCAACATCATTCATATGGTAAAATGCCTCTCCCGTGGGACCTTCCTTTTCAATCTCTCTCTCACCACAATCACATTCCAGGGCCTCTTTTTGACACTTAATTACATCTATGCACTTCCTAAATTTGAATCTAATTAAATTAGTCTTAGAAAATGAAAAAAGGTTTGGTGACAAGAATTCGATTATAATACCAGTATTCATGTGTGTACGAAGCTATTGATATTGCCAGATGCAACACAGCTGAAGCTCAATTTGAAACAACTCTTAAAAAAAGTACTTCTATATTTCAACAGACAGAACTCTTTTTATATATTTATTTTATACTGTATATAATCAATTTTTTAAAATTTTATTGGTGAAAATAATCACTAGCAAACTCTAATAACAAGTGAGAATTTTCATTTTATATTCTAAAATTGGTCATTCTATGCTGTTTTGTTGCCACTAGAACTTTTTAGTAATTATGTTCTTAAAATTTCATAGCAATTCTCCCAAAAGCGCACACACATATATCATAATGACAAATGAATTTACCGCTCATGAGGATTAAATAAGATTGTTAACCATTGACGTAACTTCTGAGTGAGGGTCTTCATTTAGTTAAATACATATTTTAGCTCGCTGATTTTATTTAATTAAAGTAAATAAAAACAACTACTCAGTATTCTTAATGTAAGGTGATGTTAATGCACCAAAAATTTGTTTAAAATACTGAGTATTATTAGAAAGAATATTTTAATATATTGGCCATCCGCCATTGGGTACATTTTACTGTTAGTATTATTACTATATAGTGATGGTAAATAGAAAAAAAGAAAAAGCAAGAAAGAGGGGGAAAATAAGATGCGATGAGGTGGGTGGGTGGGCATCTAGAATGATGCAGTTACTGTCTGCTGTCCTTCCTGTCTTTCTTTCACTTCACTGTCTCTGCCGCTGCCACACGCTTGCTTGGCTCCACTCTCTCTCTCTCTCTCTCTCTCTCTCTCACTCAGAGAATGCATGCATGCATGCACTATAAACAGTACTCCTTCCCCTCCTTTCCTTTGTCTTTTCCTCCTTTCCTTTCTTTTCCCCGCTCCTATATTGTCATTTTCACCCCTCTCTCTCTCTCACTGCTTCAGAGCATGTATATATACATGAACGAAGGAGAGAAAATTAATGACCCTAGAGGGGCATCTCCTATACAAACATGTCCTCTTTTTTATCTGTCTTTCTTGATATAAGTCAGAGCATTTTTAATTATCTTGAACTTGAGATTAATCTTTACTAGATCGGAAGTGTTAAGATGACAACCTTCTCAATAAATATTTTCTTACAGAAGTGAAACCGCTTGCCTTGTTATTAGTGATTGTTCTTTTACTGATTTAACTACTACCCCATAATAATATCAAAAACACTTGCATAACATTCTCATATATCCCCAGGCACACTACTCTTCACTACATTTTGCTCAATAGTTTCTGCACCATCATCTGATTGTGATCCTAACACTATCCCTCGTTTCAAAGAAACATCCTCACTAGTGAATGATAATGTACTTTCATTTGTACTTTCATATTGCTGATTTATTTCTTAAAACACAATCTAGTTAAGGGATTCAATATTCTGCTGATAAAACTATATACAATATAATGACCTTACACACAAATGATGCAAAGTCTAAACAACGTACACTGCAAAGTGACTGATTCTTCAATCCAAGTTGAAAGATTTAATTCTAAAGGCCTCGAACACTTGGGATGGATATTATAACTCATGGTAAAGTCCTTATTGGGGTAACAAAATTATCTCAAAATGTGATTGTCTGAATTTCAGACAATCTTCAAGATGTAGGTTCTATTTGGATTAGCATTTAAAATTATTTATAAGTATATTTCACGTAAGTTAAGATAAAATTTTTCTCACATACTTATCTCGCATTCTGTAAATCATAACTAAAAATATATCTATAAATCATTCCAAACAAGGCAGTAGTTAGGTTGTACCATAGGCTGCTTCTTCTCCACTAGCTAATCTTCATGCACTATGCAATGACCAAGAAAATGCAGTGAAAAAAATGGACCAACCCACTAGCCATTTCAAGAGATCAGTAGGTAGGGTTTAGTATTTAGAATAGGATCTAGCTAGACTAGGGTTATGCTATAAAATCTGAATCTTACAGCACAGTCACTCTGAGTGAGATTTATAGACACTTCACAGATCATCAATGAGATTGAAGCAATTATATATGTGCATAATAGAATACGCATATGGTCCTTTTTCACATGCTATATATAGCTGGACTCAAACGATAGCTAGATAGATACATATACGAGTTGTACTGCTTAATGACGACATAGAGAAGTAATGGGTAAGTACAAGGCAACTTATTTATACAATTCAGAAGGCTGATATAGATAAGATCAGTGACACTGTATATTACGCTCTTATGTATAAATCTTCTGTAATTTGAGCCTCAAAATTGTTATCTTCGTGTCCTACACGCACACACACACATGCGCACAGATCAGAGAGGCCATATCATCAGTACCATGTGATCATAAATAATGCTGATAGCAGCAGAATAGACTCTACAAGCCACGAGGCCTGCCTTCTGACTTGCATGTGCCTGCCACATATAAATTGATCCAACTTTGATTTAGGCTCTGTTTGGGTGCTCCAAAACCGTGGTTTCAGAAGCACTTTTCTGCAAAATGAGATAACCTCCTCCACATATTTATTTCGTAATCCGTAAAAGCACTTCTGAAACCATGGTTTGGTTTTTATCCAAACACTCCCTTAAATTCTCAAACCTCTGAAACTTTTTGGGTTATATATACTCATATATATATATATAGCTTAATTAATTGTCTATAAACTTGAGACTAATTGGCAAGAGACTAATTGGAAGTAAGCAGAAATTATGGAAAAAGGGAGATTTCAGAATGGAGAACTGCTGTGATGACTGATGACGAGACAGAGAGTGGGGGAGTGTTGAGACTGCGTATGACCTATACTCATATATATATATATATATCAATTCAAACCCGTATACATATATACATATAGAGAGAGAAAGAGACCCCAGTCTGAAGTTCTCAGAGCAAACGCTAGTCAAAAAGCCTAAGAACTCTCCCTAACTTTTGGTTCTTGCTCTCACTTCACTCCAACAAGTCGTCCCCACCAATATATTTGCTTAAAGAGAATTTTGGTCCGCTTTTATATATGTTGGATTGTTAGTTTAATATTTGTGTTGCAGTGATGTTAATGTAGATATCATAGTTTATATGATCCTGCAATAATCTCTCTCTCTATATATATACATATATATATACGATCCCAAATCACTTAAATTGTCTCTGATGTGTCTTTTTCGCTTTCTTTTAGCCCTGAGCTTTGTCAATGTATTTAGATATATTAATTCTGAATATAGTACTTTGGCGCCACTCTGTCATGTTACTATTATTTAATTTCGCAATCAAGAGATTTCGTTGTGGTCTTGAGGAAGGTATATGACTACCAAAACGCTTTAATGATAGTGAGCAGTCGAAACCTATTACTCTTCTGGTTCTAAATATAAGATCTATTTTGTAGTGTAAATGGGTCTTATATTTAAGACCGAAGGAGTATTATTTTTTGTGTGAAAACTTATAATTATAAACTGGTTAGTTATTATAGGACTTTTCAGTGAACATATTTTTTCCTTGAAATCTTATAGTAACTGTGGGACATACTTCCTTTTTCTCTATTAACTTGTCCCAATATGAATTTTCATTTTGTATTAACAGTAAATGAATTTATTAGACATAGACTCGATTCCATATACGATGAATCACATTAGTTAACAATTTGTAAATACAGAATATGATTTACTTAGATTATATTATTAGTAATCAAATAATTGATTATCACAATCACACGCACAACAAACAGATTAATAATATATGTGAAAGAAAACACACAAGCTTTTCTAGGCAAAAAATTGTTAATTGTAGTAATTAGTTGGGAGTTATGATAATGGACATTGGTTGGCAATATGATATGGCCTTGCTTGTGACACATAAAGCCCATCGTCCAAGTGGGCTTCATAATAAATAATTTGGCTTATTATATCAGTCGCCGCCCTCATTTTTTTTCAAAATACAAAGCTTTTTGTTTTTGGCTAAATAGAGGTATTCTCCTATTAGAAAAAATCCTATTTGAGATATTGTCAAGTACTACGTATGGATACCTCTTCCCGTAGGAATTCAAATTTGGTTCACAGAGCATTGAATTTTAAATGATCGATTGTGATGAATTATATATTCTTTTGAAGTTCAATATTAAATAGTATCGACTATACATGGCCATGCTCAGTTAGAAAAACATAATTGAAATGATATATATTAAATGACAGTTTTAATGATGCTAATTTAAGATGGTTATCAGATTGAACATTGTTAAAAAAGTGACAGTGACATCTTCGCAATTATATGAACGTATATTTTACTTTTCACGTTATTTAGAAAACCACCGTTAAGAGTATTTTTTATGATAGTTTTTTTAAAAAATATCTTAAAAAGTCTATCAGAATTTTAAAACCCTTTCCATCAAGTGATAGTTTTTTTACTTTTGACAATCAAAGTTCATGGTCCCCTACTATCACCCCCACTCAATTTTCTCCCTCCTCCCACCTTTGCTGGCATTTTCCCTTGCTCATATCATCTCCATCATGTTCTTCTGTCACCGTCGCCTTACCTTCTTCATCCTTATCTATAAGTTTTTTGCCCTTTCTCCTTCATTCTTTTCGTGGATTTCATAGTTTTCACAGTTTGATTGTTTGAAAAGATGTGAGTAGTGTTCTCTTTGATTAAAAACATGATATTTGTTGAGTTTGAATAGATTTTTTTTTATCAGTCTCCTTGCTTAAACATATTTTAATACATGGAAGCTTGAATAGATCTAATTTTTCTTGTCCTTTTGTGGATATGAATTTGACAACCAGAAATTCATGAGTTTTATCAGATCTAGGTCCTCAATTTTACTTTCATCAAATCTTAGTAGCTTCAATGGTTGAAAGCTTTGATATTTTACTAGTAACAAAGGGCTTTAGGTTTCGAGCAAAGCGAGAAAAGAATTTAACAAATAGTAAATAAACTTTCCACAGCGGTTATTTATACAACTATTATGAAAGTCATATACCATGATGGTTATTAAACTGTTGTGTAATCCTTTATATTTTTACATTGATGGATAGACGTTGCACTCAAAACACTGTGAAAAGCTTATTTTAACCACCGTAAAATGCTTCTTTTGTAGTAGTGTGAAACTGCAAGACTAAGATAAAATTCACAAAACTTTAAAACCTCTAGCTTGTTTAAAAAGCCAAAAAGATCAAGTTTATTTTACTGAACTAATTAAATATTAAGGGAAATGGTTATAATTAGTTAGAAAATTACCGATACGGTGACAAGAATATATACAAATGAAGGTAGGGGCGGCAGGCAGGGGATAGAAAGCTGAGGAGTGAAAGTTAAAGTGCGAAGCTGAAGCCAGCCCACTTGCTCCGTACACTACAAATGAAAACAAACTGAATATCAAACTGATATAACTGGTGACACTTCCTGTGGACCTCCCTCACTTTCATTCATTCAATAGGGTTAGTATCATTATTATTATTTGTTCTTATGGTTTGATCAAATTTTGATTTTGATCCCTATAATTTTAAATTGTTGATTTTATTCCTATGGCTAAACTCAGATCAAGTTTCTACAAAACTACAGGGATCAAAACGGAAATTAAATGAAATTGTAAGGATTAACAATGATATTAACCCAAAAATATATCTATTTGTTAATATATGTGATCAGTTTGAAATGAAAAAATAAATATAATTGAAAATAGGCTATATAAATGACATAAGAAAGGATGATATGGAAATGATGGGGTAGGGGGACCCAAAAGGCACAACCCACCAGCAGCAGCAGGTAGTGTTGATAGGTCCACAGGAGTGACATATATATACTTCCGAAGTTTGCACATGCTCTTTATATATTTTAATTTTTATTAATATTTTTTTGGTGGAAATTTTTATTAATATTTATTTATCAATAATATTGTGCGTGTGTGTCTCTGTGTGATGATATAATATCTTTTGCTATCCATCCAACTAATCCTTTGTTGCCTACAAAGTTGCGTGGATATATATAGATACATATATGCTGTATCCCATCATCAGATCTCCCCCATTCATTTTATTATTCTTTTTATGATGCGGCTTCAAAAAAAAAAAAAGATGGATACTGTTGAGCATCCATGCATAGAAGAGAAGTAATTGGTGTAACGAGAAACTTAAATTTTGGGTTGTCTCAGATCTATTGGCGAGATTTGAGGACTAAAATCAGATTCCAAGCCTACTTTAGTTTTTGCAATGTTGCTTCTTCTTTTTTTTTTTTGTGTTCTCATCATGTTAGCTCTTTCCATTATTATTATTTTTTTGCTAAAGCATAGGTATCCCTTATTAGAGGCAATCATATTCGATTGTTATTATTGTTGATATGTTTTGCTGTTTTATATCTATTTTGTTGGGCTTTCCTCTTTAGTTTATTTGAACTTTGCTCAAATTGATCGAATATGACTGGATGGCTTTTTAATTTTATGCAATTCTTTTATTTGGATCTGAATAAATTTGATGTTTTATAAAAAGAAAATTCATTTATGTCCTATGTCAGGTCGTTAAATTTCACATAAAACTTAACTGTATATAATAGATTTATAGGAAAATGAAAAAAATGTTGAAAAGAACATGGTTATAAGATGTTATTATGATCAACTCCATCTCCATGCGCAATTATATTTTCTTCTTTCAGTTTTTATACCAGAAGGTGGGTAGTACTACTTAGGGGCTAATGTGCCCATAATACATGTTTGATTAAGCCCAGAAAATTCTTGCAATTTCCAGGAAGCTTATCCGAACCATAATCAAATTATTACTCTGTTCTTACTATAAGGTACCCTCCAACTGTTTCACCACAACTAAAAACAAATGGTTAAGTCATTAAGGCCCTTGTGTATACCTATAATTATATATTGTAACATAGTGGGAAATATGTTTTCGATGTGGAAATCCTGCTTCAATTCATCCAAATATCACATTCCAACAGTAATTTTTGTTTTGTACGAAGTCTTTCTCTATAACTTACAAATTAATAATCAGCTCCATATCCACATAGCTTCCTTTGAGAAAATACTGCCGTGTTCATTAATTATGGTTGCTTTAAGAGAGCCTCTCACCTTTTTACAGCTTGCCTTCATATTTACTAGTAACTACTTAAAAAACCCATCACCCAAAATACTTAACTGTTAATTCGACATCTAATCGAAATTTTAATCCTACTAGTTAAAAACTACCATATTCGATTTCATATATAAGTTACAATTATTACCTACCTCACACGTGTCATAAAAAGTAGTCAAAATTTATTTTTTCTCGTACACTCTGTTCTAAATTATATTTAATTTTTTTTCAACCTTTTTCTTGGTAACTAATTAATCTAATTTTAATTATTGTTTATTACACTTCACCCTCTTTATGTGTTGACTCCAATATTTTAAATTTTGACTTAGAGATATTATGTGAAAAATAAGTATTTAATGACGGAGAGGTGAACTTATTTTTTGGATCCTTAGACCTTCAATGAAATTACTTATATTTGAGATTAGGTGGAGCGAATCACTTCTTTTGTTTTCTTTACGCGTGACTTGACTTTGTAGTTTATCTTTAACCAAGACAATTGAATAATTAATAGTCTTGGTTACCATTGATAAAAATCGGTCAGATCCAGTTGAAAAATAAGTTTGGTTTATGGATCATCAAAGCAATTTTTATTTATGATAGATTTCGATATTCACTATATATACATATATATAATCAAACAGCGTCAAAGTTTATTAATTGGGATATTTTTATGCAGGTAGCTAAAGGAGGAAAAGGGGCAGATAAAGGTGGGCACATTTTCTTTTTAATTTTGAGCAAACATCTGGCATTAATACCTCAACCACTTCATTGAGCAGTACAATGTTGATTTCTGTAAGTAGCCAGTTACAGATGTGAAGCACACATAGCTGGAAAAGGCCCTCAAGCATACATATATACTAATAGAAGTGGAAATTTAGAAAGTCACTTTATATATACATATCTGCCCACCTTCTTCATCATATTTCTTCTGTTTCTTTTTTATCCCTTCTTCTCTAATGAGAGGGTAAACCACGTGTGCACATACATTAGTGTCTACCTGTCTATGTATTACTCCCTCCAATCCTTAATATAAGAACCGGTTGAGAGTAATAAATTTGATATTAAATATAAAATTTCAATGTATTTTGTTTTTTATATTCATCATTTTTTAAAATTAATTTATTTAATTTATAAACTGATATATAAATTAATGTTAATGTTAATTAGAATACTAGTTATTGAGTAGAGTTAATTAGTTATTTCTTACTCACCTGCTGCGAGGCTGTAATCTATATAAAGAGCCATTCACTTCATGTATAAGGAGTTATGGGATGGGGAGTCCCCACCATGCTGAATGAGGTTAACTTGGGCCTCTCTCGGGAGTCTTTAATAGTTTTAGGGCTAATCACTCTTGAAAGGGTTTATTATTGCTGTTTCTCCTGCAAACATATTGAATCTTTCTTAATGAGATTTTATTGGGTTTATTATCATCGTTTTAACCCAGTCATTTAGTCAACACTTATGTACATAGATATTTTAATAAGAAGATCATATTCTATTTATTATAATTAATTAATTTATCTAATTTTTATAATATACTCATATTAGTTAAGTATAAAGTACAGGAGGTGTATAGTAATTTATAAGGCTCTTCACTGTTTAACTGGTCCTGAAAATTACAGCAAAATGATTGATGATAACTTAGAATTATAGTTTAACTTCATCCATGCATTAATTAATAATATGTGTGTAGATACAAGGATTGGGGACCATAAAACAACCCATACCTTTATTTCTTGGGAAAATTCCAGAAAAGGTCCCTCGAATATATGAAATCCCAGATTTGGTCTTGGAATTTCGAAAATAACAGAAAGGGTCAGTGATCCAATCTGTCATTTGTGAAATTAAAACCAGTTGACAATTTTGCCCCTGACTAAGTGAGTAGTTATTCTCTACACAAATCTAGGTAACGCTTACACTGTTCTAGTGATTACAAGATTAGTTGTAGTTAATGATTACAAGATTAGTTGTAGTTAATAATAAGGTGCATGACTATGAAAAAGTGAGTAGTTATTCTCTACACGAATCTAGGTAATACTTACATTGTTCTAGTGATTACAAAATTAGTTGTAATTAATAACAAGACACCTGAATATGAAAAAACGAGTAGTTATTCGCTACATGAATCTAGGTAATGCTTAAACCCTTATAGTGATTTCTTAAATCATTGTAGTGAATGAATACAAATGAGGGCAAAATTGTCAATTCCTCTTGATTTGCCAAATGACAGATTGGGTCACTGACCCTTTCTGTCATTTTCAAAATTTCAGGACCCAATCTGAGATTTCATATCTTCGAGGGACCTTTTCTGGAATTTTCCCTTATTTCTTTCCTTTTTTTTTTAATAAAATAAAAAGGAGGTGAGGGGTGGCTGCTCACATGGCTGCATGTGATGGGAACGGGGAAGGTTTTATTTTTTTCGACATGAAAATTTAGCTCTTTATGTTTATCTTTTTCCTCTAGCTGCCTGCCCCAAGCCAGCTTTGAAGAATTTCCTCTTTTTTTAAAAAAAAAAATTCAAATTCATGAGATCCTTTTATTTTGGAGAGAAGATGATGATGACTCGAATATTACAGAGCGGCTGAATTTCATTGGTTCCTTTGATTTGTCTTTTTATAGGAAGATTATTGTTGTTTACGCATATGACATGTTTGTGAGTGTTGTGTGTGTTATGAATATGTGACCCACTGCGCACTCACCGGGAAAGTAAGCCAATTTGTCGGTAAATTTTTAAACTCTTTCTGGGCAAAATTAAATGAATTTACACCTTCATTTCCCTTACTTTACTCCCACTTTGGATTCAAGCTTTTAGTAATAATACTGAGAATTTTGCCCCCTCTTACAATTCTAACTGCAAAAAAAAAAAAAAAAAAACAGCGAATTAACAATAGAATTCTCTTGTTAAGTGAATGAATTCCATTTGCTAATTTGCTGTTTTTTTAATATAATGAATCTAACCGGCTTGATATGGATTAGTTCAATGAGAGAACTTTGCTGCTCTTGTGTGGTTCTAAGTTGTTAGCCGGCTTGACATGGATTAGTTTAAACCTAATATGGCTTTGGGGTGGTTAAATAAAAGGGGGGAAAAAGAATTAAGATTAGTATTATACTCTCTTTCTTTCACAGCCTTCTCTCTCTATAAAGCTGGTAGATCGATTTATAAATGGTAGGGTGGTCCATGTGAGCTCGATAGAGAGCTAGCTAGCTTTGTGTAGCTAGGGGCAATTGGGCATGGCCTTATAATCTCTCGCCCTCTCTTCTTTGCTATGTTCTCTGTTCTTCTTTCTGCATTTCCTCTCTTCTTGTTTCTCCTTCTCAGCATGTCATGAGACAGATCTGAGGGTCAATTCTCTGTTCGAGTCCTGGTCATGCTCTTCCACAGCTTTCTTGAACTTCTTGAGCGTCTTGGTTGGTTAATTGGAAGCCCTAGAAGCTCAAGAAAGCTGTGGGATAACATGGCGATTCAGGCTTGTTTAGTTTTCCTTTGTTTAGGATCTATTGTACCGTGTGAGAAGATCTAGAAAGTTGCAGAATTTCCCGACGAAGAACCACGACGACGGCGTATGGTGAATTCCCAAGTTGCTCTTTTTGTTATCCTTATCCTTTCGTCGACTCAGATTAATTATTCTCTCATATGCGGTAATTAATTCTCTTAACCCATCTACTGTGAATTTTGCGTCTTAATTAATTTCTCTCTGGTTAGATCGATCTAAACCCAATCGTTTTCTTTCTCTTTCTCTCTCTCTCTCCTCTGTCTCTTTCTCTCTTTCAGGAAAGAGCAGGAAAAAAGGGATCCGGTGTACCGGAAAAATTCATTTCAAATCTTTCGTTTTCCACGGGAAGGAGAAAACCGAAGGTATGGTTGTTAATTTGTACAGATTTAACACATTTCTGTTTGGACCCTGAAAGCTCAAAGCCAATAGTTTTGTGTTAATTAGTACAACTGAGGATGAAGAATAAGAAACACGTTAATTTGAGCCATGCAGGGTATAGAATTTTGGTGGGGTAAAAAGTTAACGAGAGAAACTGAAAGATTTGATGAAGCGGTGAAAAAGAAAAAGTTACAGAGATTTGGTGTTTGAATGAATTAATAATAATGGTGCAGAGAGAAAGAAGAAAGAAGATTCCCAAAGGGCATTTATGAACGATGATAAATTTCTTAGTGTTGGGCCTTTTAGTGAAGAGCGAATCCATATATCTCTCTTCCTACATTTCTGTGAAAAAGGTTAGCCTTTGTCACCATGTGACATCATTTTTTTAAAACCACTCCCTCTTCTTCCCCACCTGACATCATTTTCCCATCTCACATTTTCACCCTTCTCCCTCCCCCCCCCCCTCTGCGCCCTGCCTGTCTCTTTCTCTCTACACAGCCAAGTTGGTGCTGAAATCACTGTAATTTATGATACTTTGCTGTCATTGTAGGTAGGTTTTCAATCTTCTTCTCAATTTTTACACCATATTGATAATTCCCTTTGCTCCTAACTACACATATTGTTTGACAACTTTTTTTCTGCTTAATTTAGATCTTTCAATTTTTCTGCATAGGCCATTTCCTGATTATTAATTCTTTATCCCCATGAATAATTAGGTTAAATCGCTTAATTATCATGCTATATTAGTCTAACATATTGATATCATTATTAACAGATTCATTTGCCTCTTATATTCAAATGTACATACATGGATTTTTATGTGTGTGTAGTGTGTGTGTGTGTGTGTGTGTATAGGATTCATCAGGGACTGGTATTGCCGTGGAAGTCAAAAGAAGGCCTGCAATGTGGTAGAGTTATAACTATTATAGATGAAGAAAGAGACACATAGAGAAAATAAGATTAACTCAAAATAGCAGCTTTACCAAATGATAAAGCATAAAGTTTTTACAATTTGAAGGGATTAGCCAAAGGGAACACAACAACTTGTGCAGAGAGGGGGGTAGGTCCACCAAAAATCAGTTTAAAAATCAGACACTCGACAGAGAGGCATGGCCACGTTTCTGAGCTTCCTAAAAGATATGATTATTATTATAATAGTACCCTGCGTGTGTGTTCTTATTTGCATTATGCAGTAACAGTGAAGCATGCCATATGTTAGGCTAACTTTTTAGAGGTTGTTCTTTTCTTTTTGAGCAGATGGGAAATAGTGGGAAAGTTTGAACACAGACACACGAAACCTCAATTCTGAATCACATGAATCTCAGTTCGTGAACTGTGACACAACATTGTATGAATAATGTTGCAGCAGAAGAAGTGAGGCCCCCAAAAAAAAAAGGAAGCTGAATTCTGAGCCAAGTTTCGTAGTACGGAATTATTCTTTGGTTGCTTTTTGAGACCATAGAGTTTGAATCCCAGCTTTTGTTTTTGGGAAAGAAGAAATGCAGTTTACTACTTGTGATTAACTCTTGTGTATATATCTGCTTCTCAGTTTCTCATGCAATGTAGTTAAAGTTGTCACTCATTATATATATCTCTGTACTTCTTTACTGCAGGAAACCTAATAAGGGTAGATTTATAAGGTCGTATAGGGTTTATATGCACAGAAAAAAATGGACTTTAATTTCATATATCATCAATTGAGTCGAATCAGCAAGGAAAGTATTTAAGAAAGAGATAGATATCTTGAATGATGATTTTTATAAGGAACATGTCATTTGAGGTGAGTTAATAATAAGCTATGCAGTTAGAATCAATCAGATAGATATCTTATTTAAATCGCATTTAAAAGGTTTAGGTTTTTACTACGTAGGACTCAATTATAATACTACCTCCGAACCTAATTATAAGAGCTAGTTGACTAATTTGAGGAGATTAAGGAAAGAAGTTAAGTTAGTTATTTATAATAAATATTTATTATCTTTCCTAAAATATCCTTACTAATCAAGTATATTGATTAGAATTATTATTGTTAGAAGGACTACTTCAGGAAAAAAAAAACATAAATATGAAAAACAAAGTGGATTGGGGTATAATATTTAGGACCAAAATAAAAATCAAACAAGGTCTTATATTAAGGACCGGAGGTAGTACCTTCTTGGCTTCTTTAACTTTTTGTTGTATGTTCGTTTAATGGCATATTTTATGTTATACAGCTAATAACAACCAAGCATACGTATGCATACACAAATATATATACATATAAGGTTAAATAAAAACTTAATTATGATCCCAAACAATATATACCTGTGTGTGTGGGTGTGTGGATTCTACTATTCCGAGCATGAGCGGACGACCCCACTTCCTTTTTCTTCAAGTCCTGATCAGTGTCAAAATGGCTCATTTACATATGGATATATACATACATATATATGTATATATATAAATCCCTTCTAGCCATAGATCATATATATATATATAACATTTAAACTTCACAGCTCAGTACCAATTAATCTGCAGTAACCAAGGACACTGCAGTGAACGACCTTCACATTCATCAGGTCATGTACTGATATATACACTCACCAGAGAAACCCCCAGATGAAAACATCATGACTCAGATATATGAGTGTTTGTATGTATGTATGTATGTAATGTATGGATGGACGAAGGGCAGGGCAGTTGAATGAAAGAGAAGGGACAGGAAGGGCAGCATGAAGTGTAGGGCATGGTATTGACGTAAGAAAACTGATGAACAAAGAGGACGCCATATGAAAATAGTAACCCTTATCCCTTTCTGATGTGAAAGTGCCTCAACAAACAACAAAACCAAAACCATACATCGCTTGACCCGTCATCTCACCAAATGTATAGCCAACACTTAAATTATATATACGAATTCTTTTTTTTTTTTTTAAAAGGGAACCAATCCAAATATCCATTGGATCTAGCTAGCCTATCATATTATTCCTTACCTTACCGGTATATATATGTTTCTGATTCTCTTTCTTTCTTTTTCTTTTGTTTTTTTTTTAATATGCAGAGGTATCTTTCTTTTTGAAATAATCCTATTCGAAGTATTGTCGAGTACTAAATATGAACACCTCTGATAGCAAGAATTGGAATTCGGAATGTGGTTTACTGCATTATGGAAAACTAATTCATTTCGCTGGATTCAACTCCTATTGGTTCTTTCTTTTCCTTTCTAGAATAATATATATCAAATTATAGATGAATGATCAATTATAATTAGAGTAAACTAAAGCCCCCACGCAAACACAATATTTCAACCAAAACAATAGTCCCTCTTATAATTTGTAAGAATTATTAAAGAAATTAGTTTAATTATTCGTAAAAAATGAATGTTATTTTTCATAAAATACCTTCTATAATTATTTGCATTGAAACTGCCTCTTGATGGAAACCCACTTAATTTATGTGTAATTGATATGAGTAGTTTCAAAAATAATTGTAAATATCAAAGATAAAGTTAATTGAAAACTTATATTAAAAACTCAATCTAACCTCCTATCTAGCTCCAATATTAGCAATAAGAAGAGTGCTTTAAAAAAAACAAAGAAAAGAAATGAATCCTTATATTGAAACCATCATCATGTTATAAAATTCAATCATGTTTGTTATATATTTGATTAAATTAATGCTGGAAACATGTGTGTGTTTGTGGGGAGAGAGAGGGAGGGAGGGAGAGGAATGTATGGTTGAATTTAGTACATCTCGTGGAATTACTATCTTGACCAGAGACGAATGTGTTCATCACTGTCATAATATAGCATAGATTAGAGAGCTCGTGGCTGTCTAGGTTGATCAGAATTATGAGCCAATCGATGCCGAACTTTCTGTTCTACATAAAACCAATGAAGCTCAACGTACGCATCAATGTAAAGATCGAGAGGATTGTCTATTAATCAACCCAATAAATTAATTTATCTTCTGTTCAACTCTTTTCACCGATCTCCCACCCTCCCCACATCACAAAGCACAAGAAAATCTAACTTTAGCAGTTTTCATCTTTCTCCAAGGAAAATAGAAAGTTATTAATTACTATATATATTCATATTTACTATTGACTAAGAATCAGACAAAAGAACATCTTTTGACTACAAAACAGGTATTCATCCCTTACCCCGCATTATCAGTTCATCAATCCCTTAAATATTTAACTAAGAGAAATAAATGCAGATACCAAGCAGAGGAAGAGAAGAAGATAAGAAAGGCGGAAACATCATAATCAATAAGTTGAAAAGTATTTGTCAGAAACAGAGAAATAACAAAGCCATTAAATCAGGAACAAATCAGCCTGTATGTTAGATTAGTGGGTTACATTAGGATATTGATCCTTGCAATTAAAGTGACATTGGTCACACACGACTTTTGCCTCGCATTATCTTTTCAAAAAGAAAAAGAGAGTTTTTTTTTTGGTTTATTTATTGGTTCCCTCCCTTTTTTATTCAACACGAAAACGATTGTTTACTGTTCCTAATGACCCTCACCAGAAGAAAACAAGCTGTCTAATTCAAATTCATGATTCATGATTTTAAATTATTCATTATTAATTTCATATATATGGACAAAATAGACATGAGTATATTGCTTCTTTTCTCATATATCCATCAATTCAATCTTTTTTCTTCATAGCTTTAATTCATATACTTGTCATTAGCTTGAGAGCCAACTGGGGACTCAAATTTGAATCTTATAAATTAGTTTAAATGAAAATAAATAAATAGTAGCAATAATTGATAACGAAAAGAAACAGTACTCGCAGGTGGATCATCATATCATCTAGCCAAATTCTCGAATCTGACAAAAACTATATAACTTAGAATGGAAAAGATAGAAAACCCTAGTTTTCATCTAGAAGCTGAGATGCTGCTGATCTATGCATTGTTTTCTGGGGTGTGTATGTGTGTGTGTGTGCAGATATAGGTTTCTTTAATGGAGACGGAAAAAAGAGCATAGTACAGTTTGCTGAGTAAATTGTTAGGGGCTTTCCTTATGGTTATTCTTTTCCATAAAAGCTTTCACCTAACACTCTAGCCGTCACTAACCAATTGGCTTAAAGGGCTTTCATTTTAAGCTGTTATTGGACGAAGCTTCAAACAAGAGAGATAAAAGTCACAGTATGGTCACACCCCTGTGGTCCATCGTCTAAAATTGAAATTAAAAACCGATGTCACTTCACAAAAAGAGAAAAAATTTAGAAACTCTTTGTTGTGGCTTGCAGATATTTTATGAACATACGGTATCTTCATATTTATATACAGATCAGCTCTTTGCTGGGATAAATCTGCAGAAGAAAATGCCTCTTTCTTACTGTAAATTATAGGAATAAGTTTATAGAAGCAGTGAATTAATGTGACTAGTGAGAATATGGAAGATGAATGATTGATTAATTAATAGGAACAAAGCTACAATAATGTGAGCTGAATCTGGGCAGGCTGGAATGAATATTTAATTACTGAACCCCCTGTGAGTTTGTCTAGTGAAATTAACAGCAAGAGAGAAGAAGAACAGATAGATCGAGGGGGGGTTTTTAAAAAAGAATTAAGCGAGACATGTTCGTGTTTACAAGACTCAAATGAAGACATTTGATCCAGCTATTAATTCCAACTCTTGCCTGCAATGGAGGCTACACATGGGGGGGGGGGGACGCTTTAAAACAAAAAGAAAAGGTTAGAGTATGAGGGAAAGAAAGGTTTTGAATCAAACAGCTAGCTAGCTAGCAACAAGCACAGCAATATAATGATAAAACTTGATGCAACACAGACCACAATTTCAAAAAGAAAGAGATAAGAAATTAAATAAACAAATCTATATATCACATCATACATCTATACAACGCATAGCAAAACATGTTTGTCATGTGCATTCAAAACAAAATACGCATCCCTCCAACATTTCCCACATAAAAGAGGAAAAAGAATGAAGACGAATTAGACACAAACAAAACCATTATTCAAATTTTTGCCCCTTCGTATCTGTATCACCACCTGTTCATCAGTGAAATGGAGATTAGTGCAGAAGAAGATGAAGAGACCAGTATGTATGTATAAATATACAAGTATAAATGGTCAGTTCATGGCCATGAATCTGAGAAATAATAAAGGTGCATATATCGTATAATTCTGACAGAAAAGTCAATGCTTTGTGACATCAAATCTGAGAACGATCTAAACCGAGATGCGAGGATTACAGGCAAAGCTTGAAGAATCTACAGCAGGATCTAATAATTATCCAAACTTGGAAAGTTGGTCGTTGACCCTATCTGTATCTTCCCACAGCTTTATTGAACCGCCAGAAGACGATTTGGCATGCATGTATATATAACACAAGAGCTTGCTCTTCGATGCAGTTCAAGAAAGCTGTGGAAGAATACAGAGAGAGCCATAATAATATAATGGATCGAAAGTCATATATATTAAGAGATTGGCTTGGAGGGTTCATGGCAGAGTAAAAACCCTAATTCAAGGGGAGGAGGGGGAAGAAGAAGGTAGGGGAAAGATAATGAAGGAAAGCGAGGGAAGGAGCACTGAGCACTGGACAGAGACAGGGAAAGAGAAAGAGAAAGAGAGAGGCTTAGGTGTAGGGGAAGAGAGGAAGAAGGGTGGGAATTTATAGCAGAATTTAGGGGTTTTTTTCTAATAATTAAGTTTTTGTCTGAGAAAAAAGAAATTTAATTCTGGTCTCACCAATCCCTAGAAGAATATTGGGCCTCAGATTACAGATTACTGAACCCTGCCTTTCTGGAACCCTAATTAAAAAGCTGACTACGTTTGATCCCATTAGACCCCCTAAATTAATGGCGCTATAATTAATAAACATAGCATCAATATTTGTGCGGCCATGATACACCCTGCCGGATCTGACGGTGCCGGTTGCCTCTTGCCTCTTGTTGGGGCACACCATTGGTCCCATCATTTTTTGGATCTTTTTTTAATCCAATTTCGACACGTCGTTACTTGGGGGATGTCTCCTACTTTCAATATTTTTTACACAGATAAAAAAATTTAAACTTTATTAACTCTCATTTAAAATTTAATAATTTTTTGATTTTATTTTTATTTAATATATATTATACCTCATGTAAATAAAATTGACACAATAATAAACAAAGAATAAAATTATGCATCCATATAAAATTTTTCTCTCACTATCCTGTAAATTAAAAAAAAATGTCTTTTCTTCTTACCTTACGAGGAGTAGCTTTTATCTCTTTTTATCATATCTTGGATTATGATGCACGAATAACTCAAATCATTACTTAACTCACTGATAAAATTACCAATCTGTACATATAATAAAATTTTTAACATCGCGTTATTTAAATTTCAAACCCAGCGTAACGCAATTTATTTTTTCAATTATATGCAACTTAAAAACGTGTCTGATTTAATGATACATATTGTGATGCGTGATTGTCTCAGACTCAATATCCTTAAGCACTCGATGATTTGATTTATTGCCAATTAGAACTCTTGTAATTAATACTCCTCCAGCCCTTAGTATAAGACTCATTTAACTAATTTGATTAGATTAAAGAAGTTAGGTAAGTTATTTAATTATAAGAAATATGACGCGTTTTTCCTAAAATACCATAATCATCTTTCTTAATACCCCTCTTCCTCTTCTACTTGATTATAGTTGAGAGCGTATCCATAGAGGTAATTTAGAGAAAATTAATAAATATAAGAAATGAGTCTTATATTTAGAACCAAAACCAACTCAATAATTGAGTTCTATATTAAAAGGGAGAGAAGTATATATATATATTCATATACCAACAGATGATGAGAGCCGGCACAAATCCTACAAACACACATATACATATGCTTAGGTGAATAGTAGAGATTGATTACAGTGAAATAGGCCATTGAGAATTTTCTTAATGACTCAGTAGAATGATGCCAAAGGACAACCTAGAAAACGAATATATGCAAGGCCAGATTCATTCGAGCTCAATTTTTTAATACCGGATATTTTAGAAAAATTGATGTGAGTTGGATCTACATAGCTGACAAAGGTTAGCATGGAATATTTAAGGTTTAAAGTACTTCTTTCAGTTCTTAATATGAAATTCAGTTGACTAATTTAGAGATACTAACTAAGCTAAATAAATTATTTTAAATATTTATATTTATCTTTTTCCTCCAAACTAATTTGCCTGACTTATAAACTAATATATCTAATTATGCCCATAAGTATTTCAAAAAGATCATGTAACATATGCCATAACTAAGTCATTATTTGGTTTTTTTTTAATCTTTTCAAATCAATCAATTAGTTTTTATATTAAGAAGCAAAGATAATAACACTTAACAAGTATGTTTATGAATGACTCTAAACAAGATCTTATAATTAGAACTAGAGGTAATACTTGCTAATAATTCCTTCTTATTAAAACTAAGGTTAATTTAAGTATTAATACAATATTTGATTCTCACAGTCTGTTCTCATTTTGATGTTGATTTCTATAATTTAAAACCATATGTTTCTTTGTGGTCCATCAAGTTTTTTTTTTCAATTTAAAACATTAGTTCTGATATTTTAATAAGAATTTTGATCATTTTATTCGTTAAAGGGCAAAAAATTATGATTTAAAACTATATGGAGTAAAACTAAAATGAGCAATTATAAGAACCAAACATTACATTAAGTCTTAATTTAAACTAACATACCGCGAACTATGCCCCAAGTCCTTATCGCTTAAACCAGCTTGTGATGGGCATATTTAGATAGCATATAACTAAAGTCATTCTTCTCTCTTAATGTCATACTCCTATCATTTTCATTGAATTTTTTTTCATAGTTTTACAATATAGAGTATTTCTTGTGAAGTGTCCACAATAAACTTGCATATAGTGTGAATGCATGTAATGTTAAAAGAATCACACTAAATTAATCTCTTAGAGAATATGTTCCAGCTTACACAAGACTAATATTAAGGTATTCCATTGGAAAATAATTTTATTTCCAGCCTGGCAATAAAAATTTTAAGTAGCCGTATTTTCCACATATATTGTTCGTGATTTTTTTTAAAAAATTTTGTCGCAACCAGCCAGGCTGCCCCTGCGAGACCGAGATCCGCCATTCTGCCCATTGGCAATTTATACTCCACGCGCTTCGTTGCCCGTTAAGCACACCGCTCAGCAGACGGCGCAATTAATGATCACAAGAATTATTGCCTCTGTATTTTTTTTTTCCTGCCCTTTATTATTACACTGAAAAAAGAGACAAAGTCAGAGGAGGAACGGGACATGCCTTGATTAATTTCTCTTTTGAGAAAATCATATCTTCAATATCACACTTGCTGTGGTTTAATATCACATTTCATGTGATATCCATAAGAGACTTATACTAATTTTAATCCTTTCAAAAAATCTAAGGGTGGTGTTATGTTACTATAGGCTGAGTGAGAGGCATTAAAATTTTAAGTAAATAATATATGATAGTTGTGTAAATAATTAAATTTTTAATAAAAATTATAAAATAAACTGCATCATTGAACAAAATAGAAAAACGCAGTGACTGCAATACCTAGAATTTATCTAATACTACTAGTACCTTGTGTCTTTAATATAAGAATAAGTTTGATATTCAATTTGAGTCTAAATATAAGATCTAATCAAATTTAACTCTCATATTTATTCTTTTTTTTAAGATAGTACTTGTAATAATTGTACATATTAAATGTGTCATCAAATAGTAGTTATTGCTAATACACATTATTTGTAAGGGTATTTTAGGAAAGGTAACATAATTTTCTTAATTTACTCAAATTAGTTAACTAGCTCTTATATTATGAATCGGAGGTAGTATCAAGTAATTATATTAAAAACTACACAATATACAAACTTATAGTAGTTATAATGTATTGAATGTTGTACTCTTCCGGTCTTTAATGTAGAACCTAACTGGGAAGTTGATGTTAATTCCATATGTAAGACATATTTCACGTGTTTATTAATTTTTTTCTCAAATTAATCCTGTTGATATTCTCCTAATAATAACTAGGTAAGAGGAACAGGAAGGGAATTAAGGAAGATACTTAAAATATTTTTAAAAGAGCATGTCATATTAACTAATTTAATTGGTATTCTTAATCTATTTAAATTAGTTAATTAAATCATACATTAAATACCAAAAAGTAATATTCATATATAGTCATGGACAATAGAATTTTTAATTGGTTGGGGACTCTTGTCTGCTATTTGAGCCAGGGTGGATTATATTGACCAAATATATTATTTTTATTACTACTATTATTTTATTATGATTAAAAAAGAGTGATAAAATATACTATTATTATTACTACCATTACATTACTATGATTAAAAAAACAGAAAATAAAGTACAAGTTTTTTTTTTGTTTTTGGCCAGGAAGTGCCAGGTAAGCTTCCCAAAGAACTCACAAATTCTCAACATGCTCTGTCTCTCCCTATCCTTTTTGTTTTTTTTTTTTTTAAAGAACTATCTCTTTCTCTATCCATACATTGCATTGGAGAAGGGGCACACTTTTTTTTTGGGGGGGGGGGGGGAGTGGGACGCGCGGCAGGGGGTTGAGTGTGGAGAGGGGAGGAGGGCCAAGGCGAAACCGTCCGAGAACAAAAATAAAGGAGCGGGGGAGGGAGACGACGAAGACAAAATTGAGGCTCACATGGCAGCATGTGGGGGGGCCCACGGGAGCTGGCTGCGTCGTGCGCTTATACATAGCACCATGGAATTGGGAATGCCTTGCTTCGGGGTATAATCGTCATTTGATCTTCTTTGTGCACCTTCCCGCATTTTCCGGGGGATGAGGTCGCTTTGTCGGCCAGCTCCTTTTCTGTCACCACCCCTCCTTTATTATCCTAATTTATATCTAACAGTCACCGCATTAATTCCAGTTTATTCTTTCAACTTTGAACTACTCACCCTTTCATAATATAAACCATTAGTTAATTTTTTAAAAAATTAAAAATAGTTAAGTCACTAGATATATCCTGAATAGATAAAAGTTACTTATTTTATTTTTATTAAAAATGTGATCTAAACATTCTTGCATTTAAAACTCTTGATCTTCTTTGTAATAAGGAGTAGAAGTGAAAAATTATAATTAATTATTCTATCAATTTTTTATACTTTAGACCACATTTTTTAAAAAAAACTTTTTATGTTTTGAACTAAGGAGTATAACTATTATTAGCTGGCCAAAAAAAGCCCTGCAATTATCAAGAATTTGAAACTCATGAATTGAATAAAGATTACGTTACGAAAATTACTTCGTTATAAAATTCGAATTTGATTGTATCAATACACAAAATTATATGAATATACAGCGTGTGTGTGAGAGGAGAGTAAAATTCAGGATAAGGTGTTGCTGCTAGTTTTCTATTATTTTGAACCATTAATATGCTCCTTTGATTCTTAATATAAAATATATTTAACTAATTTGATTAGATTAAAAAATTAGATAAGTTAATTAATTATAAAAAATATGACATGTTTTTTCTAAAACATTATAATCATCTTTCTTAATATAATCCCTCCTTCTTTACTTAATTATCATTGATAGAGTATCCATCATGATAATTTAGAAAAAATTAATGAATATAAGAAATATGTCTTATATTTAGGATTAAAATCAACTCAACAATTATGTCCTATATTAAAGACTAGAGGAATATATACATTTGAACCATTAATATATATACACACACGCATTAAGATTAGTTAAATTATGCCGTCGAACCTTTTTCTTAAAAATATAATTCTAAATATTTGAGATTACATCATTACATGACCATATCCTTGTGTGAATGGTTGGGATATAATCTAACACATAAAGTTTACCAATATATATTGATAATTTTTCATTGAAAAGAAAGATAAACTATAGACTTTACTTGCACGTCTGAAATGCATTCAAATAATAGTCACCTTCCTTAATACTTGTGTGAAATTAACGTGACTAGTTTTAAAAGAAAAACGGTGATGTTTCAAATTATCAGCCTTTTATGAATCAGTTCACTTCCTAGCTAGATTTTATTTTTAACAAAGACAACATTTCCAGTTAAAGCTGAGAATTTTTTTTTTTCAAAACCAAATATATAAGACGAAAACGGGGCGGCTTTCAATATCAAATTTTTTTTAATTTTTCCAAATTAAATAAGTTATGGCAATCGCATACTGATTGTGTACAAGTAATAATTTTAAACTGCCATGTTTGATAAAATTCAAAATGAAAATATTAGGGCAAGAGTCATTACTACAAAAAAGTTTATTTTTATCTATTGTAAAAGCCCATATTCGTCTGTTTAGAGGAAGATGTTGACTAAAGATACGTAGATAAGAACTATATATTCATCTAGTCCAGAATAGACGAGTATGCAACTACATACTCATCTGTATGCAGCTGCATACAACTATATATATAAAGCCCCATACTCGTCTGTTCTGGCCTAGTAGACGAGCATGTGGCTTTATACTCGTCGGTTGACTTTTAACTAGATGAATTTAGGACACTTTTTTCCGTTATTCTTAATTTCAGACAAAAATAAAGGATGAAAATAGACTTTTTTGTTGCAATGAGTAGGTGTGATGCTTATCAAAGAGAAAATAGTTAAACATTGTTTGAGGTGATTTAAGCATGTGTAGAGAATACTATTAGAGGCATCAATGGGAAAGATAGATCAGACAATCTGGAGTCATTTAAAAAGGAACAGAGGAAAACAAAAAAAAAAAACTTAATGAAGTTATTAAACGAGACCTTTTGGTTAATAACCTATCTAAAGATTTGGTCATTGATATAGCATGACATCATGCGATTTATGTAGTCGATCCTACCTAGTGGGATGATACTTGGTATTGTTTGTTAAATATTCAAATATATGAATGTACACTTTTTTTTTTATAAGAAAAATGCAATTTTCTTAGGAATCAGATTTGATCTTGATTTCACTTATTTTTTGTGAAACATATTTAGGAGTAATATGCAATAAACTGCTGGATATTATTAATTTATACGCTTGTAAATAATATTAAAAAAACCCAATAAAATGTATGATTCATGCATGGATCATAAACAAACCAACATGTGAGCAAGTATAAATTTAGATCACAAATAATATAATCCAAACCAAAATCAATCAAGAAGTTGTTGGGAGTGGGTTCCATTGTTTATGAACCGTTAATCAGCTGTCTCCCACGTTTTCATTTTGATAATTTGATCTGACTTGATTTGATATAAAGCTAATCAACTTCTTTTTATTTTTCTTTTAAAAAACGTTTCATTTTAAATGCTGCTTCAATCATAAATGCAAAACTTATTTTGTATTGTAAATAAGGGACATCTTAAATACAAATTTTATGTTATATTAAACATTTAAATTTTACTATCTAATTATTTCAAGTATGAGTTTTAAGTTGTAGAAATTAAGTTTTATCTAATTTGATTCACTAAATATTTAATTTCACATCATTACCGTTTGACCAAGCTCTTCCCGATTACATTAATTAGAGATAAGGAATTAAGGATTGCCAATACTCTATGATTGATTCTATAAACTGTACGTAAAAAATACTAGTAAATTTAAAAAAAGGAAAACCTCTTCACATATATTTATATATGTTTTTGCCGGCTCTTTATATATATATATATATCATCCTTTTTATACATTTTTTTCTATTTACGCATCCTTCTTTTTTTCCTCAGAAGCTCTTTTTTGTTTTTTGGTTGATCGAAGTTCCTCAGAAGCTGTTTGATCTCGAATTAATGAGAATTAATGACCTGAACCTGACTTTCTCTGTTTCTGCACATTCATGGTCAAAACATTAGTCTAAACTCTATTTTTCATATTGATGCTGACATGATTTTCTTTAAAAGTTATTCTTCCGGTCTTTAATATAAGACCTATTTAGTTAGCTTGATTAGATTTAGAAAGTTATGAAAGTTATGAAAGTTAGTTGATTATAAGAGATATAACATGTTTTTCCTAAAATACCATAATCATTTTTCTTAATATTCTTGCTCCCTCTTCTACTTGATTATGGTTGAAAAAATATTCATAGGGGTAATTTAGAAAAATTTGATAAACATGAGAAATAGTTCTTATATTTAAGACCAAAATCAACTTAACAATTAGTTCCTATATTAAAGACCGGAGGAGTATAATTAATTTTTTACCAGTATAAAAGCCATTGTTCAGTCTAAAGTTTCGTATAATCGGATTTTCAGAAATATATTGTCGAATTTTTAGATAGTAACAGCTCAGACTAAATTTAGTGGTGGTAATTTTATTGTGAAGTTAATTCTAAAGAGGTTTCTCTTTGACAACCTTACTTGTTATAGTTTCTTTTTTTTAAAAAAAAAATAGAGTGGCCTATGTATGTCTTGTTTTGGACAGGAGATTAATTAAGAATGTTCCATGATAAATTATGTGTATATTTTCACGTTTATTTTAATTTTATTTTGGATTAAAGGCCTATAATTAAGCGCTTTTTGTTTGAAAAAACAACTCAAAGAATTTGCTTACACGAGACTTGAACACCACTGAAAAATAGGTAGTGGAAATTGATGTGTCTTCTACGGTTTTGTAGTATTATTTCATAGCGAATGCCAATACTAGTCTGGTCCTTTATATAAAATTTAATTTATAATTTAAATTGAATTGCAAACTAAATTTTATAGTCGTATCAAGGAGTAGAGGTAGTATTCAGCTTCCATGTTAAAAAAGCTGTCTCCATCCAATGTATCTTTATTAAATTATAATACTATGATTATATCATTCATAGCTCACGTGTAATATAAAACTTTGACCTAAAAAAATAGAACTTATTGAAGAGCTTACGTATAACATAAAACCCCTCTTGTTTTGGACATAAAGTTTATTTGAGAAATTTGGTCTGCCCGTAGATATAAGATATACGATTTTCTTCGTCCTATTCCTCATATTAATTTTTTTCCTTGTATAGACCTTTATTTCTTGGGTATTGTTAATTTAATTCCGTGTATTATGCATATTAATTATGAAAAATGAATGTCATTATTTATTTGTACTCTAAAATTATTAATTGGAAAAGCCGTGTACTTGGAAACAGGAAGTAGAAGAATGTGGAGGCAGTCAGGCACAGACGAGTTCAGAGAAGAGATCAAAAAGAGCGGGAGCCGGGAGGAGCGCATGAGAGGGTGGGTGCGGGTGATGAGGGAGGACACGTGGAGGAGTTAGGGGACAAGTGCATGGAAAAGCATGTAATGTTTTGTCAGTATATCACTGACAACGTATACCCAGCACACATGCCCGACACCATCAAAGAAAGTTTGTCCGTTTGATTTAACCCAGGGCCTTGTCTCGCCCTATTCTCACCCTTTTCCAGTTAACTTGACTATTTCTTCTCGGAGTTGTTTGGATAGAAATCAAACCATGGTTTTAGAAGTGATTTTACGGATTACGAAGTAAATATGTAGAGGAGGTTACCTCATTTTACGGAAAAGTGATTCTGAAACTGTGGTTTTGGTTTTGCCAAACACCCCCTTCTTCTCCTTCTCTTTTAAAAACCCACCATCCACATTTCTAATTTAGTTTATTATTGTACTGACAGGGCATGCACCTAGGGAAGTGCCAGCCCGATGAGTTGAGATTATAATTATTAGAAGAACTATCTTGAAAAAAATTTAATGACATTCTCTTATATTTAGGACCAATAAAAATAAAACGGGGTCTTATATTAAGGATTGGAGGTAGTATTTTAGTATATGATACTCCCTCCGTTCCTTATTATAAGAACAAATAACTGAATTACGTTGATAAAAAAAGCAGTTAAATTAGTTAAAAACAATTAATATGTAAAAAGTATAATTTTTTTTCCAAAAGTACCCTCATTAATAAGGAGAGAGAGCATGAGAGAGAATAATGATAAATTATTAAAAGAAAGAGAAGTGGGAAAGAGAGAGAGTGTGAGTTGGAGACAATAAATATGGGTAAAATTGAAATCAACATAAAAAGTAGAGAAGTGTTTCTTATATATAGGAACATGTCATAAGCATCAAATGTCTCTTATAATAAGGAACGGAGGGAGTATTGTCTTAAATAGAATAATTGTCTTTATCTATAGCTAGTAAAAAAAATTTAGTTTTATTGTGAGTCTCGCAAGTGAAATATAATTTATAAGATTAAGGACTTTTGTTACCCCGTTAGTTTTTAAGGGCCATTCACGAATGAAATAATGTGGTGTGCAGCTAGGCAAATTGTCATTCCCGTTCCTTTATAAGCTAGTGCTTTGAAAGTTTCTCCCTTAAACCTGTGCTAATAATAATCCGGCTTGTAATTATTACTACCTTCAGTCTTTACTAATTCATTAATATGAGGAGATTAAAAAATTAGTTAAATTAGTTAACTGTAACAAATATATGTTAACTTTTTAAATTACCTTATTTAATCATGTGCATTGAAACTATTCTTTACTAATTCATCAATAGGATATTTTACAGAAGAGATTATAAATCTTAGAGACAAAGTAAATGGTGGTATTATATTTATGACTAAATTCAATCTTTACTTAGCTTTTATATTAAGAACCGGAGTTAATACTTAATCATTACAAAATCTTAGAGACAAAATTCAATCTCTAGCTAGCTTTAATATTAAGGACCGGAGATAATAGATATTAAGTGTAACAAATTGGTTATATTGCCTATTTGGTTGTTGTGCTTTCAAATTAACTCTTTAAATGAAGGGAAAAGCTTATATAAAGGTCTCCAATCGCCATATATTTTCTTTTGTTTCATATAAATTTATAATTATAATTAAATATTGATATTTTAAAAAATAAGATATATGGTCTAGTCATTTGTGATTAGATAACTTAACATAATAAATATAAAAAACTTGGCATAAGTATTATTCTTAAATGAATTACTGAACTTAATAGATTCATCCATGGAAATTATGAGATCGCCACTTGTGGAAAGCCGAATCATATTGTGACCAAATTATAGACGAATATTTAATGA
Source organism: Neltuma alba (assembly GCF_004799145.2). NCBI lineage: Eukaryota > Viridiplantae > Streptophyta > Magnoliopsida > Fabales > Fabaceae > Neltuma > Neltuma alba. The sequence continues at coordinate 232,388 of NW_021636109.1, forward strand.
GGAAATATTGCCCACAACCACAAGGTGCCTAAGAGTAAATGGCTGGGAAGGATAAAATGGGTTTTTTTTTTTGGTGATAACATTATGATTAACGTGTCTTTTTGCAAATAAACAATTTAGTGGAGGTCTCGCATATGCGTGCAAAAACAATGCGCCCATCAAACTTGGAAAATTAAGGATGTTGGTCTTGTTCATAACCAGCATTTATGCTTAAGCAAGTCTGCTTCTCAGAAGAATCCAGATCCCATAAAATAACTTTAAAATATTATCAGAAAAATAAAGCAAAATAAAATGTGCTACATCATTAATTTTTGATTAATCGTTGGATTGTTCTGGCAATAAAAATCACAGCACGTGGTGGATCTGTCCTGCAGACTCAATTCATCACCTCAGTCACATAATCCTAATAGAAGCGTCTTAACAAATCAAATGATAAGGGAAAAAAGGTATTATTTTTTTTAAAATCATAAAATTATTAATTATGAATCCATTTTGCCCTGGGAAACTCCCTATAGTTCTTCGATCAATTAATTAAAGTAATCGTTAATTAATTATTCATCTGGGCCCATCAATTTGTATGCAGAACCTGCTTTCTGGTGTGTGCTGTTGGACCCAGCCCGCGTGGGCCAAGCTCATCTGGGATTTATGACATGAGTGGGCTGAATTTAATTAGGCTTCCACTTCCCATTTAACGAAAGGCTTTATAGGTTGTATGGTCCCTTTGATTTCCCCCAATTGGAGGATACGTACTAAAAAAATTATGACACATTTTTTAAAATAATTTTAATGTTTTGGTATATGAGATAGTTTGCAAAAAATAATGAATTAATAATGAAATTTCTATGTTGGCAAAAAAATAAAATAATGAAACCACTATAAGAAGGGTCGAAAAGCTTGGATAGCTATATAAAATAATAGATAGGCTAAGATAAATTGAAGGGAGTAGTATACCCAAAAAAAAAAAAAAAGGTTGAAGGGAGTAGGACGGCCATTCTTTCGCTGAGAAAATATTCGAGTTTGATTGAGAAAGGGTCTAATATTTGTCTGAAAGAAATTAGATTTTGTTACAAGCAAAAATTACCTTATCCGGTCCTTTTTATTAAAAAATTGAGAACATATTTTCTTGGTTACTCAACACATATTTCTAGAAGTATTAATTACTCATTTTATCTAAGCATCCTTAATTATGGAGAGAGAGAGAGATAGAATTACACTAACTTAATAAATAAATCTCGTTAAGAGAGAGAATAATTTTGACAGACATTGAAAATATGAACGTATTTAATAAAAATAAATTAATTTTAACTAAATTTCACAATTTATGTCCAGGCTGATGAAGAGAGCAATTTATTGTCTAAAAGAGAAAGAGTTGTTTTCTCAATGGCTGGTCAATTGCATATGGATAATCATTTTCATATTCTCAAGGGCATCATCGTTCTCTTAAACATCATTTGGAGAAAGTGGAATGTTATGTTGCCTGAAAAATCTGTCTGTGATCCTCTGGCAATGCTACGGACAAATTCAAGAATCTCTGCGGTTTTCACCTCTTGCTTTTGCAGAAAACTGGATTGTTCAAACACTGTGAATCTCTAACTTGTAATGTTAATAACGAGGGATAGACTGTGGCTCATTACAAAGTTGAATTGCGAGTTTGCGACCCAAGAAAATGGTGATGTACCTTTTATGGGTTTCATTTTAAAGTTATCCCTAATAACCCTGATAAAGCTAGTAATATAGACCGGATCTAAGGCTCAACCCGTGTGCTTGGGGACCAAGCCTTTTCAACACGTAACCCACGGTCTAACCCGTATTTTGTTTAAAATTTTATTTATTATTATAACCATATTTTATATTATATTTAAAAAATAAGGAAAAACAATAATTTCATTATATTTTGTTTCATATTGTATATAAAAAGTTTTAAAAATTGATTTTTTTTTTGCAAAAAATATATGACAGGATAACTCGTCAACCAATTATAACAGGTTAGGGTTAGTTTAAAGCCAACTTGTTATCACGCATTTTTTTTTTTGGGGGTGATAATCACACAGGTCTTTTTAATATACGTGTTAACCTATATTAGACATACTCTCCAGCCAAGAATATTTACAGTTTGCCTTTTTCTATATTGTGAATTCTTCTCTTCCTCCTTTGATACTTATCTGATTACAGTCATGATCACTATAAAGTAGCTTGTTGATCTTAAAAGTATAACGGGATTTAAAATACTACGTCCAATTCTTAATATAATAATTAATTTAATTTTTAATTTGACTACAAATATAAGACCCCAATCTACTTTTTTTATATATATTTATCTATTTTTTTAAAGATATTCTTTGTAGTAGTTATACGTATTAAATGTTTCATCAAATGACATTTGATTAGTAAGAATATTTTAGAAAAATAATGCTTATTTACTACACATAACTAACTTAACTAATTTATTTAATCTATTCAAATTAGTCAACTAACTTTTATACTAAGAAGTTGAGGTAGTATATTATTACGACGACATCATCGTCTTTGTGCACTTATTTTCCTGGACACATGTTAAAGTCCTTATTTCTTTTTCTCCATTTTTTCCCCCTCGTTGTTCATTACTAGTTAAGACATTGTAATGTCAAAAAAAAAAAGGGACGGAAATTTAATCACACCCAAAAGGAAAAATGGAAATGACTTAATTTCAAAGTTAAACCAGAAAAGAGCCAACCGAGATGGAGAAACAGTTAGGTGGGCAAGGCCAGGGGATAAGATGTGATTAGTCAAAGCGAAAGCAGATCTGTGGGCGATAGAAGAAAGAAAACTAGCAGTGGCCAAGAGGGATGTAAACGTAATTACCCCCCGGGGGGGGGGGAGAAAACCCTCATAATTCCGAATGGGAATCAAAAGCAGAATATTGGACGCATCGTTAAATGATTGGGCTACGCCCACTCACACACGCCTCCCCCGCACGCTCCTCGCACTCACCTACTTTCTGGGCTTTCCTCCCAAAAAAAAAAAACCGCAAGTGGAAAAGGCAGGGGGAGAGAGAGGATTTATCGTCCCACAAATCTCCCAAAAAAAAAAAAAACAGAAGAAGTAGACGGGGGAGGAGGAGAGGAAGTTAATAAAATAAATATATGTAAATGAAATAAAAACAATGGACCAAGAGTCCAAGTTCTAAATCCAAGACAACTGCACTATCGTTAATCAGTTCACTTCTCAGGAACCAGAAGGACAGAAACCCTATCTCCTCAGACCGAACCCCTTCTCTCCCAAGGTCCAATTGGCCTCTCGGGTTCGTTCCAAGCCCAATCTCCATCTCCCTCCCGCCCTCTCTCTCCTCTGCAAAACCCTAGATCGCTCTCCGGCGACCTCGAAGCTCGGTTTCCGAGCTTCCGCCTTTCTCCGTGGATCGGTTTTCGCTGTAAAAATCCTTCTCTTAGCTGGTGAATCTCTAACCGTAACCTCTTCTCATCTTTTTCTTTTGCTGTTAGGCCTGGTTGCTGCATGAAACTGCTGGTTCTTTCTGGTAATTAGCTTGCGTACACACTTCCTTTTGTTTTGCCCTGATTTCCAAATTTCATAACATGGTGGTGGTTTGCAGCTGCTGATAATAATTGGATCTGGTTGATTTTGTTTCGTTCCCTTCGTTTAGCTTTCGGTCAAAGAGTTGATTTTGCATTCAAAAGCTTTGAAATTTCGTTTCGATCCATGGAGCGCTTCTGATCTGGGCTAATCAGTGAGCTAAATCGACTCCAGATCCTCTTTCCTTTTTCCGGTTTTCACCTTCTGCCGGTGTGAGCTCATTGATATCCCAATCTCGAGCCTGTTTTTGTGGACTCTGTTGGAAGTCTGTGTTCTGGATTGTCTGTTCTGTTGGGTTCCTTTGGTCATCTAATTCTGATGTAATTTTCGTATTTTTACTGAGCTGGGCCGGCTTGAGTGAATTGTGGGCCCAAGTCTGTTTCGTTTCATAGTCACTGGCCGATTTAGCAAGGCAGCGGGCTTAAGGTGCATGTGTTGATGTGCTGACTGTAGGCGATGTATTGAGAACACAAGAAACGCTGTGCAAGGACCTTTGTATGGAACATGCAGTTCAACCTCATGGGCACTCCGTTGGGCCTTGCTGTTTAATCTTATGTCATATGTGGCGTAACAAGATTGCAACATATCAAATAGTTCGGATGGAACTCAAGTTTTGCTGTACATCCCAGTAACTTGATAAGGAGTTTCCTTCAGCTGTTAAAATGATGTCAACCTAGTATGGGCGCTTTATGAAATGCTGATATCGATATCCTAGTTAGTCGAATTTAATATAGTTAGTGCAAACTGAAGTAATGCAGTTGCATATGCCAAAAGAAGAGATCAAAGAAGACCAAACTTCATTTTCTGTCTGTGTGCATGGATGTGCTTGAGAGAGTCGCTATTTTTTTTTTTGTTGGTTTAGATATTTATTATGAAAGTGAGTTCACGCACCTTGCGTTCTGTTGCATGGAACTCTGTTAACTACTTGTATATTTCCCTTCAAATTTCTGCCGATGCGGATTCAGACTTCAACTTTTCTACAGAATCCAGAACTGTGATGTGTTAATCTAACAGATTAACTACTTGTACAGTTCTTTATTGTTTATTTTCCTATTATACATTTTCTAATTGCCTTACTTCTTTTGCTATGGCTTTCCTATGCGTAATTTATTTGTTCTCTCCATGTTTTGTCAATAATGAACTTTGATGTTTCATTATGTTAGAATTTTTCATTCAGATTTATCTTTTTCATCAACTATGTGCGCTCGGTGGTCTATATATGTGTTTTTTTTTTTTTTTGGGTGTTCTTGGAAATTATTCGACGACAGTAAGCAAGATTAGATTTGCTTGTTCACAAAGGCAGTTTAGGATGAATGATTAATTTATGCATTTTCTTCAATTCTTTATCTATTGCATGTTGTCTGGAAGGTGTTCTCTGTTTGTAATTCACTCACCAATTTTCATAACTGCTCCTGCCAGGTAAGGAGGAGATATAATCTCAAACGGAATGGCTACTGTTCAAGAGGATAGACAGCTTACCCCTGATATGAAGAATGAACCAAACAGTGTAGATGCTCATCCTAACAATGATCGACCCACTTCTGAATCACTGCCTGATGCTAAGTTGGAAAAGTCTGGATCTCAGCCTGACAATGACGTGTCCAATTCTGAAAAACAGCCTAGCAAGGTGCTCAACACGTCTGAAAACCAAGCTACTAGTGAGGAAGCGAATGAGGAGGCATCAACCAAGCAGGAGCTGGCCCACTCTGGAGAATCTCCAAGCAATCAGTCAGCAAATTCCGAATCACTTTCTGGCAACCATCCAGGCAATTCTGAGGCCCAACCCAGCAATGAGCGGGCACATTCTGAGGCATTGGCAACCAGTCAGTTGGTCACCCCTGAAGCACCTCCCAGCTATCAGCAGGTCCATTCTGAGGCACCACTAAGCAATGGACTGGCTAATTCTGAAGCTCAGCCCAGCAATGAGGCGGGAATCTCTGAAACACAAACCGTCAATGAGGTTGTAATGTCTGAAAATGAGACTGTTATGTCTGAAACTCAGCCCAGCAATGAGATGACTATCCCCGAAACGCAGCCTGCCAATGAGATGGCTATGTCTGAAGTTCAGCCTGGAAATGAGGCGGTTATACCTGAGACACAGGCTGTAAATGAGGCAGTCATGCCCGAGACACAACCTGGCAACAAGGCAGTCATGCCTGAGACGCAACCTGAGAACGATGCAGTCATGCCCGAGGCGCAAACTGGCAACGAGGCAGTCATGCCCGAGATGCAACCTGGCAACGAGGCAGTCATGCCCGACATGCAACCTGGCAATGAGGGTGTCACACCTGAGACTCAGAATAGCAATGAGGCAGTTATGCCTGAGACACAGTCTGGCAATGAGGCAGTCATTCCTGAGACACAGCCAAGCAATGAGGTATGCTGTTTTTGCATCCAAATGATTTGAAGTTTGTAGTTGCTATCCTTGCGGATCTAGTGGTCTGGGCTAATCATTTTTGTGAGTCCAATCCCTGGATCCCTTAGAGTTGTTTTTTCTCATTATCCCAGTGTTATGCTGCTGGCCCATTGATATACTTATTCCGACCCTGGTTTGTGTGTGCTTTGTTGGTGGCATTGAATCTTTGCTGGGTTTCTCTGTTTAAATATTCTCACAATGTGCCCCTTCTTATCGACCTGGGATGACTTGACTGAATTGTGGTTCCAAGTTGCTTCTGGATTAATACTTGATGCTTGTTTGGAAACTCCTATTAATTATAGTATGTAGTTGGTGGCTATTGGTGATGTAGTAAAAACATGAAAAAAGAGTAACCTGCATACACGGTCTATGAGGGGTGCCAAATCCAAATGTACTGGTATTTATATCCTAGCTTAATATAGTTAGTCCAATGTCCTTTGGACTCGCACTGACTGAAACCTGAAGTAGTGCAGCTGCACAAGCCTAAAAGGAGAACAAAAGGCCAAACTCACTTTTTATTAACAAGCAGGGTTTGGCTGTTTAGGGCTCGCTTTCAAAGTGAGTTCTTAACATTCTATATTAAATTGTTGTGGACTAAATCAGTTCTATATTCATTCCAAAAGATTAGATGTGGTTGAAAAAGCCTCCTTTTAGGTTCACATTATGCTTTTGGAAGAGTAACTGAGTGGAAACCTTGCAATTTGTTGCTGCACTGCTTGGTACTCTGTTAAAGAATTCCTTCCTTCAATTTTCTATTGATGTAAATTTTGACCTTGATGGATCTAATGATTCTGTGTTTGTTATTTTTTATTAATAAATTTACCAATTTTACAGTTCTTTCTGGTTAACAATGCTATCAAAACAATTTTCTTATAGATTTGCTTCTTAGGCTGCCGCTTTCATACATGCTGATCCACTCACCACCATTCATAAATTCTTCTGCCAGGTTGAGCAAGGATATAGTTTGGCGCAGTCCAACAATGAGGTGGTTATTTCCAACACGCAGCACAGTGATGAGGTGGTTATGTCCGACACACAACCCAGCAATGAGGCGGGAATGTGTGAAACACAGACCAGTGGTGATGTCATCATGTCCGAAGCCAATTCCATACAACATCCCGACAATCAGTTTCCCCATCCTGAAACTCTTCCTACTAACCAATTCCCTGATTTCCATATGATTCATGAAAATCAGATGCCTCTTCCTGAATCACTCCCTAATTCTGAACCTGAACCACCACAAAACAGTCATCCCACTGAAACCAAATCAGTACATGACAATAATATGGTCCATTTTGAAACATTGCCCAGTGATCATTTGGCCCATTCTGAGTCAATGACTAATCATCAGCTGGCAAACCCTGAAATGATGTCGCATGATCAACTTGCCACTTCCCAAATGTTGTCTCACTATGAGCTGTCAAACAATGAGACTGTGAACAATAATCAGCTAGCCATTTCTGAATCACAGTATGAGCTAGTCAATTCTGAAACCCCACCTAGCTACGAGATAATAGATGCTTCAACACAACCAAACAGTGAAGAACATACCCCAGAGACACAACCAAACAAACGGAGGAAAAAGAAATCCATAGTATGGGAACACTTCACCATAGAAACTGTCAGTGCTGGATGTAGAAGGGCATGCTGCAAGCAATGCAAACAGAGTTTTGCCTATAGTACAGGTTCAAAAGTTGCTGGTACAAGCCACCTCAAACGCCACATTGCCAAGGGGACCTGTCCTGCACTTCTCCGTAACCAGCAGCAGAATCAGCTAACCCCATATACTCCACGGGGAAGGGGAAGTGGGGGTGGCAATGCTAGTGACACACCAAAAAGACGTTATAGGTCCCCAAGTACACCTTACATGATTTTTGACCAAGATCGTTGCCGCCATGAGATTGCTAAAATGATCATTATGCATGATTATCCCCTTCACATGGTTGAGCATCCGGGATTTGTTGCATTTGTTCAAAATCTGCAGCCCCAGTTCAACATGGTGACCTTTAACACAATCCAAGGGGATTGTGTTGCAACATACCTGTCAGAAAAGCAAAACCTTATGAAGTATTTTGAGGGATTGCCAGGACGTTTTTGTCTGACATTGGACATGTGGACATCAAGTCAGTCCGTTGGTTATGTTTTTATAACTGGACATTTTGTTGATAGTGATTGGAAGTTGCAGAGGCGAATTCTCAATGTTGTGATGGAACCCTACCCTGATTCTGACTCTGCACTCAACCATGCTGTTTCTGTTTGTCTTTCTGATTGGAGTTTGGATGGAAGACTCTTTTCTATCACTTCTAATCAGGCGTTGAATGGTGTTGCTCCTGAAAATCTCAGACCTTTACTCTCGGTAAAAAATCCGCTTATCCTCAGTGGTCAGTTGGTGCTTGGCAACTGCATTGCCCGTACTTTAAGCAGTGTCGCAAATGATTTATTGGAATCATCACATGACTTAGTCAAGAAAATTCGAAATAGTGTAAAATATGTGAAAACATCAGAATCACATGAGGAAAAGTTCCTAGAGCTCAAGCAGCAACTTCAGGTTCCAAGTGACAGGAGTCTTTTTATTGATGACCAAACTCAATGGAGTACAACATATCAAATGCTGGTAGCAGCTTCTGAATTGAAGGAAGTATTTTGTTGTTTGGATACTTCTGATCCTGATTACAAGGGAGCGCCAACAATGCAAGATTGGAAGCTGGTTGAGACCCTCTGCACATACTTGAAACCTATTTTTGACGCTGCGAATATTCTTACCACAACGACTTATCCCACTGCTATCACCTATTTTCATGAAGTTTGGAAATTGCAGTTGGATCTGGCTCGTGCGGTTATGAGTGAGGATCCCTTTGTTAGCAACCTCACTAAAATCATGCAAGAAAAAATTGGTAAGTACTGGAGAGACTGTAGTCTGGTGTTGGCAATTGCAGTGGTCATGGATCCTCGTTTCAAGATGAAGCTTGTTGAGTTTAGCTTCTCAAAAATATATGGTGAGGATGCCCATGCATATATCAAGATCGTTGATGATGGGGTCCATGAGCTGTTTCATGAGTATGTGGCCCTTCCCCTCCCTCTAACCCCAGCGTATGCTGAAGAAGGAAGTGGTGGAAGCCATATGAAGACAGAAGAATCCCCAGGAGGAATATTGTCAGATGGCGGCCTTACAGATTTTGATGTCTATATCATGGAAACTAGTAACCACCAAATGAAGTCTGAGCTAGATCAGTATCTGGAAGAATCACTGCTACCCCGTGTTCCAGACTTCGATGTTTTAGGTTGGTGGAAGCTAAACAGAGTCAAGTATCCAACTCTTTCCAAGATGGCTCGGGATATTTTGTGTGTCCCAGTGTCAACTGTCCCTGCCGACTCTGTGTTTGATACGAAAAGCAAAGAAATGGATCAGTACCGGAGCTCCTTGCGCCCAGAGACAGTGGAAGCGCTTGTTTGTGCCAAGGACTGGATGCAGCATGGGTCAGCAGAGAGTTCCAATGCGGCCGTGAAAATGGGATTTTAGATTGTAGGTATATGTGTCCTGTATTGAGGGTAGATCTTTGTGGGTATTCTATTTCTAGTTGTAGTTTTCTGTATTAGGCTGTATTTTGTACCAGTTAAATAACTGTTATTTTGTACGAGTGGATGGGAATATTTAGCATCTGGTGTAGTTTTAGATGCTAAGGTTAAGCCCTGGCTGATAACTCCTACGATTTGTTGGAAGGTGATGTTAATTATGAAATTACTCCTTTTTTGTCCTACTGGGAATATTAATTAAGAAAGTACCATCAAAATTTCCCCATTTTATTGGAAAAAAAAGCATCAATTAATCATTACGTTCTTATCTCTCTCTCTCTCTCTCTGTTTTTTTTTTCCCGTTGAGCCTAAGTTATGTATTGCTGTAGCAGTAACTAATCTTTTTGTATTATAGACTTTTCAAAAGGGACTGTGTATCTATCTTAAAAAGAGCAGCTTTTCTTGTTTATACAAAAAAAAAAAAAATAGAGTAGCATAAAAATTCGATATTAAAGACATCAAGTAAGCCAGCCGTGAAAAACCCTTTTTTTTTTTAAATTTCTATTTAATCTATGTGGAACTTACTTAGAAGCCGCTTAGGATGAGTCAAGGTGAGCCATGCATAAAAAAAATAATTTATCAAATGGAAAAAGATTAGAAGATTAGGTTTTAACTGAATTAAAAATTTAAAAACTGAGTTAATAAAAATTTAAGAATTAAGTTGTACAGTCATGATAAAAAGATTGAGTTAAAATTTTTAGGCTAAAAGGTTAACTTTTCCTAAAATAAATAAAGAGCAAATAAAAATTTTTAGGCTAAAAGATTGAGTTCACCTCTCTAAAACAACAAATCTTCCCGCGAAGCAAAAAAGAAGAGTGGACGACATTTCGGACCACCATCCTTCAACACCGCGCGGCAACCACTTCGCAGTCGCAGTCGCAGTCGCAGTCCCTTTACCGAACAGGTAAAATCCCTAAAATCCTAATTTCGTTTTATCATACGCTTGTCACATATCCTTCCTACGTATGTATGTATGTATGTTCCATAATTATGTTTTCTTGTGGTGTTCTGCATTTTGCCCCCTTTTTCCTTTTTCGGAACTCAGGACGCTATTTGTTCGCTCTGCTTGCTGGCATAAACTGGATCTGCTTCCTGTTGCTTTTTCTTTTTCCTCTTTTGGGTCAATTTCATGATTTCCCATTCACATAATTCGCATATCAAGTTCTTCTCACCTGGGCTAACCCCTTTTTTAACCCATTCCCACAGGGTGGGCGAGAGTAGAAATAAAAATAGTTGTGGATGTAATATTAATAAATGAAGAAAGATAGCCTCAGAATCAGGAGACGAATCAAAAACAGAATATTGGGTTGGTATTTAACACCCCCCCCCCAAAAAAAAAAAACGAATGTGGGACGCATCGTAATGTGATTGGGCTAATACGTACTCTCTCACACGTCATCCACGTTGTGCGACCAATTCCTGGGCTCTCTTTCCAGGGGAAAAAACTGAGCGAATTTTTTTTTAAAAAATAAAAATAATCAAAATTATAAAAATAAATATAAGAGCGAACTGAAAATAATGGACCGAGAGTCCAAATCCCAAATCCATAAGATCTGCCCTATCGGGAACCTTCTGAGGCGCCAGAAACCCTATCCCTTCAAACCGAACCAGTTCGTTCCTCTCGAAGGTCCAATTGGCCTCTCGGGTTTGTTCCCAAGCCCAATCTCCCTCTCTCTCCTCCCTCCCTCCCTCTCTCTAAACCCTCGATCGCTCTCCGGTGGGCTCTGTAGCTCGGTCTCCGAGCTTCCACCTTCGACTCCGCGTATTGGTTTCGCAATTTCGGTCCCTTCTTCTGGCTGGTAAATCCCCAACCCTAATTTTTTTTCTGATCGTGTACTTTTTGTTGTTTTGCTGCATTTAATTTCTGGCTGGCATTAGTAAGTTAGATGTCCGTCTTCTTTTGGTTTCCTCTGGTGATTTTCGAAGTTCATCGAATGGTTGCGTGTAGCCACTGATAAATAATAATTGGATCTGGTCACCTTTGTTTTGTTTTGTTCTGCTCGTTTTCATTTTAGTCGAAGAGTTGATTTTGCATTCGTTATGGTTCGAAATTTTTGTTCAGTCCATGGATGGGACGTTCCTGATCTGGGCTAATCATCGCTATAGATCGGTTTTGTATATTGGTTTTTCGCTTCCGCCGGTAGTAGCCCATTGATATACCAATTTTGACCCTGTGTGGGCTATGATGGTGGTCTTTCTTTTCTGTCCTTCATCGGCTGGCCTGCTCTTCCTCCGGGCACTTATTATTCTTTTGAATGTTCCTATTAAAGTTTGCTGGGCCGACCCGACTGATTCGTGGGCCCATATCGGGTTCATTTACAGTCAGTGGCCAATTCAGCCGACGACTGACTTATGGTAAATTTAGTTGTGAATGATATAACATCAGTTCATTTTCTTGGACCTAGTGGCCAAGGCCACTGGAACCTACGCCACCACGCAAGCCATCCGGTTCGGTAACAGCTGAGCCAAAAACCAGCTCGATTAAATTATTTATAATTATAGTTACAATAGTCTTAAATTTTAAATTTTGTCCATTGATGAGTGTATGCTCACACTCACATGGGCCTTTCCCTTTGTTAAAGCCCAACTGCAACTTTCGGCATGGCCTTGTCTTCTTACATATTGGCTTGTTCCGCTTCTTTTCCGCCGTGTTAGGCGATGCGGAACTTCCTCTCCTCCCTGCTCGCCATTTTGCCTTGCAATTTAAAAAGGGGCTCCCTACTAAGAAAATTGTATTAATCTGATATATATTCAATAAACTTTTTATTTAATTAATGCTTAAATGGATTTGTCATCCACCTGGCTGTTCCAAAACAAGTTTTTATTTTCATATATCGCAATTACAGTTCATTTATTTAAAATTTTATACGAATTTTCTTGTTAGTTGTTTGTTACAAATTTGATGGGAAAAATTATATTCTTTTATTCCTATAATTTCACTCATATTTAATTCTGGTCCTTGTTTTTATAGTTTTGCTAACATTTTACCATATATGTGGATTTATCTCTTTCTTCATCATCTGTATATTTATTTCTTTCATTAACATAAATCATACACATTTGGAGTGTCAATTGTGAAAACAATGTATGATTAGTTGCATCACTAAAATTTAACATAATATTAAATATAATCTGAATTGTAGGACTAAGTCTAAAATTTTTAGATTGCAAGGTCTTAAGCGTAAAGTTCTAAACTATATGAACTAAATTGAAACTTGAGTAAAATTATCGGTATCAAGGTTATGACTTTTCCAAATTTTTTTTATTATTCTGTTGCTAAGTGCCTTCCCGCCTCAATAACAGTTGAGTAGCAAAAGTTATGGTTCAAGCCCGTAGCTCCCTGGGGCGCTGATATGCCTTTTGCCGTGTTCACTTGATGTTAAGATTGCCAAGGGCCATTTGACCAAAAAGAAAAAAATTGCCAGTGGTTTTTGATAGAACCCAAATGCAAAACATGTCAGCCAAGAGAAGAAAGAAAGTGAACTTCATTTCCTGTCTGCAAGCAAGGGTCTAGAATTCACTTTTAACACAAGATATCTGCATTATGTCTTGTGTTTGTTGTGGTGTTCACCTCTTTTTAGTTCATTCTCTAAGATTGGATGTTCTCGAAAAAGTCATTTTTCTTGTTCCACTGATGCTTTGGAATGGTAAAAGTGGGTTCACTACTTTCCCATTAATTTTCCATTGATGCAAACAGTTGTGTTCAATAGAAGATTTACTTCTTTAACAGTTCTTTCTTGTGTAGCTGCTGCTATACATGTTCAATTCATTTTTTCCCTCTTTTGTTTGTCGTCAAGAAATCTGGCTTCTCAATTTGTCGGAAAACTTCTTTGCTTTCTTCTTCTCTTTCACCGATCATCGATTATTTTATTTATATGAATATTTTCTTTCATCTACATGGAAGATGTTTAACGGAAGTAAGCATGACCAGATGTGCATGTACATGAATGTGCTTTATGACACATAAGTAATTTAGATGTGGTCTTTCATCTATATTCATGTCTGGAAGATGTTCTGAGATTGTTATTCATTCACCATTATTATTAATTGCTTCTGCTAGGTAAAGCAGAGATTTTGAGACGAAAAAGAGAAAATGGTGACCCCTGATGTGAAGAACGATCCCGTTCGTCTAGATTCTCATCCTAGCAATAATCTGGCAACTTCTGAACCTGTTCCTGACAGTAAGTTGGAAGATTTTGAATCTCAGCCTGACAATGATCACTCGAGTAGCGAAACAGCTGACCAGGGGCTTCAAACGTCCAAGAGCCAGGCCGCTAGTGAGAAAGCACCTGCCAATCAATCTGTAAATTCTGAATCAGAGACTAACAACAAGCCAGGTGATTTCGAGGCTCAACTCAACAATCAGTTCGTTCATTCCGAGGCACCACCCACCAGTCAGTTGGTCAACCCTGACGCCCACCTAGTTAGCTCTGAAGCTCCTCCTGAAAAGAAACTCGCTCCCGAAGATCCACCCAGCGGCCAGCTGGTCAATTCCGAGGCACCGCCGAACAGTGATCAGGATAATTCTGAAACAAGAGCCAGCAATGAGGTGATTAGTTCTGATCCGCATTCCAGCATCGATGTGATTATTTCTGAAACACCACCGGGCGCCGAGGTGGTTGTGTCTGAAACTCAGCCCAATAATGACGTGGGTATGTCCGAAACACAACCCAGCAACGAAGCAGCCAAGCCTCAAGCGCAGCCTGGCAACGAGGTGGCCATGCCGGAGGCACAACCTGGCAATGGCGCTTTCATATCTGAAACAGAGACTAGTGATATCGTAATGTCTGAAGCAAATTCCATAACGCATCCCAACAATCAGTTCGCCCATCCTGAACATCTTCCCAATAATCAGTTCACTAATTTCCACATGCTTGATGAAAATCAGATGCCAATTCCTGAATCGCTCCATAATTTTGATACTGAACCGCTGCAAAACGACCATCCCACGGACACCAAGCCCATACTCGACAATAATCTGGCTCATTATGAGACGTTGCCAAACAATCATCTGACACATTCTGGGACGATGCCCAATCATCAGCTGTCGAACTCTGAATTTCTATCCCATGATCAGTTGGCAGATTCTCAAATGTTGTCTCACTATGAGATAGCAAACGGTGAAGCAGGGAACAACAATGAACTAGTTGTTTCTCAATCGCAGTATGAGATAGTAAATTCTGAGACCCCTCCAAACTATGAGATAATAGATGCTTCTGCGCAGCACAATGACGATGAACGTACCCCTGAAACTCAGCCAAACAAACGGAGGAAAAAGAAATCTTTAGTCTGGGAGCACTTCACCATAGAAACCGTCAGTCCTGGATGTAGAAGGGCATGCTGCAAACAATGCAAGCAAAGTTTTGCCTATAGTACAGGTTCAAAAGTTGCTGGTACCAGCCACCTCAAACGCCACATTGCTAAGGGTACCTGCTCGGCTCTTCTTCGTAACCAGCAGCAGAATCAATTATCTCCTTATACTCCACGAGGAAGAGGAAGCGGAGGTGGCAGTGCTATTGATACACCAAAAAGACGTTATAGATCCCCTAGCACGCCTTACATGATATTTGATCAAGATCGATGTCGCCATGAGATTGCTAAAATGATCATCATGCATGATTACCCCCTTCACATGGTAGAGCACCCGGGATTTGTTGCCTTTGTCCAAAATCTACAGCCCCAGTTCAATATGGTAACCTTCAACACCATCCAAGGAGATTGTGTTGCAGCATATCTGAGAGAAAAGCAGAACCTTATGAAGCATTTTGAGGGACTATCAGGACGATTTTGTCTGACATTAGATATGTGGACGTCCAGTCAGTCTGTGGGGTACGTATTTATTACCGGGCATTTTGTTGATATTGATTGGAAGTTGCAGAGGCGAATTCTCAATGTTGTTATGGAACCCTACCCTGATTCCGACTCGGCACTCAGCGATGCTGTTTCTGCTTGTGTGTCTGATTGGAGATTGGAAGGAAGACTCTTTTCTATCACTACTAATCAGGCGCTGAATGGTGGTGCTCCTGAAAATCTCAGACCTTTACTCTCGGTTAAAAATCCGCTTATCCTCAATGGTCAGTTGGTGCTTGGCAACTGCATTGCCCGTAATTTAAGCAGTGTTGCAACCGATTTATTGGGATCAGCACAAGAAATAGTCAAGAAAATTCGTAGTAGTGTAAAATATGTGAAAACTTCAGAATCACGTGAGGAAAAGTTCCTGGAGCTTAAGCAGCAACTTCAGGTTCCCAGCGAAAGAAACCTGTTTATCGATGACCAGACTCAATGGAATACAACATACCAAATGCTTGTGGCTGCTTCTGAGTTGAAGGAAGTATTTTCTTGTTTGGATACTTCTGATCCTGATTACAAAGGAGCACCAACAATGCAAGATTGGAAGCTGGTTGAGACCCTCTGCACATACTTGAAACCCATTTATGACGTGGCAAACATTCTTGCCGCAACAACAAATCTTCCCTCTGCGATAACTATTTTTCAAGAAGTCTGGAAACTGCAGTTGGATTATGCTCGTGCGGTGATGAGTGAGGATCCTTTCATTAGCAACCTCACTAAAATTATGCAAGAAAAAATTGACAAGTACTGGAGAGAGTGTAGTCTGGTGTTGGCAACTGCAGTAGTTATGGATCCTCGTTTAAAGATGAAGTTTGTTGAGTATAGTTTCTCAAGAGTATATGGTGAGGATGCCCATGCATATATCAAGATCGTGGATGATGGGATTCATGAGCTGTTTCGTGAGTACGAGGCCCTTCCCCTCCCACTAACGCCAGCATATGCAGACGAAGGAAAGGGAAGCCTGATGAAGACGGAGGAATATCCAGGGGGAACTCTGTTATCAGATGGTGGTCTTACTGATTTTGATGCCTACATCATGGAAACCAGTAGCCAACAAATGAAGTCAGAGCTTGACGTATATCTGGAAGAATCGCTGCTCCCTCGTGTTCAAGACATCGATGTATGGGGTTGGTGGAGACTAAACAGAGTCAAGTACCCAACCCTTTCCAAGATGGCTCGGGATATATTGTGTGTTGCAGCATCAACTGTTCCTCCTGACTCTGTTTTTGATACGAAAAGCAAAGAGATGGATCAGTACCGGAGCTCCTTGCGACCAGAGACCGTGGAAGCGCTTGTTTGTGCCAAGGACTGGATGCAGTATGGCATGTAGCTGCAGAATCTTCCGCTGCGGCTGTGAAAATGGGGTTTCTAGATTTGAGCTTGGACGTGTTGTGCATGCTGGGAGGTTGATGGGGATAGTTTACTACTAGTTCATAGTTCGTTGTTAGGCTATAATTTGTATCATATTTAGACTTGTATTCCAATGGCAGACGTGAGATGTTAAATTTCTGGTGTAGAATCAGTGTTAAATCCTGATATATTTGGGCCTTGACTGGCGGCGGGTCCTACTATTTGTCTAAAGGTGATTATAATTAAGAAACTAGTCATTTTTCTTTTGCCCTTTTGTGTCAGCACGATTTGATGTTTAATCTGCAAACGCTGACCTGACGAGGGGAACAAAGGTTTCAAATGCGGGTCCATGCAGTCCCCCAAAATTTTAGTCATTATTTGAAGCTAACTTTTTGGTTAACGGCCTAATTATGCATTTGATTTCACCCAGTAGAATAAGACTTGTTATTATTATAATATTTGAATGCTCAGTTTGTTGGGTTTTTACTGAGAAAAACACTTCTACCACTGTGGATTGGTGATGGCTGATTTTACATTTTTTAGGGTTATAAAAATAAGTAAATACTTCATGATATTAAATGTAAATTTTATATATGATTGTAGTTTTTGCCATGTCTTTTCTAATATGGATAATGTTTGACTTGAAACAATTCTATATTTTGTTTGGTGCGCAATTGTTGACAATTTCTATTTTCACTTCTTTGTTTGTGAAAATCGTTTGACAATTTTGTCACCCAAAAAAAAATTGTTTGACAATTTCTTTTGTCATTTCATCAACAAATATACCCCTTCATTTAAAATTATAAGGTATTTTTCTACCTTTCTAATATTTAAAAATAAAATGCATTTCGGTGTTTTGTAGAAGTAATTAATGAGGCTTTTTTCAAAAGACATTGAATAAAAATGAATAGAAATGAAAAGAATAGGCCAAAGGCCTGTTGGGTCGGGGGTGTTGAATGTGCCCGGTATAGCACTGGAACGTGGGTTTGATCCGCAGTTAAGCAATAGCTCGTAATTCAAAAGAAATGAAAAGAGTAGATAATTTTTTAATAGTGATAACTGTTTTATTAAGGTAAAAATTGATTAAAAATGCTTCATCATTTGTTTTGGTACAATAAAAATTTAGGTTAATTACATCCTCGTCACAGTTAAGACATGTTTTCAGAGATTGCCGGTTAATAAGACCTTTTAAGATTTCAATTTAGGATCTTGTGAGTTATTAGGGAACTCTTTATTAACTACACCAACCCATTTTGAACATGTTGGGGGAAAAAATCTCAACCCGTTAGCTTCAGGGGGACTGTCCATGCAGCCGTATATAGGCTTCGTTTGGATTATTGTCCCAAACGCTAAACGACCCTAGGAAATTGTGAAACCAAGGTTTGCAACTGAATTGAAGAAAAATGATTGTTTGGCTGGGACAATTAACGCAACCAGCTTCTGAGCCAAATGGTAAACGCTGGAAACGCAGCTCAGAGCTACTTTTGGAGCATTTGAAACTAAGATATACTGTTATGGAGCATTAATTGTATCTGAAAAATATGACCTACCAGTATTAACCCTCCCTCAATTTCCCCTCCCCCGAATCCACCTTCATTTCCATTTCAGGTCACTCCCTCCGTCCGTAGAGCTCACCCCAGGCTTTCATCTTCACCGTCACCGACTGCTCTCCCTCCGTCCCTCTCGTCGGCGCTTCTCCGTCCGTGACTGTCACCGGTGATTCTCCCTCCTTCACTCTCTCCATTTTCTCGCACATGGCTAAGCGTTCTCCCCTGCTCTTCTCTCTCACGCTCTCCCATTTTCTTCTTCCATTTCAGGTGGTCCTCCGGTTGTTCGACCGAGCTCGCAATTTCGTTTGCTGTTGGATGTGCCAGAGATCAGCCGGAGTTGATTTGCTGCAGATCGGAGTGGTCTTCTCCCAGATCTTCATTTCATCCTCAGTGAGTTAGTTTCACCGGATCTGTTGACCTTCACCGTGCTTCATTGATGTGTAGCTGTGCTTCCCGTAGATCCAGCCATCTCTGCTCCATTTGATTTCTACTTTACTCGATTTACCGTGGCTGCCTCAACTCGGACGCAAGTCTTCAACTCTGTTCTGCTCCACTCGATTTACCGTGTCCATTGAAGTCGGCACTTCTCCCTCCGTCACTCTCTTCTGCTTGGGGCTGGTTGAAGGTCTTCAACTCGCAGCTCCAATTCGCAGGTAAGGTCACCGTGTGTGATGCATATATATACATATATATATTTGAGCTGGACTGAGATTTGGTACAGAAACTCTTGCCATGTTTGAGTTTTGATTGTTGTTCTCCTTTTCGTTTAGATACACTGTGAAAGCAGAGGGAAGTTTTGTGCCTCTCGATTGCTACTACTTCTGTCCGTTTAGCTTCACCCTCCTTCGAACTTGTCTGCTCCTCTGACAGTGGTCTGTGGTTTTAATTCTCTTGTAGTATCTGATGAATTTGCTAATTTTTGTGTCCTGTTATTTGTGATGAATTTTCCATTTGTGATGAATTTGCTTCACTCTCCTTCAACTAGGTGCTAGTGCTTCTCTATGTTTGCCTGTGTTGTTTGACTTCTGCTTCACTCGAAATGCTACTAGGAGCCATTCTAGGAATATAATTCAATCTTGAATGTCATACTTGTGCCCGGGGTTTAACATCGAATTTGTTTTCCTTTTTCAGAATATAAAATAGTTTTTTTTTCTAATTTGTTTTAACATGTTGTAAACTCTGTTATTTTCAAAATATCATTCTTAAGAATATGTGAGACTTATTATTCAGGGATTTCATTTAGAATTTTGTGCTCTTGGTGAAGAGGGATATGGTTAGGCTGCCCTATGGTGAATAAAGTGGATAAGATATATAAACATTATTACTTTAAAAATGTATTGATTGATTGCTTCTAAACAGAAAGTTTAAGCAGACACTGTTAATTGTGGGTTTATTCCTGTGTGCTACTGCTTGATTCTAAACTTATTGTGGATTTGATACTTTTTTAATTTCATCAAGAACAATGAGTAACGATAAAGGTAAAGCGCATTGGGATGTAAGCACTACTGGTGTTTTTCTCAAAATATGCATGGACACAATTTATAGCAAACATCGTCAAGGATCCTCGTTTACAAAGCAAGGCTGGGACATCATTCACAAAACATTCAATGAAAAGACAGGGAGAGGATATGAGAAAAGACAGCTGAAAAATAGGTTAGATAACTTGAGAAAAGAGTGGAAGGCATTTGAGCAGCTAATTGGTAAGGAGACCGGTATAGGGTGGGACCCTGAAAGGAACACAGTGGTGGCATCTGATGAGTGGTGGGAGAGAAAGAAGCGGGTATGAACTAGCTTCTGTTAATTTTTAAGCAGTTAATGACTTTTGAAAATAATTTAACTTTTGTTTACTTTTGGCTTTGCAGGAAAATCCAGCATACGAAAAGTTTAGGCAGCATGGGTTAAAATTCCGGACTGAATTAGAAACTCTATTCAAGGGCACTATGGCATCAGGACAGGATATGTGGTCACCTTCTTCGACCCAGCCTGAGCCACAGAGGGCTGATCAGCCAAATGATTACCGACCCACAATGGATTGGAAAGAAGGTTCAGGGGACAGTGAAGACGGGCTGATAGGTGTTGACACTAGACGCCGTGCAGGAGTTTCGGATGATTTGGACGGTATCAATTTAACTGCAAATACATCAAACACTGCACCCAATATATCTAGTGGTTCAGGGAGCCAAGGAAAGAGGAAGAGAGGTGGAGGGTTGGATAAGTACAAGAAGCAAAAAATGCCAGCGACAAAAAGAATAGCAGATGCAGTAAGCTCGATTAAGAAGGCTTCCATTAGTACAGCAACGGCAATAAACAAAATCTCCAATAGTGATAACACTACTGAGTTGACTGCTGATTTGCTGAGTATGGAGGAAATTGTCAGTGACACTCATATTTGTGTCATGTGTTGTAATCTGCTGGCAAACAAGACTTTCAGGGACATATATGCTGGTCTGAGAGAAAATCGGAAGGTATTAGTGGCTTGGTTGAAGCACAATGCTGAAAATCCATCGTCATATGCTGCACCTAAGAATCCTTGAGTTGTGCCAGGGGACTTGTTATGACTTCTATTTTTCTACCTTAATGTTGTATTATGTGTTATGTGTTATGACGATGTATTTAATGACTAGGTTTAATGTTGTGTGTTTCGTGACTATGTTTAATGACTAAGTTTAATGTTGTATGTTTCATGACTATGTTTAATTATTATGTTAAAGTTTAATGATAATTTGTGTATTATCTTTTCTTTTCTTTTCTTTTTTGTGAAAATTTTTACTTACCTTTAGTATTTATCTATTCACAGGTAACACACATTTATTATGTCTGATTCAACGGAGGGTTGGGGCGAGGGTTGGGAGGATGATGGGGGAGACGAATGGTCTCAATTAGTTCCCGCTTTACATGAACACACAACACAATTATCAGAGCTAAGTGTGTTAATGGGTCAGTATGTGACACCTTTTCTGTGCAAACAGCCATGTAGAACTAGTGAACAAACTGGTTATTTGTGGGTTCGAGAAGTTTTAGACGGGCATGAAGGACGGTCTAAGGATATGTTTCGAATGGACATAGAGACATTCCATCAGTTATGTTCTAAATTGGTTGAACATGGGTTACAAAATACTAAGTACATAGGTGTCCATGAATCTGTTGCCATGTTCTTAAATACAATTGCGCATGGCCAGTGTAATAGGATGATTCAGGAAAGGTTTCAGCGTTCAGGAGAAACTGTCAGTCGGCATTTTCATAGAGTGTTGGCTGCTTGCCTCAATTTATCTCGAGAAAATATTAGGCCAACTGATCCTACATTTTCCTATTGTCACCCAAAAATAGCAAATGATTCACGATACTTTTTATTTTTTAGGGATGCAGTTGGAGCAATTGATGGTACCCACATAAATTGTAAGGTTAGTCAAGCTAGGCAAGACAAATATATCAATAGGAAGGGATTTTCTAGTCAAAATGTCATGGCCGTATGTGATTGGAATATGTGCTTCACATTCATGTGTTGGCGGGCTGGGAAGGTAGTGCACATGATGCTCGTGTCTTTCATTCTGCTATCTCAACTCCATCCATGAATTTCCCTCATCCACCTGAAGGTATATTTCTTTAATTTCCAAATTAATTATTTTTAAATTCAGCTTCACTTGTATTATTTTCACCTTAACATAACTGAGTCATGATTTTTTAGAAAAATATTATTTGGTTGATGTTGATTATCCATCACAAGTGGGATACCTTGGCCCGTACAGACGTGAGCGCTATCATCTCCCAGACTTTAATCGTCACCCAGGATTTACAAATCAGAATGAGGCCTTCAATTATTATCATTCAAGTTTGAGATCCACTATTGAAAGAACTTTTGGGGTGTGGAAGAAAAGGTTTGTAATCTTAAAAAATATGCCCAGATTCAAGTTTCAAACACAGGTCTGCATAGTTTGTGCAACAATGGCTGTCCATAATTTTATCAGGCAAAATTCTCCAACTGATTATCGCTTTATAGAAGCTGAACATGGAAGTGTAATAGATGAAGACAATAATCATGCAGCTGGTGAGGCATCCTCGTCAAGTTTAACATCTGCCGCACAAATGAATCGTGTTCGTGACTCAATTAGGGACCAAATTGTGCAAAGCTTACTATCTAATTAATTATGTGATTTCATTTACTTTAATTAGAGACCAAATGAATTTTAATTTATATTCATGTTTGTCCATTATGTATATTTAATTAATTATCTATAATGTGTTTTTAAATTTTTCTCCGTAATAAATATTTTTATTTCATAATTTCACAAATAAACTATTTATATTTTATCATAATAATTTTATATATTTTTTTAAACTATTATCAAATTAAAAACATGAAATTTCAAAAACTACTATTCAATAAAGTCCATACCATTTTCAGTCATTTTACAACTAAACTAACTTTTCTATTAATCATCCAAACAACTTTCAACTTTTTCAACTGACTTTTTAAAAATACCTATCCAAACATACTCTAACTGACTTTTACTCTAACTTCAATTACAAAAGTCAGTTGGATTAGAAGTCAGTTTTGTCCAACACCAATCCTAACATACCCATGCTGGCTACTCCGTTTGGCTGAAAACCAAAAGCTAACTGGAAAGGAAAAAAAAAAAATCTATTCCACCCTCTCGACAATCGACTCTCTCCCGCGTCTTCCTCGCTTCTCGCCTTCGTGCCTTTCAGCGTCGTCTTCGTCTTCGCGCTTCTCACCTGACCGGGCTTTCCATTTCCTCGGCGCTCTAAACCACCTTGTCTTCTCACTCCTCCGAGCCCAACCTTTGAACGATACCTTCACCAGCGCTGGCCAGCATCAGTCTTCGGCTCCAGCTAACTCGTTTCCCTTCACCCCGTCTGCTATCTGTCGACCCCTTTGCTCTCGCCGTCGGCTCAGTTATCTCTTCATCAAGGTCAGTGTTTTGCTCTCTGTTCACCCCTTCCGCTAATCCCTTCGAGCTCTTCAACGCTTCTATATCAATTGCGAAAATTGTCTTTTGTTCGTCCTTTTGGGGTTGTTGTCTGGGGTGGGGGTGATGCTGCATCTGATTCCAGCTCATGCACGAATGCCACATGCGCCTTTTTCCTATCTTTTGTGACTTGTGAATTAGGTTGTCTTTGATATTAACTACTGGGCAGAAAGTAGTTGGACTACTGCGTTTATTTTCGTAGTTTTCATAATCTATTAAACCATATAACTCGCCTATGATGCTGAGAAAATGTTAGGCGTCTATAATTAGAATCTGAAATAGTTTGATCGCAGTAACTGACTTTAGTTAGTTATAAGGCTTATATGGATGTTTACTCAGATGAAAGAGTAGTTATGACAGTTGGTATGATCTGAGCTTGTCTTTTTTCTGTATTCTTCTCTTCTATTTCCCTTTTTCTTATCAAAGATGAACACACAAAAAATCTAACTTGGCCTCAAATTTGGGAAAGATATCCGAAGCAACCCATCAAGGAGGTGTTTGTTCTGGAATTTATTTGAGTGCTGAAAATGAGCTGAGAAGAAGTGGTAATCAAGCTTGAGGCAATTCTTGGAAAACCTGACGGGTGACGCTTGGACCCGATTATGAGGAAGACTGATCTTGTTCTGCCAGCCGACCGCTTTTATGGTTCTTTATTTCTATGGAATTCTTGGAAACAGGATGGATTTAATCTCTTCATATCTAAAAACATACATAGTTGCCAATTCCACAATACAAGACTTTCAATACCTAGCATTTAATTGGTCTGCCCTGGCTTGAATATCTTTCAACACTGCCAATCACTTTTGATAAGCCTTATATATAAATATCTATATTTTTGAGCCAGGGATCCATAAATTGGTCAGCTTGTGTTTGAAAACACTAGTGCCATAGGCGGAAGTTGGCTTGCCCAATATCTTAGTATTCCCTTTCACACTGATGCAGTTTTTTGATTCAATGGAGAGGATGGGAGGAGGGGATTTTAATGTTCTTGTTAAGCTTGGAAGGGTGGTGACATGGTTTTCTACCCCATTTAACATGGGCTTTGATGCCCTCTAGCAGGTATGTAGGTCTTAGATCACTTTCCTAAGCCAAGTCTGTTTGTCCTGTAAATACTTATTTTTTTTATTTTTATTTAATTAATTTCTTTCTTTTCTCTTCTTTCTATTCTGCATGTGTTGTGATTAGGATAATTAAAATTAAATTGAGGACATATTAATTTTGAGTAGTAGACTTCAAGTTATCACAAGTTTTGTGTGATGTTAGCATCTTCTCCATGCACAATTAACTCCCAAACACATCTCTTATTTGCAAACCGCATTTTCATTTTCTTTGGAAAAGGTCCTTTTCCCCCTAAGCTTCTCTTGAAATATTAAAATTTTGGCGCTGTCTCAAGAAATTGGTTTTCAAAATTATTATCAGGAATAAATTTATTTTTCTTATTTTTCACCGCCTCTATGCTACATAAGAAGGTCTGTTCATAGTTAAGTTGAAGTGATGTTGTTAACCTAACTTTGATTTGGCACGGGTCTTTGCAATAGAGGGCATGCTCATATTTCATGAAAGTTTGGGACGTGATCTTCTATAGAATGCTCATTTGCTATTGAGCAAGTTTGAAAACCCTTTAACTATCCCTTTTTGGTTTCTTGTTCATGTTCTGGTTGATTGTAGTGTCTTCTATACTTAGTCTATTCTTTTCCTGCCACTTTATATAGAGCACTGCAAATTTTGGCCTTCATTTTTAACAAATAGAAGGCATTTTTTTTTCAGGCGCAAATTATGAATCTCACTTCATTCAAATTGGACATTGATGAGCTTATTGATGAATTTACTCAGGTTTTTCTATTGTTTTTTTCCCAGTCATGCCAGCTACTTATAATGTTTTGGACCTTGTGATCTCTCCCATGATTTTTAATCAATTTTTATTGCATACAAACATGGTGTATGACAGGGTGGATCAACAGCTTTTGCTAACATGAAGAGAGTATGGCTTTCGAAGAAGTTCTCTTACATTTATGAAGCTAGTCCTTCTACCAACCTGGCCTTCTTTATGCAATCTCTGTATGCCATTCTATTGGTATATTTGTATCCTATAAACTCTTGCAGCAGCAAATTGTTACGCTGTGTGGAAACTGGAAAAAGCAAGCCAATCACCTGGTTTATCAAATTTACCACACACCAATGATGTTGATTTTCATTTTGAATCTTTATTCTTTGTTAAATTCCGTTGCCACAAATCATTAAATTTAAAAAGCAGAGAGAAAAGAATGTAGACTTAATAATTCATTTCATAATTTATCACTGAAATTTCACTAGTTACTAGTAAATAATGTTTGCAAGTTCAAGTATGTTTGTACTTCCTCTGTCCCTATTTACTTGTTATCATAGGAGAAAAGACACAGATCAAGGAGAAAGCAAAATTTTTGTTATGTAAGAATTATTTTTTCTTTTCCAGTTTTGCCCTCCATTTGATGCCACGCTATTTTAAAATCTTAACTATATACATTGAATGCCCTCCATCTAACAGGGTTATTATTGGAAACAAGTATGATTATTCCTTGAAATTTGAAGCATGACATATATTTAGGGACAAAATGAAAATTCAAATCAGGACAAGTAAATAGGGACAGAGGAAGTTGTACTTAGTTCTCTTTAACGTTTTACTTTATCATGTTCAATTTTTTGATCCTATGCAGGTTACATGGTCGGCACTGCCTCCTTTTTGCACAGATTGGGTGGCCTCTATTGCCTCTACTGTTTATATGAGACTCAACCATTTAAACCTCCTTTCAGAGTTTATCTATCCCTTGGTATGATCAATTTTTCTCTGAATGACTGAAGTGATACATTCTTTAACCTTTTCATTATCTACTTATCTTTTAGTGTTGGCTCCCCTCTTGCATCTGCATCTGTCTAGGCAGATGCTAGCAATTTAAGATGATACATGTTATGATGCATGACAGTTCTGAAGATTTACTTTTTTGGGTCTTATGAAGCATATATTCTTGAGTATAATTATTAACATTAACTACCAGCTTTATTTTTACGTTTCGTGGCAGCCCAAGTTATAGGTGGTCATACTTGAGATTCCAGTAATACTTTCAAATTAATTTTTGAACAACCGACAGTCAGTTTTTCTATATTACTGTTCAAATTGAATCAAACATATCTTGACATGAGTATAGAAAATTTGACTCCAAATAAGATGCAATGACATTAAGAAACTGGGTCCTAAGTTTTGCATATTGGGTTCATACCTCTGGCCTGTCTGCTAGTTTCTATGTTGACCTGATATCTCCCTTTCCTTTACAGGGGAGTTAAGGAAGCTTAGACTCCTTGTTGCCGAGGCAAATGCAAGTGATATTAAAGTCGTACCTACTTTGGTTAGAAGAATGCTAGAAAACAATATGTTCCTTTTTGGCGCTGTTGACTTAATGGAAGGCTCTGTTGCAGAGACAGTAAACCAACTCGAACAATTACAGAATGCTCGTATACAAGTTGCATATGAGAAGTATTGCTTAAATTTATGATTCTTTCTGTCACATTAGTCATGGTTGTGTAACTACCTCTACAACTTAATTATTTTCTGCTTTCGTTGTGGATGACAGGTTATTTGAAAATACTCCGATTGAGCAATACATTCACATGGACCTTGTAAGTAGCACTGAGATTGCACCTTGTGATGTGCTAATCAAATAAATCTGTACGAGTTGTCTGCGAAACATGTATCAAGTAGTTGAGTAATAATGACTGGGGGCACTTCTAGGAGATGAAAGAATGTTAGAAATTCATATTAACTACCACATCACCCCGTGCATGATTTGTTTAGGCTCTATATTTTCGAAGAGCCCCACCAGAAATGGAGCCCTTAGGCGAGCAAGATTTGCTGGGGCTTGAGTCCCCTTTAGCTATCTAATCTGGGCTTAGCCCATCTTGTGTCATCCAAAAAATATTCAAAAACTTAGAGGTGTATTTTTATGTACTTGTGTACTTGGATTGATGTGTATCTAATGTACATCTTTTTCAATTTTGCTTTCCTCATTCAAGGGCACGGAGATTGACTTAAATTCGCTGAAGAAAATGTCATCTGAATATGCAGAGGCAAAGAGCATGGCCATTAAAGGTACTTTAATTTTTCCTATGATACTTTCCCGTGTTTGTCTTTGCCTAGGTGTCCATGTAGATAACCTTGGAGGTACTCTTATTGTCAGGATCTTATGAATCCCCTAAGAAACTACTTTCTGTTATGTGCTGTCAGTTTCTGTTGACATTCATGAATGCCGATAATGAAGATGAACAAGTTTGAGATTGACGTATACGTGGATGAACCACCATGTTATGCCTTCTCAGTTGGCGGAATGCACATTTCGAAACTTCTAAAGACTATTCCAGAAATGACTTGTGATTAATTCGTACCATCAAGATTCAAGATTCTCAAAATGAGATTTACTGCATTTATTTAATTTTTTAATGATCTACAATAGGATGACTAAACTCGTGCTGATGCAGTATGATTGTCCGTATATTTTGTAGAGTTTGTATTGGTTTATTTTTCCTTTCTTCCCTTTCTGTAAAGATTGCATTTTTTTCCCCAGTTCACGCAATATTTTCAGTAATTTAACTCGTAAATGGATTGTCTTCTATTTTCATGAAGAAGCAAGCAATGATATAGATGTGGAGAACATAAAGCACATATCAGAAAATAAGGAACTTCTAGGAGATGCTGCAGAAAAGATTGCTGATGATTGGCAAGCCCAGAAAGAAAGCTTCTGTAAACAAACAGGATTCGAGAATGATAAAGGATTTGAGCAGGAGCTGGAACAGCAGCTTCTAGAACATGAGAACAATGGTGAGTTTAGTCAGGATGACAGACAAGTGTCCGAATCTTGATTTCAAGGGCTTACGTTTATTCTCAGTCCATGGATTTTTCACAATCTCTTGTGTGAGATTTGTAAATGTCTAGAAGGTTATCCATAGCTCAAAATTTTGTTGGCTTAATTAGGATTTGTAAATTGTAACGTCATCTTCTACAGAAAGATCCAAAATTTGGGCTTGGTGCAGTGTCATTGAAACGTTTGTATGCCGGGAGCGCCTTCATCTGCTCTATAATCTTAGTAGTAACTGCTCCACTAGCCCAAAATTCCTCCCGGTGGTGTTGGCATGTGAGAATCTGAATTTCTTCAAGAATTTGTAAGTTTAATTATAAATTAATTTTTTTGGTCCTTCCTGTTGGTGCCTTTTCTTTCCCTTGTAGTCTACTAGTATTTTTTTTCCTTCAAAATAAGATAGTTGTTCATTTAGAAAATTTCAAAAAAGAAGGAGGAGGAGGAGGCAAACTGCTGCTCTAGATCGGGTTACGTGGTATTTGCAAATGCGCATTGCATACATGTTATGCAATGGTTACAACTCATTTATTGAACCCCTCTTATCGTTCCAAAGCACTGCATTCTGTAATGTAACAGAACATTCAGAGGAAGGTGATGAGAAGCAAATCTCCCTGACACCACCAATTCTCCCCAACCTGCCTTATAACTAATAACATTCGAGATCTCATAGCTCAACCTCAACAATGTGAACTTTCTGTCCTCCTCTGGCATATGATCTAAATTGAGAATCGTTAGCCCAGAATCTGAGTTATAATCAAAATCCACCACCTTAGAACCCACCAAGCACCTTCTTGGTTTGGCCGATGAATAAGCACCAAACTTCCCACATCCCTTTACTTCCATACGCACCAAAGCCTCCAATCCGTCACTCCTAATTTCATCCCTTCCACCTTTTGCCTCGTACACAAGCCTTTCAATGGCGCCGCCTGCATTGTACATCTCGATGAGTCCCACCGGAGCAAAACTCACTCCAGAACCCAGAACCTTCACGGGGGTCACCGTAAAAACATCATGCTCCAGCACTCTAAGGGACACCGGCATCGCCACGTTGTATGGGAGAATCACAAGCTCGCCGGTCCGGTGACAGTACACGGCACAATCGCCGTTCCACTCACCGTCAACGCTGGCAGCCGCCTCCGAAATGTGGTGGACATCACGGCCTCTCACGTACCCTGTTATGGCTTCTGATGTGGTTTCGTGAAAAGCGTTCTTCCTCTCTAAGCTACTCCACGCCGCTCCTTGGCAATTGTAGACGCCAATAACTCCTGTGTACTTGTTCATATTCCATATCTTCAACAAGCTCACGCCATCCCGAGTCGGGTCTCTGAACAAGCAATCTTTGGTGGGTCTACCGGGCAAACGCGCTCGGAGTACTGACCCGTCCGGCAAGACGAGCTTCCTCAGGAGCTGGAAGTCGTGCTTCCCCGGCGCATCACTGACGTAGATAGGGCCACCGCTGATGGCTCTGGCGGAGGCGTGGTACTCGGCAGCAGGATGAAGAGAGTGAAACATGTCCCAGTCCGGCTGCATTATCTCTCCGAGGAAAACGCTGTTGTATGCCACGGCGGCGATGTGGATCGTGTGCGACAACCGGATCACGCGGGTAGAAATCGTCCGACGCTCTCACCACCGCCGTTTGCTTTGAGCTGTTCATAACATTCCATACACCACAGCCCATCAGACAACAATAATCAGAGACTCGTTTTTAAGTATCTAATTCTTTCTTAATGACCTTAGCCAGTTCAATAACAATTCCTTAATATACTCGTTTACTTACTTTATTTTTATCAAAATATTACTAATATGAAACACAAAAAGGAAACATTTGTCAGTTTTCTCCGGATTGAAACAAACGAATTGAAACTTTTCGAAAAATTAGGAACAGAGGATTCAGCTTTGGACTTACCAGTAGAGCGCGTCAGTATTGTGGCTCATGCAGGCGATGCAACCATTATCTGGAAAGTTCCTGGCAATGGAAGCATCAAGGGCTTGATGGTATTGCCTTGTGAGCTCGACTCTTCCACCTAGCCCACCACCCAGTGTCTCCAAGATACATTGAACGTCCACCTTAACACCGTCTACACCCGCATGCGCCAGATAACTGTGAAGCTCATCGTAGAATTTGTACACCTTCTTCGGGTTCACCAGACCCAGGCCCTTTACCGCCAACGCATCCGTTGTCCACGTCGGTTCATTCTCCACCACCCCCTTCGACAACTTTGGGTATCTCATCTCCGATCCGTATTCCTCCATCTCCTTCACTCCTGGTCGTACGCCTCCCCAGTATCCTGTAATTGCGTGCCATACATACACGTATTGTAATCCATGTTTCTGTTTGGCAATGTTCACTATGTTCTTTATTCCCAATGTTGGATCTTCCTTGTTCTGAAATTTGGGGTTCTCTTTGATTCCTGTTAATCTCTTCAATGAACTGTTCTCGTCTTGCGGATCGCCGCCGACGGATTGCCACCCGTCGTCGATGATCACGAACTTCGGAGGGGTGCCGCCGGCAGCAAGAGTCGCGAGGCCGGACTCTACGCCTTCTTGGGTTACTTCATGGTAAAACGCGTCCCACGTACACCAACCGAAGTAGTCGACGATTCCAGGGAGCTTCTTCTCGTTCCGGAGGCGGAAAGTGTTCAGATGGTTCTTGACTGCTTTAAAGGCGTCGTGGATTGTTCCGAACGGGTCAGTTCCAGCACTGATGAAGAGGGAGTGGGTGAACGACGACGTTTTAGTGTCGCTGTCGCCGCTTTCCAAACAGAGCTCTAGCTGATCATCTGCGTTGCCTTGTAAACACGCTCTGAATGAGCCTTCGATCAGAGGGAGGAAGACGGTGTAGACGATCTGGTTGTCCTCGTTTCCGTCGTCCGATTCGAGATGGGACCCGTCTTTGGTTTCCACCAATAGGAACTGAGTCTCAAGAGGAATATCCCTTCCTTTATCGCCCATCTTCTGGGCCATCCACCATAGCTTGAACCGGAAACACGCAAGAAAGCGGACGTCCCTGAGAGTTCCCAGTGAAACGACATGGTGGCTGTCGTCTTTATCGAAAGCCGCACCTACAAATACTCCCTCCACCGGCCCCGACGACGACGCCGACGTCTCAACCACATTATCCGGTACGCCGGTCAGGATCGTACGGTCCTTCACAATGAGTTTCCCATCGGAAACCCGAACTGCAGGTTTGATAGTCATTTGTTCTGATTCCGAATCCTCTTTCCTTCTCTTTCTTGTGGAGCTTGAATCCCTCAAGTCTTGGTCCTGTTTGGTGCCCTGCAGCAATTATCAGAAGTTGCTCAAATTAGATTCATGTAAATCTTCCATTTCCAGATTTCTTAAATCACATTTAACAAAAGCATATCAAAATCCATCAAGTATTCACCTGAAAAGCTAAAACCGATAAATTACGGCTGCGAAAATGTCTGCAATTTCCAAAATATGCACAAGAAAAAGCCAATATCCGTCAGCAAACAACCCTTAAAACAAAATAATCCCTACTTTTCCCTGAAACCAAACAAGTTCAACTTCAAAGAGGAGAGCAAATAGAATAGTACCAGAAACTGAGAACTGCAATCGTGCTTGTGAAATTCCGGAGGAGTAATGAAGCCTTGAAGCAAATGTTGATGGCGAAACAATTACAGGTCGGGTATTTATACTAAGAGGGGATGATGCAAGCCGCGAATGGATCATCGTGAAGAAGCCCTGCAGATTTCTTGTGCTTCTCGTCCTAGTTAAGTGGTGACAAGCTCCAAACATCGTGGTTTTCCTACATCCCGTTCGATCCAACGGTAATAAATGACTCTGGGGTCCGCAATTTGTGTTCTTTTACGGCCGATTACGTTGCCACGTGGAACCGCACTTGCTAGTAGCGATTTCGTTTGTGGAATTTTCACGGACCTTCTCCCACGGTGAGGAATTTTCACGGACCTGACACGCGTAACTTCCCATTGAGATAAAATATCACGTGAATAATCTGCACTGGCCACTAGGGTCTTTGGTCTATGTAAAAATTAATAATAATTAAAAGTGTAAAGCAGGTCGTGCTGATTTGTATCCACGTGAGCACGCCGTTACGTCTATCCGTTTCTTACACGCTGAAAATATCTATCCCCTACAGCCACCGCGTACCTTGCCCAATGATATTTCCACGTCATCACATCATCTTGTTTTTCTGGTCTGATGAGTTTCCGGCTAATTAAAAAGAAAAATATTACGTACGCAAAGCTGACCCGTCCGGCAAGTAATAATATCGCTCCCATCAAATATCAAGTGCATGCACTGATTGATGCCAAGTGATTATCAGAAATAGTTATATCTACCATGTTTTATGCAAATATCCATAACGTGCATATATTGACAACCTGAAATTATCTTTATGGGCAAGGCTTCGATGGGATTTCAAGGAACATTTTGAATAAAATGAAGACAGGGGACCGACTATAGATAGATATCGAAGAGATGTGTTTAATTAGCATATATAGGGGTGGAAATGACTAAATGAGGAAAAGACTCAGTCGCCCTTGAGAATTAAATCTAGAAAACTATTGCTACAGTCTAATAGCTAGGATGCATGGGTTATTTTGGGAAATTGGGCAATGCATGGAAGCATATGGTGACGTTCCTGGGATGACGGATGGAATATTTTTGGGAGTTTGTTTCCTATTACCAAGTATGGTGTGCCATTTTGTTAAGTTGTAAATTGCTTCTTTCCTTTCCATTTTAGTGACCAAACATGAGCTTAAGTATCCTTGTAAACGTGTAAGAGTAAAAAAAAAAAAATTGAATTAAAAATTTCACCCAAATTTTTCTATTTTGATTTTTTTTTCTTTGCGTAAAGACGTATGCAATTTGAAAAGTGTAAATTAATTTGACCACGCAACATGTTTCATAAAAATCATCAGGAATAGAAACAGGGACGGTGAATCATTGCCTAGGTGGCAATTGGCATGCCACGCGTACAATGAGTGGGTTCACGGAACTTGCTATTTACTAATTATTTATTTGTTTTTGCAGAACAAGTTGAGCAAATCTGGGAAATGGCAGGGTCCAATTGGCCAGTGGGGATGCGTCCTAAAGAGTTCGAGACAGATGGATCCCAGATTTATGGGCGTTCAATAATTTCACCGATATTTTATATATTATGTGAGTTGGATTTAATCTATCATTATGTACGGCAATTATTGGGAAAATGACGTGGGCGTGTCGCTTCCTTCATTATTGAAGAATTGACGATAATATTTTCTTTCAAGCTTTGTTCATGAACCCGGCCCAGTTGATTGGTTATTATCAGATGCGATTTTTGGGAACTCGAAAAAGATTCAATCTCCTCATTGATTGTATTGTAATATTGCCTCTCATTTTTAACATAAAACCCTACTGCTTAATTTGGAAAAATAAAAAATTATTAAATTATTTATTTATGGCATATTACATGATATTTTTAAAATACTTATATAAATTATTAGATTATATATTAATTTATAAGTGAGACAAATTAGTTTGGATTAAAATAATAAATATAAATACTTTAAAATAATTTAATAATCTCCTCGTATTAATTAATTAAGCTTTATATTAAGACATAAAAGTAGTATTGACAGAAAAACTATACCACACCGCTTCTTTTAAGCTTTTTGCAAGTTTTGGCTAATTGCCTAACTCACCTACCAAAAACTGGCACAAAGTGATATTACTAATCAAATAGCAATGTTACCTTTTGACCAGGTGCCAATTTGATTAGCAAAGTCGGTGATTGAAATTTATAGATCGAATTTTTCTTTTAACTTCATGATTTGCTTACCTTTGTTATTTAGAAAGTATTCAGTAAAAATCAAAGTATGATTTTAAAAGTGATTTATGATATACAAAATAAGCATGTAAAATTTTTTTTATCTCCATTTATATGAAAACATTTTTTAAAAATGTTTTCTGAGCATTCCAAACACTTCTCTAGACACATGATTCAGATAACACCGCCGTCAGTTTTATAAAATCTAAATAATGAAATTATGTAGTTTAAAAAATTAGGTAACATTAAATAAAAGTTGTAAATATTTCCCACTTCATCACGTGGAGCGGCATTTTTTTTTCGCTCTCGCAAAATTATGAGTTCATCATCTGCATCAACACTTTTTTTTTTTGGTTGGCCTTTTTAAAAAACTGTGAAAGAAGAATAAAACAAAATCTGAACAACGGGCAGTGAATATGGAGAATTTTTTAGCCAACACTTGCAGAAACAGACAAGTGCTGTACTTAACCTATCCTGTTGCCATCAGTTTGGATCTTTTCGAGTTAAGACTGCCCAATTCAACATCGACTTCTAATTTAGCAAAATACCCCTTTAATCTCTTTTAATTGCTATTCTTCCCCTGCCTCCATTAAAAACCGAAGAAGAAAGGTTCATGCATGGCATTAACTTTGTTAAAATTATGCTTAAAATATTGAAACTTTAAATCATCGGTGATTCAAGTCATTTTCATAAATAGTTAGAAACATAGGATGTAATGATACATCCAAAAATTTTCAATTTCAGGATGCTTAAATTGAAATTCTTTTATGCAAGAAAACTTTCTCATGGTTTAGCTTACGATTGAAAACTATGTTTAATACGGTTAAAAAGCTAA
Source organism: Neltuma alba (assembly GCF_004799145.2). Classification (NCBI taxonomy): domain Eukaryota; kingdom Viridiplantae; phylum Streptophyta; class Magnoliopsida; order Fabales; family Fabaceae; genus Neltuma; species Neltuma alba. Next base: position 267,194 of record NW_021636109.1, read on the forward strand.
TTATAATCATAAGTTCTATGAAATTTTGATTCTAAAAATGTTAATTTTGTCTTGAAGATTCGAAAGTCAGCCCAGCAAGATTCAGGGTGGGACAACAGGCCAACAGAAATCCATAATCCACGAATCATCCAACCAATGCCCCGCACGATCTCACGCGCGGCGTCCCCATGGGCCCCACAGTAATAATTGTGCCAAAGTCAAGTGACACGTGTACAACCAAGAGTTCTTGATAGAAAATATCCCCTTCACCCCGGGAGATTTCTATAGAATGATTGATAAATCTGCCCCATGATACCCACCTCATCACATCATTTGGAGAACTTTCAAGAACCCCCCAAAAAAAAAAAGCTCGAATTCATCATAGCAGACTAGCAGTATAGCAACTCGTCTCTTGCAAGACGAGTTTTCTGGTTATAAATAGAAGATTTATTCTGTAGTATAAAAACTTTTTATACTATAAAATGAGTTTTTTATTTAGGACTAGAAGAGTAATTTTCTTATTATCAAGTTGATCCAATAGATACCGAATGTAATCGATTCTGACTTCATAATGGATGAATGACCAATTCATCTCTTTTTTTTTTTTCCTACATTTGATTTTATTTATTTGAAATAAAATATCTCGTGCTGTGGATTCCTATATGAACCACCCCCCCAAAAAAAAATATCGTGGAACATTAATTTTAAAGGGACGACGGGTTAAATGTAAGGTGCTGGGAAAATGATGATGATGGTGGACAAGTGTGGAGAATGGTGGATACTCGTAAATGTATGATTGCATTACCATCCCGAGTATTCCTGAGCCCTCTCCCTCTCTTACACACCAATAAACAAGTTCTTTCGAACTGTGATGCTTCGCTTTCTTTTCCTTTGCTTTCTGTTTTTCCCCTTGCAGAGTATAGGCATCTTTTTATTGAAATCAATATTATTTAAAGTATTATAACTATTAAGTATGAGCAAATCTCTCAACAACAATTTGAATTTTGATTTATTACGCTGTGAATGATTCGTTTTTTTTATTATTATTAGGCCCCAAACTCCTGTTAATTGCTTTACTTTTAACAATAATGCTAACAGTCTTCATTTTTTAGGATGACCTTGAAATAATGCAGACATATTTGGAATCCCATCATAATTTGTAGTTACCAACGTCCAGAAGTTAATGCTGATTTCTCAAATCTTACCAATCTTAGCCTGTATGGCTACCTTTGGAGGTCCGTGCACGTGGTTTTTCCCAAGCTCTAGAGGTCGATGCATTTGGTGTCTCCCAAGGTATTGACTAGTCAAGACTTTTACAAAGAATCAAAGCATGAAGAACAAACATAAAATATGAAAACAGCCTACCAAATTTTTTTAAAAAATAAAAAGAAAAGTCGTGCAGTAAAAGTTCATATAAATTGTTGGGAAAAATATAAATTTTGGAGGACAAAGAACAAATACTACCTTCGGTCTTAATTATAAGAGCTAGTTGACTAATTTGAATATAGTAAAAAAAATAAGTTAAGTTAGTTATTTATAATAAATATGTATTGTTTTTCCTAAAATATTCTTACTAATCAAATGTATTAGTTAAAACTACCATTATTAGAAGGAATACCATAGAAAAAAATAGATAAATATGAGAGACAAAAGGAATTAGAATATTATATTTAGAACCAAAATAAAAATCAAATGACGTCTTATATTAAGGATCAGAGGTAGTGACATTTATGCATTAAGAAGAACAACTTGAAAAACTCAAGGGTCTTTTCCTTTGTTTTTTTTCCTTGCGGAGTACAGGCATCTTCTTATTGAAATCAATATTATTCGAAGCATCATAAGTAGAGGTGGGAAAGCGAGCTGGCAGTGTAGATACAGGCCAGCCCACAGTGGTTCAAGCCTAAAGCAGTGCGGTCTAGCAAAACCCGCCTTAATATATATTTTTTAATAAAAAAAACTATTATTATTATATAGGTTGGGCTTAGTTTGAAATATTAAAATTGGGTTCAAAATTTTGAATTTGAATAGTGGGTTGTAATAAAATAATATGAAGATTAATTTATAATTTAAGAAGATATTTTTTTTAAAAATAACACATATTTTTATAAATAACTAATTTAATTAGTTTTCTTATCCAAATTAATTAAGTAGATATTATATATATATGTATAAGTATCACATGTTTATTTAATCTTATAAAGGCTTGTATAGTAATGCAACAAATAAATGAAAAATAAAAGATGGATGATGTTCTTTATATAACTACACACATAGTCACAAATATATAAAGTGCATAATTACATATGTAATGATACGAATAAGACAATGTTCAATTGTTCATGTAGAATTTGAAGGTCAAAATATTTTAATTACATTATACAATATATTAGGAATTATATGAAAAATAAAAATAAAAAATAAAAAAGCGGGCAGCCTGCCAACCCGCGGGCTAGGTGCGGGCTAGAATAGATCGCACCTTGGCAGGTTGGCATTTTGCCAACCCAAGCCCCTTTTTTTTGGCGAACTGTGAGCCCAGTCTATATTATTGGCTCTAATCATAGGTACCAAGTGTGAACATATCTCTCAATGACGATTCGAATTTTGATTTGTTACGTTGTGAAGGATTAAACCATTTTTTTTATTAGACCTAAACTCTTGTTAATTGCTTGACTTTTTCGGGATAACCTTGAAATAATGCAGACATATTCGGAATCCCATCACAATTTGTAGTTACCAACTTCCAGAAGTTAATGCTGATTTTTCAAGTTTTACAACTCAACCCAAAAAAACAAATCTTACCAATCTTAGTCTGTATGCATGTGGTTTTTCCCAAGCTTTAGAGGTCGATGCATTTGGTTTCTCCCAAGGTATTAACTAGTTAAGACTTTTGTCGGCAAAAAAACTAGTTAAGACTTCTACAAAGAATCAAAGCATAAAGAACAAACATATAAATTGTTGGGAAAAATATAAATTTTGGAGGACAAAGAACAAATAACATTTATATATTAAGAAGAAAAACTTGAAAAACTCGGGGGTCGTAGTCACAGGCTATCGGTTGATCTTCCTCCGTTATTGATTCCTCCTCCTACGTATAACAATGTAAATAATTCTTAAATTAAGACCATACTAGTTAAAGTTATTGTCTATGATTATCCTAAATATAAAATTTTAATTTATTTTATCTTTCATATTTATCTATTTTTTTTATAAAATAGTCATTTAGTATTAATACACTTGATTAACAAAGATATTTTAGGAAAGACAACATCTATATATTACAAATAACTAACTTAACTAATTTTTTGATTTATTCAAATTAGTCAATAGTCAATTAGCCCTTATATTAAGCAGTGAGGGTAGTATTTCAATGCACCAAACCTCAAATGATCTTAAAACCACTGTCAAATAAATACATTTTTTTTGCCAACATCAAATAAATACATATACCACTTTCATTTTTTAATATAAGAACTAGTTAACTAATCTGAATAGATTAAAAAAATTTGTTAAGTTGGTTATTTGTAATAAATATGTGCTATCTTTTTTAGAATACTTTTACTAATAATATGTATTGATTAAAACTATTATATAATAGAGTTTTTAATATGTATAACTATTACAAAAACTATTAAAAAATAGATAAATATAAGAGACAAAATAAATTAAAATATTATATTTAGTATCAATTTTTTTTATCAGTTTACATTTAGAATCAAATTAAATATGAAATTAATTTTTACATATTTTAATTTTATTGCAATTTATATTCCACAAGTCCAAGACAAGGTCTCCGTCCATTCTCTCCCTCTATTTTTATTTATTTTGAATCCTCCCCGGGCTTTGGCGCGAAAAGGGACTTCGAGTTCATTATCTCAGAGGCAGGAGGAGCGAGGGTTTCAGTTTCGTCTAACGCTACCTAGTGGCTGGTCTAGTTATGTCAAATTCCTCGGACGAGATCCATCATATCAAATCCCTTATAACTTCAAACGACAAATGGAACAAATCTTTGGGCTACTCAACGCTCCTGCATTTCCAACAACATTCTGCTCACAATCCTTCTTCTATTCAATCCTTAACCGAATGTTCCCAGGTTCTAATCTGTTCAATAGTTTCCGACATCCACGACGATGATGAAGAAATGTGAGCATCAATCGACAAGCTACCTTCTTAGGACTTGCTTCAATGCTTTGAAGATTTTTAAATTATATATTTTATTTCTTATCTTCTTTCCGGCTTCCAGAGTTGCGCAGGCGTTGAAGGGCTTGGGCTTCATGATTTATCATCCCGTTCTTGTGGCCGCGCTCCGAGGTATCTGTGTTTATTTACAGGGGACAATTAAAACTGCTAATCTGCATCAGCCGATACAATTTCAACCACTCTCCCATCATCTAATGCCTTGTTGAAAGTTACAGTGTCTTTTTACCCAAGCCTTAACGGTCAAGTTGTTGCGCGCCATTATCAATATGTCACTTTGAATAGCTTATTTGTTATTGCCTTCGTTCCTATCGTGATGTTAACGGTTAGTTGATGATAAGATGGAGAAAGGTTAGAGTATTTTCCAATTTCAGTACTAAGTTTGTGTAGTTAGAAGACAAATAATTCAGTTGTGTTTTAGTTCTATTTTGTCCTCACCTGCCTTGTATACTTGTTCGAATATCTGACGCGAAGTAAAGCAAGTCAAACTTTTACCTTATTGTATTAGGAGTTGAGAAATGTCCAGCTCCTTGACTTAGAGTTAACATGCTGAAGATTTTAATGCTCCCACTCTGTAGAAAAAATACATGCTTTTTTTTTTAAGGAAAGGAAAGGGTCTGTGAGCCACTTTGATTTTTAAAACACTGTTTTCTCCTTGTAATTGCAGTGGATGATGTCAATTTGGTCTTAGAGTCATTGGTCAAACTCATTACGACCACAAAATTGAAGGTTAGAGTCCTCTTTCATCATGGTAGTTCTATAAGTTCTTATAGATAGCCACATTCCCCACCAAACTTTTGGTAGAATCATATTAACTTGCTCAACTCTTGCCGCAGTCTGCTTGTAATTTAGGGGTATGGTGCATATCTGTCCAGCAAATAGATGCATCCATTCTTGCAACTCACTTCCGTTCTTTGTTATTGGCAATCATTCACGCCTTTGACAATCCTATGGGTTCTTTATCAACAACGTTTGAAGCTAGCCAGGTACATATTTCCTTCGTCGGGAAAAATCTTAGTATCAGGTTGTCAGAAAAGAATTAAAAAAAGAAGCAATGGCATTCAATAACAGAAGAGGCAAAGGAAAGGCACTGTGAGTTTGGAACTAACGGAAGTGCTTGAAGAACAAATTTTACCTATTGATGTAACAGAAGTCCATAACTCATCCAGTTTTATACTTCTTCTTCTTCTTCTTCTTGTTTTTTTTTGGGTGGTCGCTTAGATTAGCATAATGTCTCCTTATAGTAGTTTGCCATGATATGTTCGCTTTGACTGAAATTTTAGGGTAGTGTTCACACAGAAGCAGAATTAAGGAATATTCTCACATCTTCCCTTAACCAATAGCTTGATAGTTCTATTGAGAAGTCTGGTGCTAATGCATGGGCTAACTGAAGGATTTATTCCTGCAGCCACCATTTGTTCATTTGTCTCTTATTTAATAAAGAAAAAGGAGGAAAGGAAGTCCAATTTTTCTTTTTTTCCTCGTTAATCTATGGACTGTATCGTTAAATAAACAACATTATAAAGTATTCGAGCTGATTAATATAATGTGTCATTAACAGATAAATGTTGGCACCACAACCTTGAAAGCAAAGCAATGTACATGTGCATCATATCACTATTGAGAATTGTCAGTGTTATAGTAGTATAAAATTCCTGCTTTTGACAAATGAATAACTGGGAGTATTCTTTCGTATATGCCTGCTTACGTTGGTCCTGGATATCATTATTGGCACTTATATTCATGCAATTTCTTTCAACTCTCATCTTTAATCTTTTAATGAACAGGCTGTAAAAAAGCTAGCTGTTCAATTGAGGGAGGAAATGAGAAGCTCATCACATATATGGGCTCCTCCAATATATAGGAGGCTTCTCAGCACAGAGAAGAGAGAGAGGGACGCTTCAGAGAGGTGCATGTTGAAGACTAGGTCCATAATTATTCCTCCTTCACTAGACCTCTCCAAGGTACCAAAATACACAGATCTTATCATAGGCTATTCAATATAAAGTGTTGACTCTATACCCTGAACTTTGGTGGCATGGCGTGATATATTATAGTTAGACCTTAAGATTATTATTACATGCTTTTACCCATGAAGTCAGTGCCTAACGATTCAGAACACTTGCTAGATTTGAGCAAAGGCAAGTTTTTCATGGTAGACAGTTGTGTAAAATTCGTGCGGATTTTTTTTTTCTGTCTTGCAATCGAAACAAATTTTTGAGCCGGTATACCATACATGATCCGTCATTATTGGTCTACAAGGCTGATTCATAGTGTGAAGGCCAGCAGTTTGACATGTCGTCATTGCTCTAATTATTTACCTCGTTTCTACCCAGGCTATTGTCAAAGATTTGAAGAAAAAATTGCTCATTGGAATGAAGGATTTGCTTGACCAGGGTATGAAGATTCAAGTTATTCAAGCATGGGGCTGGTTTGTCCGCATGCTAGGGTCTCATGCTTTGAAGAACAGGCAATTGGTAAATGATATGCTGAAAATTCCTGAGAGTACATTTACAGATCTTGACTATCAAGTTCAAATTGCCACTCAGGTACTTTATGTAGGAGTTGCCACATTTTATTGGCCAAATTCATAGGGATGGGCTATATTAGGCTGAAAGTATTATCAATATCATCTAGTGATGTGATTTTAAATAATGCGCAATGTCATTGATGCAGGTTGCCTGGGAAGGTCTAGTCGACGCTCTTATTGACTGTCCCGTGATGGCTTCTCAGAAAAATACACCATTTGATGAGAATTCTCTTCAGAAACGGCATAGAATTGGACATCATATCACTGACACTGAAGCAAATGGATTTTCAAAAAGTATAAAGTTGATAATGACTCCATTGATCGGCATTATGTCTAGTAATTGTGATATATCTGTCCAGTTATCTTGCTTGAATACATGGTGTCATTTACTATATAAGCTTGATACCTTTGTCAATGAACCATTGGCGATAAAGATGGTTTTTGGGCCCATTCTTGAGGCGATTTTTCAGAAAGGACTGGATGACAGGATGATCTCGTTATGGAGTGTGGGCCTTGACCTGCTCTGTGATAGTATTTTACAGAAGTGCGGGAATGGTTTCTACCAGTCAACTAACCATGCAAGACCCAGACTGTCAGAAATTGGGCCTTCTTTATCTGGAAAATATTCTTGGAAGCAACATCGCATCAAATGGCTGCCATGGGATATCAGCCGGTTGGACTTCTACCTAAGGATGATATCTGTTCTCATCCATCAAGCATCTGGAACAACTGTCACCAGTGAGCACCGAAGTTCCGTTTATGACACTGCCTTGAAGTTATTTATATATGTTCTGAAAGGGGTTCAATTAGACTTGACAAATCCATCTATTAATTATGATGGTATAATGCGGTGCTTAAACTCATTACTAACATTCATGAACAAGACATGTGAGGATTTGTTTTCAAACAGCAGTGAAAATAGTGATTTATGTTACATGTTCATTCAGTTTGTAGATGCTACCACTAAGGAGTTAGGTCCTTCTATCTTGGGGTCTCCTCTGTACAAGTTCGCATTTGACCTAAAGTCCATTGACAGCTTGCAGCCAATAGATCGTGTCAAACACCTAAATTTGCCTAGTGTCATTTTCATTTCTTATATGGACAAGGTTTCTCCATTGGTTTATTTAATAGCACTTTACTTCCATATGGTGGGTCAGCTAACTTCGAAATCCCCCAAGTCAGACTGCAATTCTCAAGGGATGTGTGAATATTTTAAGTTTTTATTTTCCTCAAGTGATTCCCTGGATATTCTTCTCACTTGTGTTGGCTTGTTGTACAAACACGTTCATCCAACTTGCTTAAATATATGGGTAGCAGTAGCTCAGGGTATGAGACATTCTGTGCATGATGCTAAGTGTAAGTCAATACGGGAAGCAATGCCTGACAACGCCTGTTATTCTTCCGTGTGCCATCTTTTAATTTACCCCCTGGTGGTACACTCAGACATTCCAAACTTGGAGAAGCATCCCATATTATCAGAAAGAATGCCCATGCTTGAACTCATTGTCCAAACGTGGAAATTGCTTTATGGACATTTTAGTGCGTCAGAATTTAGATGTTCAGCAACCACCAATTTCCATGAAGATATTTGTTCCTTGTTAGCTGGATTCCTTGATGAAAATGTTGGCTTACTTGAGAGCAGTACTGATACAAAGTCAACAGGCAAGAATACTGGTGTTGACCTCCTTTATTTATTGGGAAATTTTATGATAGGCATTCTAGAACAGATCCAGACTACAGAATTAATTTCGGCTACAATCAGCAGTCAAAATGGCAGTTGTAGGCAAAAATCCAACAGCATTGAAAACTGCTTAAAATTTGCTGCTAGGTAAGTCCATGTTTGTCTTGTCAAATCCAGCTAAAGAGCCTCTTCAATCCATAATTGGGTGGTGTCTTTCTTTGTATCCTTGTGTTACTGTTGGGGAAAAAAATTGATATTACGCTTATTCTGTATTAAGGATTTAAGAAATCGTTTCACTGGCATTTAAACATGCTTTTCTTCTTTCTGCTGCATTTTGTTAAAATGTTGATGATTCCATCTTCTGGAACGTTAGTTATACGATCGTTGAAATTGTGATTTCAAGTGGTCAATTGATAGAAAGCTGAACAAGTACTTTGCTGCTTTGCTCAGTCGGTAGGGATTTCATTTATTTGCGCATGAGCATTGGAATTTATTTTTTGGGGTGATATTATACAGAACCAAAATTTAGACTCTGAAATACTTCTGTCTATTTGGGTTATTTGTTGCAAGTGATTGCTTACATTATAATTTGGAGAATTTTAATTACGATATCCAAGGGACTCATTTTCGTGCGGCATTTTACAGGTACCTGAACTTCTTGGGGACGAAGAAGATAGTAGATCCACTGCCGGGCTTTGCCAGCGCCTCAAGGTCAGTCACTACAGTTGTATGACCTGTTTCCTCCAATGCATGCTTTGGCTGCTTTTAGAGCAAGTCTTCGTCTGATTTTCAGTTTGGCATAAATCGTAGGGTATATTCTGCGTTGGCATGCTTCGCCGGTTGTCTCCACCGGAAGCAAGATATTCTTATTTCCCTTGAGGTTTGTTTCCTTTATTTACATAGAAGCGTCAGCTGAATCTTGTATACTAACACATTGCTGGCCAGAAATGGTTAACGAACTCATGGAATAGACCTTGAGTAGGGGCCAATGGACACTTTTCTGCTTTCGCATCCTGTATCCATGGGGCCACTAGCTACCATAACTAATTTAAATCAGGTGCTGGTGGCCAGGCAGACCCTTTCCTAAGCCGCCCCCCCCCCCCCCCCCCAAAAAAAAAAAAATGGAACACCGAACTTTGTAGGTAAAGCCCCACTTGGGGCTCTGTTCAGTGCCACTGAGCGAACTCCTTTTGGGTTCAAGCAATGGATTCTAGGGCAGCAATTTTCTTCATGTTGATGAGTATCTGACTCATGATGCTAGAGTTTCGGGGTTATCCCCCAACCTTTTTTTTTTTCCTGCTTTTTTTTTGGGGGGGGGGGGGCTGTTGTGGTTCTATTGCATAGAGCCTCACTTTGTTTGAAAAATGTAAATTTGTTAGAGCAGTACGTAATCTTCCACTTGCTTGGTTGCAGATTATGTCCTCCCCCCTGCTTGAATGGCTATCAAATATGGGAATGTGGGATGAAAGCACCGATGATCAACTCCAACTCATGTGGACTGAAATTCTTGGGTGTCTAAGAAGAAGTCAGCCGCCAATAAACTTTGGCTCGGCTTTTCTGCAACTTTACGAACCCTTGTTTGAAAAAACTCTTGATCACCCACATGCCTCCATTTCAGAGCCAACCATTGACTTCTGGAATTCCACGTTTGGCCAACAATTTGTATTGGATTTTCCACCCAATTTGCTTCCTGTCTTGGACAAGCTATCGAGAAACCGTAAGTTAAAACTCCAGAAAAGAAGCCTCCCATTTCTCCAAAAATGCCGCTCTCAAGAACAAGCCAATCATGCTGGGGGATACAAGCTGGCTCCAAAGCAGAACAGCTCGTCTAAGAGAGTGGAATTAGTGTTGGATTATAGGAACCAGCAAGAGAAGAAAGAGGCATCAGTACCACCACTGCCTTTAAATTTGAAAAGAAAGAGGTTAGAACTGACTGAGCATCAAAAGGAAGTGAAGCGAGCACAGCAAGGCAAGGAAAGGGATGCTGGTGGACGTGGCCCAGGAATTCGAACTTACACTAATGTCGACTTTTCACAAGGACTTGAAGATTCCCAGGAAAGTCAAGAGGTAAGGGATTCCGAAACCATATTGCTTTTGTTGAGAAAAGCTATATAACTGTTTTCTGAGGGTTGGGTTGACACTTGCACAGGATTCTCTGTAATATAATTTCTTTTTATAGGTGCTTTTCTTTTTTAACCAACACCAAATAAGAAATTTTTTTACAGAAGGTGGATGCCCGTTTGGATTAGTTTTTAAGTAATTTTTTAATCATAATTTATAAAATACTAGATGAGTTTTATTTTAGTACTATTACAAATAGGGCCAATATTCAAATAGTGATATGTTCTTATCCCCCTCGCCCATATACACACACTTTTCAACGATGCGGGGATTAAACGCTCTCTAAGGGTGGAACTTGCGGTAGCTGCTCCTGTAAGAGTCTTTGGACTAACGTGAATAAATGAGAAAACTACTCATCACGAGTGATACCTAAGTAATAATGTCTTGCTCATCTTCACTCACCACACTGATGTGACGATCAGCGAAGGTATTTTCGGATGCCCTGCATTTATCATTCTTGCTCTGACAGGAATATTTTTGGGGTCGCATAAATTAGCTTATGAACATGCGCTTGTAAAATACTACCTGTAATGTTGTTTTAATACAAAGGATAAGGATAAGGTGTAATCTAGTATTTCGAAGTATTTTCTCAAGTTTATTTAGTATTTTAGAATATTTTGTGATATATCTAGCACTTTTAAATATTTTTTTAGGTCTGTTTAATATTATGAAGTATTTTTTATTGCATCGTATTTTTTTAGGTGTTTCTAGCATGTAAAAATATTTTTTGGTGCATCTAATATTAAGGTAAAAAAATATTTCAGAGTGCTAGACGTATTTAAAAGATATTTAAGGGTCTTAGATGCATCACAAAATATTTGAGGATGTTGAATGCACTTGAGAAAATATTTTGAGGTGCTAAATGTACTTTAACCTTTAATATAATTATCTTTTTATAAAAAAATAAAATAAAATACTACCTACGATCTTAAATATAATATCTAATTTATAGTGTAGTTTGTATTATAAATTAGATCTTATATTTAGTATAGGAGTGAGTATGTAACCTTGGAGTGTGTTTGGCAGTAGACAATGATATCATTGTAGATTACCTTTAGTTTGTAACGTTAAAGTTAAATAAAAAAAAAAACTAAGTTTACAGTTTATAATATTGTTTTCAACTTTTTCTTCTAATCCAGTCAAATGAATAGGAGATGTCATCTCTCTCTCCCCCACGCCCCTCCGAGACATAATCTCTCTTTAGTCACTGAACTAGATTTGTCAACTCATTTTAATCAAATGAGTTTGCAAATAAAAAATGCATGAAGGAATAAATCATAAAGATGAATACAATGCCCATGCAATCTCCTGTGCAGCCGTGTGGGCATTTGAATGCTCACCTGACTTGACATGCTCAAGCTTTAATTCCTGTCAAGGTCCCATGTTCCAAGGAGATTCCATTGTTTTGGTGAACAATGAACGTAAATGAAGTTGTTTAGTCAATTCATGTTAAGAATCACGAGGTTGTTGGCACTTATGAGTGGACTAATAGTGCAAGTAGTGTCGTTTTATGTCCCTAAACTTTTGCAAACAAAATTGTTCATCCCTTTTTTTTTTGGGGAAAAAAACTGATAGAATAAAAGGGTCACAAAGATGGGATACGCTTCTTGGGTCACCCATCATTAATTTGTCGCATTCAATTATCAATTTTGCTTTGCTTATGTGTTAAAGCTGTAGGAATTATTTATGCGCCGGGCATTTCCAAAAGTTCAAAATGTAATGAAAACATGAAAAAGAGTATGAAGTGGCTAATTGCCTGATCCGGTTCAACTCCATTATGACTTTGCAATGATAATTTTGGTCCCATTAATATATGTGGGTGTGTTTGGTTGGATTTTTTTCTTAATGGTAAAGATGATTTCCATACTATGAGTAATTAGATCAAATGTCAATTTTGCCCTCAATCCTTTTTCTGCCACCGCCGTCATCTCACAATTGGGATTTTTATATTGTTTGTTTACATTTTTTGAAAAAATTTCCAATAGGGATATTTTCCCCCCTTTCTGTGCAACGATGTCTTCAATTCAAAGTCTTTGTTCCTCTCCAGGAACTGAGTCAATAATAACTATGTCTCAAAGTAAACCCCGTTTGTTTGACCCCATAAAAAATCCCGTTTACTCATTTGATGACAGTAGACAGTAGTTGCATCAATCTAAACTACAGTATTGAGAGATAATAATTTATTTGGATAAAGTATGAATGAATAAGTCCATGCCTGTAAAAAAAAATTTTATGTCGACCTTTTAAATTGGCGTAAAGTCATCATACATAAGAGTCAAAATTTACAAGCTTTTATTATCCTATCCATTTTCCACTAAAATTGACACCAAATAGAAAACTGATAGTAAAATGAATAATTGATGACAAAGTGGTACTTTTATTAAAGGGAAAATTTCACTGTAGGACCACAGAAGACAATTAATCTCAAAGAGCCCCCAAAACTTTCTGAAACCTCACTGCAGGACCAAGGGGCCAATCTGATATTAATTCCACAAACGAAATGACGCCATTGCCCCTAGTAGAAACTTATTTCCTTGAGGGAACAAGTGCGGGAGAGCGCATTTACAAGGGGAACTAGCCAATTTACAGAATAAATACATATATTCACACGTGAAATCAGTCCGTTCACATGTGGACTGGTTCACCTGAAGCATGTATCCGTGAGGGAACAAGTGCGGGAGATCGCATTTGCAAGGGGAACTAGCCTATTTGCTGAAGAAATACATATATTCACACGTAGAATCAGTCCGTTCACATGTGGACTGGTTCACTTGATGCATGCGTCCGTGAGGGAACAAGTGCAGGAGAGCGCATTTGTAAGGGGAACTAGCCAATTTGCAGAATAAATACATATATTCACACGTGGAATCAGTCCGTTCACATGTGGACTGGTTCACCTGAAGCATGTGTCCGTGAGGGAACAAGTGCGGGAGATCGCATTTGTAAGGGGAACTAGCCCATTTGCAGAAGAAATACATATATTCACACATGGAATCAGTCCGTTCACATGTGGACTGGTTCACCTGATGCTAAGGGTAGTGGCGTCATTTCGTTTGTGGAATTAATATCAAATTGGCCCCTTGGTCCTGCAGTGAGGTTTCAGAAAGTTTTGAGGGCTCTTTGAGATTAATTGTCTTCTGCGGTCCTACAGTGAAATTTTCCCTTTATTAAAACTAATATATTCTAAAGCTAGGAGGACGATCAGAAGAGAGTGATAGCTGGATACACACACATATATTAAGGTTGTGTTTGGGTGACACCCCAAACCATGGTTTGGGGAATAAATCACCCAAACACCCACCCAAAAACCAAAATCATAGTTTTAGAAAAAACAAAATTTTTTTGTTTTTGAAGAAAAAAGGGAGAGTGTGAGAGCCTATAGGATATGTATCTTGTTATTTTTTTTATAAACATATTTAATCTTATATTTTATAAATATATATACATATTAATTATTTATTAATTATATTATCTTATGTATTATTAATTATGTTAATAAAAAATATATTATTAACAATTTTATTCCTTCAAATTAAAATATATCATAAAATCTATTTTTTCTGTAATTATCATATTAACTTATGTCTTTTTTTAAATAATTTGTATATATAAAAAGTGCTTCTGATAACAACTATCCAAACACTTTCATTTCTCAAAATCATTTTTTCATAAAATCTATTCTTTCCAGAATCTATTTTCCAGAATCACTTTTCCAAACCACGGTTTGGTTTTATCCAAACACACCCTAAAATATGTCCGTGTAAATTATAAAATAATCTAAAATCTAAAATATCTAAAAATAATAATTGATAATATAAAATTCACTGCACTTTTCACCCAAAAAAAATTCACTGCACTAGTAGATGAAGAATGATAGTTTTTTTTTTTTTGGTTTACAGGTGAGGAATGATAGTTGTTTATAGAAGTTCAAACATTTTGGCTTGGCTCTATTTTTGTAATATTGCTTAATATTTTTATAGCAAGCTACAAATCATATTGCTTAATAATCTACAAATAATCATTCAAGCTTTTGATCTCTGAGCTTTCAAAACAATGAGAAGAAGCTTTTGATCTGGGTTTTGTTTGTTTTAAAATAGAAAAAAAAATTAATTATTTAGTCTTGTAATTTGACCAAGTTTGTAACTCCACTCATTACAACTCAGTCCTTACAGTTTTACTAAGTTTGTAACTCAATTATTACTGATATTTTTCTCTTTTAGTACTGTCTTTTTTCTCACCATAGCAGCATCTTCTTCCTCGACTCTGGTCTAGTTTGGCAAAACGGTGAAAATCTCCTATAAACACGTTTTACATAAGTCGAGATAAAATTTCTCTTACATATTTATCTCGTATTTTATAAATCATTATTAAAAAGCAGCTTATAAGTTACTTATAAACTGTTCCAAACGGGTCTTCTATCACTATCGCCAAGTGCTAGAATGCTTGGCTTTTCACCAAGCTCACCGGCACTTTCACCCCCTCCTTCTCCACTTGAGTCATCACCGTCATCCTCATCGCCACCCAGTCTCAGATCTGGAGCTTGATGGGTCGGCCTTCGGTGGTGACCATATGAGCGCAGAACTCCACTCCAATAATCGGATCATGAACGGGTTGGAACCTCTTGTTAGTAAATTGCAGAAGCATGATTCCCCAACAACTGCACCACAACTAACATATTTATTTCTCATTCTCTGTTTAATAGCTTTTCTTTTTGCCGGATAAAAAACAGACTATATCATATAATTATTTCAATAATGTAAGAAAACATAACGAACACAAGGTGAAAAAAAAAAACTCAGCCAAATCCCACTCTAATTGCATCAGATTTTTCACCATAATCAGCATTCACGTTTAACGACTCAGAAAAAAGGTGGTGGACAAATAACCCAATCATAATAGCATACATCTTTTACGAGTAGTTTTAACCAACTATTTAGCAATTAAATCAACCTCTCCTGAAATCCAAATTACCAAATGATTCTTGATAAATTTTCTTTCAAGAAGAATATTTTTCAACAAAGACATCACATCCCCATCACGAGACATAACATTCTTAATTGCTACTATCTCTGATTTTAAATATAAGAATTAGTTAGGAGGTTGAATTTAGTTTTAAATATAAAACTTCAATTTGCTTTGTTTTTCAAATTTATAATGTGTTTTTTAAAATATTCTTATTGATTGTATTAAGTTTTCACTAAGAGGTGGTTCCGAAGTACCTAATTAAATAGAATAATTTAGAAAAGTCAACCCACATTTATTACAAATATTCAACTTCACTAATTTTTTTAATCTCTCTAAATTAATTATTTAGTTTTTATATTAATGAGCATATTTAGTATTATATTCAAAAGTTATGTTTTTCAGTTCATTATGAATAACATATTAAATTGCTCCCTCCATTGCCCATAAGAACATAAGAAGCCTTGCATTTCTTTGCAAATCCATCCAATTCAGCCAACCTATAGAGTCTCTAACCAGTAACCACAAAACTGATAGCAACTTCATTTGAATATTCTGCAAAAGCGCAATAATTAATTTTAAGACAATTATTATTTGGAAGCTGCAAAATCAGTACTTTCTTGAGACCAATATTTACTACCTATGTCATTAATATAAGAGCTAGCTTGATATTTAATTTGGTTATAAATATAAGACTTCAATCAACTCTGCCTCTTATATGTATTTATTTTTTCTAAAGTAATTTTCATAGTAGTTGCATATGTTAAAAGTTTTATCAAATGATAATTTTAGCTAATACACGTGATTATAACTATTTGTTACAAATAACTAACTTAACAAACTTTCCTAATCTATTCAAATTACTTAATTAGTTTTTATATTAAAGACTGAACCTTATATTAGTTTCAGGTATAAGCAAAATTGTTAGCCTCCCAAAAATCCTTTACAATGTGACTAGCATTTTCAATAACAACTTGAGGATTAGGCTATTCTTTACTGTACAATCAATTAAACGTGGTGTTCCCTTAACACAGTTACGCTGGAGCAAAGCAGCCAATGCTGCTTTTTGACAGTCTTCTAATTTTATACTTATCAGCCAATCCTCAATTTAACTGGGGAGTCAATGAATCACCATCTAACGTCTCGCTAGTATACACAGACCACTCTTTGTAGGGAAAATAAGATAAAGATTGTGAAAAGTATAAAATTTCAAATTAAAATTTGTTACAAACTTACAATATTTTAACAAGTTTTGATAACACTTAATTGAGATTCATGTCTTGAGATTTTTGTAATTTCCATGGTTTTTCTGTCATTTTTCCTTCTTTGTATTTAATTTTTTTAAGTCAAAATATTTAATTTTTGATAAAAGCAATAATTAGAAGCTTCAACCAAAAAAATACATGAATTTTTTTATAGTATTTCAGAAAGTGATTTTTATTTTTTTAAATAAAATGACATCTAATTAAATTTTTACTATCTCTCTACTTTCAATATTTTATTTTAATTCGATCAATGCTATGCTAGTACTACTACTAATTTGCTGGTAAAAAAAAAAAAAACTACTACTAATTTTCCTTGCAGTTATTGTTATCAATGCTTTTGTCTTTCATGTGAAACAGAGTCTGCTTACATTAATTTAATTTCTGACCACATTAATAATATATTTGGTGTTACGTCCATTTGTTTTAGCTATATTTCTTCTCCAGTATCTGGCCAAAAAAAATTCTGCCACGCTACGAAAAACTATATTTTATTTTATTTCTTTATCATAAACAGTTTTTTAACAAAAATAATGAAAAACCTAACAGTTTTTTTTAAACAGGGCAAAATGTCTCAAATAATTAAAATCCCGGCAAAAAAAGAAGAAGAAAAATTATTACGAAAGAAAGAAACTCCCTCTCTCTCTCTCTCTCTCTCTCGTTCTTCGAGTCCTTCTCTTTCTATCCTCACCTCCTCTGATTCGGCGAGTAGGTTTTCCTCTTCTGTTTCTCTCTGAGCAAGCAAGCAAACATACAGATACGAGGCCTTCTCTCTGCAAATTCGTGAATTATAGGGTTTCTCCAAGTTCCTTTCTCATTTCGATCTTGAATGTAATTCACATTCATTGCACTCGGCTTTTCCTTCTTCACTCCCTGCTCACTCAATTTAGGGCTTTTCTTCTTCCTTCTCATAAACCTTTAGATACGATTTATATTGTGATTACTCGATCTGAGCATGGAAGGTCGAGATTTATCGTCGTCAACGGCAGCCCCTTCTTCCAACCGCGATGGCTCTTCGACCACTGGTCCTGACGATGTTGTTTTCTCCGTTACCGTTGCCCTGGCCAAAGATGCTGCCTTGCATTTCCAGTCTGGCAAGTTTGCCGAATGTGTGGAGGTTTTGAAACAGCTCCTGCTCAAGAAACCGGATGATCCCAAGGTAATTCTCGTTTTGAATTGCATGGATCCTATCACCGTTCATTCTCTCTCTTCGTTTCTGTGTGGCCAGTGCTTCTGAAATAGTCAATACATGTCATTATAATCTGCATCGTCCAAGCCCTGAAAGTTTCAAGTTGACCTGAATTTGTCTCCCCACCTCGTCATTTCTTGGGCTAGTGATGATTTTGCAGCAAGTGATATTCGTTAGGTCATTAATGGATTGCGTTTTAATTTCATCTAAATGGTAAGTTCATTTTGAGGTCCGCCAGGCATCATATATTACGGGCACTTATAGTTAAGCTTGTGTGGCTAGAACCGCAACGTTTACTGGTTCACTTGGTTTACATAAAATTATTAAGTTTCATCTGCTAGCAAGAGTTTGCATGGGATGGATTAGATGCGTCAAGCTGGTTTAAATGAATTTATAAATTGTATCTGTTTGTCCGAATGTAAGAACGTTGTATATCAGGAGAAATTGGTTACACTTATTGAACAAGTACCTTATTGAATGTGGAACAGAAAGTTTGGTTGTTTAGATTTTTTTTTTCCTAGAAGAGACCTGGAAATTTCCACGAGGACAACCTTTATCAGTTTGACTGTTAGGAAAAATTTGTTAGTTTTGGTTGAAGTTACTTGATGGGTGTCTAATTTTAAATGGAACAATCACTGGATGCTTATAATCTCTAAGTTAACATCAGAAATTATTCCCGTTTCTTGGAATTAAACTGTTCTTCATTTGTTCCTTTTTGTGGCATTCTGCTGATGGATTAGTTTGTGATGTCGTGAATAAGTTTCAATAATGGGGCCTTGTAGAAAAACATTCTGTAAACCTGATTTCAGTAGAAGGAATGATATGGATTATCCGTTTTTTTAAAGCTTATTCTCATTCATACCCAGGTCCTTCATAATATTGCGATTGCTGAATACTTTCGAGATGATTGTTCAGATCCCCAAAAGTTGATTGGATTACTCAATGGCGTCAAGGTAAGTTATTTCATAAGGTGATTATGGTTTTGTGTTTTTATTTTTATTACCTGGTACTTGGGGATAACCATATCTTTTTATCTCTATATATCAGAAAACCGGAATTCAGATGTGCCATTACCATTGCCATATCTGAAATATTTTGTAAATGTAATGATGATGGTAACCTTGAATCATGATTTGACTTCTTCTATACTGTAGTCTGTGAGCCTCTTGCTTTGTAGAAAATGTCAGTGAATCACATTGATCTAGAAATTCAGATGGATTTCACATTATAAAGCTGGGCTGGGAGTTGATTTTATTTTTAGATAATAAAAGAGATTGGATTTTAACACTTGCTAGAATTGACTGAGGATATAGTGATGACGATGAAGCCGTAAATTGATTCCCCTGGTTGTGATTTATGATAATATTAAAGAAAGCTTGAGTAGTTTATTCTTTTACGGAATTAATTCAGTAAAGTCAATGGCATAAGGTAGGGAATTTTATTTAGGCTTTTGGTGAAGTGGGCCTGAAGCATGATGTTCGAATTTAGCAATTTAAACTTGATTTAGGTTGATGTGGTTTATTTTCAAGTTGCAGTTTATAGCCATCATCTCTATTTTTCGTACTAACTCCTTTTCATTTTCTGAAATTGGTTCAGAGGAAAAGCAATGAACTTGCTCAGGCTTCTGGTGAACAAGGAGACTCCGCTAACAATGTCGGAAATAAAGTTGTTTTGGGATCCAAAGCAAGTAATGCTTTGGCGCCTGAGTTTTCTGGTGCAAGTAGCACCAGTACGATGTATACAGATGAATTTGATTCTTCTGTGGCAATGTTAAATATTGTATGTTAGATTTTCCTCCTTAGTCTGATTTTATTCTTATCTTGTCTGTTTCTTGAAAAGGACATATTTGTGGCTAGAATATGTAAATTTATGTTATTTTGTGATTTCATTGTCTTAGGCCATTGTTTGGTTCCATCTGCACGAGTATTCAAAGACATTATCAGTTTTGGAACCCCTCTATCAAAATATTGAACCCATAGATGAGGTATGTCGCAGGCTACTTTAGTGTTATTTTATTCTGAAAAATTAAATGATGCTTTAATGGTTTTCTTCTTCGTATTTTCTCACTTTTGTGGTCCTCTTTCAAAAACCAGACAACAGCTCTACACATTTGTCTTCTGCTGCTGGATGCTAGCCTTGCTTGCCATGATGCATCAAAGTCAGCTGTAAGTTCTATTTGACTATTCCTTTAGTTGTTTTGATCAAAGTTGTATGATATTCATGATTTTATTTTGACTTTTTAGGGATTGCAAGTTTTATGACTTAATGTGTTGATGATCAACCTTGACATATGTCATGTCGTTGTTGTAACTTTTTGTCTTGTGTTGTGGGTATTTATTTTCTAAGCGTAGTGGCCGAGTGTAAATTTTACTGATATGCATGTAGAAGCAAATAAATTCATCCACTCCTTTGGTTTTCCGTCATGCTATGATGATCACGTGGAAGCAGTCTGGATTTTCAGTGCAAAAATCATGCCTAATATGTTTTACAGAGAAGAGATACAATATGCCCCGAGTTGATTGATATGAATCTTATCCTGAGTCTAGATTGACAATCACAGTTTGTGTTGCACGGTCTTTTTATTGACCATTAAATTGATGATTAGTTGATTTGGTAATTGAGATTTTGGAAAACCTTGCCAACTGCCACTTGAGAACATTCAGTAAGTTGAGTAATAGATGTTGCCAATAGCATGTTTTTTATGGTCATGGTATGTTATGGTATTCGGTTTGGTTGTGGCTTCTGATGCAATTTGCTTAGGATAAAATGAATTTGTTTGTTGTTATGGACCTGGATGGTTGTTCGCCTGATATGGATTATGGATTGAGTTGCTCAAATTATAACTTATTTCTATAATCTTGTAGCTTGCTCAAGAATAGGTTGCTTTTGTTATTCACAAATTACAATTGGGTGTATTCGTTCCTTTACATGCCCATAAGTTCTGTCTTCCGGAGTAGTTGATCATGAATTAGAAGGCATGTTTCTGATTTGTGAAATGTATCAAATGGTAAGATCTTGAAAAATTGAAATTGAAAAATATATAAACAAATAACATCAACAAAATACTCAATAAGATGTTTAGGAGGCATAGTACAACCGTGAATTAACTACACTGCAGTAGCTAATGATAACCTGAAAAAGGTGGAAGCTGAGAAAAGGTCCCGATGCTTGGTGAGAAAATTGGAAGGACATGACAGCAGGAAGAAAACAGCAGTTACATATTTTTAATCAAAACCAAAGGACCAGAGTCCTGACCTTTCATATCGTATATAATTAACCTGAACTCAGAACAGTGTGGTTTTTAATGTATAAATTTAAAATAATTGAAATAGAACTTATTTTAGTAGTCGCCATAGATTCAATCACCCAACAATGTTATTGCTTTTTGAAGTTTCGGACAAAGTAGTAATTGCAATTTGGGTCCATTATACGATTCCGGCTGCAGTTCTGGATCTTAAACTATTTGGCCAGTGATATGAGTTGGTGGCGATATGAACAGAAATGTGTTGTGTGATTTGGGGATAACACTACTAATTCTAATTAACGAAACCAATAAAACTTCACCTTTATGACAGAAACAAATCTTAAACATTTTTTTTGCCTTAAGTTGGAATATACAGTCTATGGTTGAGGATGTAAATGGGGTTTTAGATTTCTATTGGTTATGGAATTTAATGCAGAAAGTCTTGAATGATAAAATTTTTTGCCTCCTTTTCCTTGATGGCCACGTTGAGGAACTGGAGGGTTTATTATGTTGATGTACCTTCTCTGTGTATTTTCAAGTCTCCGGTGGTGGAGGATATCTTATCCTTTGTGCTATACTCTGTCCTAATATAATTTCTTCTTTCATTGAAAGATTGTGCCTTATCTGGAGAGTAGCATTTGTTTCTGAATTGGATCTGATATCTATAGTTTTTGATCTTTTGTGGCTGGTTGGAAAGGTTTTGGAGTGGGTGGCATTACAATGCCTGAATGATTCAACTTCTACAATCTACAATATGAAGACTTCAATTGAGAGATTCCCTTTCTTCATTTTTTCCTGATACAAAAAAGTGATAAAATGTTCTCGTATTTCACTTTTCCCTTTGATCTTATTTTTCCTTTATCAATATGTCTAGTAGTGGCATAAATATTTATTTTGGCTTCCTTTTTGTAGCTTTGGAATTTTACAAATGCATTGTTCTGATCTGGAATCTGTTTTGTTTAGGATGTATTGACTTATCTGGAAAAAGCATTTGGTGTTAGCTGCGTGAGTCAAGGTGACAATGTGAATTCAGCACAGCAGCAATCTGCTAACCTAATTACAAAGTCTTCGTATGTCCCATCTAGTGCATCAGTTGCTGATGCATCCAGTTCAGATTTGGGTCCAAATGTTAATGCATCTGAAAATCATCTATCCAGGGCTTTATCTGATGAGACGTTTGACTATGAAGCCATGATATTGGATATGGGTGGACAAAACTTAGCAAGGCCAACTGGCCCGTCATCAAATGATCATTCGAGGGCTTTGGTGGATCAGTTGTCTACTGTTGAGTTAAAGCTTAAATTGCAACTTTACAAGGTTCGTTTTCTGCTTCTTACACGGAACTTGAAGCTAGCAAAACGTGAAGTCAAGTTGGCCATGAATGTAGGACGTGGAAGAGACTCGTCCATGGCCCTGCTTTTGAAATCTCAGCTTGAATATGCTCGTGGTAACCACCGCAAAGCCATAAAGCTATTGATGGCATCAGGTCGGGGTGATCCTGATGCAGCATTTACTACTAGTATTTTCAACAACAATCTGGGGTGCATTTATTACCAGCTTGGGAAACACCAGACATCATCATTGTTCTTCTCAAAGGCATTAACTGCTTGTTCGTCGCTTAGGAAGGAGCAACCACTAAAGCTAGCCACTTTCTCGCGGGATAACTCTCTTCTTATCGTATATAATAGTGGTGTGCAGTACTTGGCTTGTGGAAAACCAATACTTGCCGCATGCTGTTTTGAGAAGGCTAGTTTGATCTTCTATAAGCAGCCTTTATTGTGGCTCAGACTGTCAGAATGCTGCCTCATGGCATTGGAAAAGGGCCTCATTACTTCAGGTGGCGCTCCATCAGATTCCTTGGTTGGAGTTCGTGTTGTTGGGAAGGGAAAATGGAGGCAACTTGTTGTGGAAGATCAGATTCCAAGAAATGGACTTGTGAACTCATCTAAAAGGGATGAATGTCGTCCAGGCAATGATAGACAACCAAAGTTATCCATGTCTTTTGCTCGGCAGTGTCTCTTAAATGCCCTGCACTTGCTGGATTCCTGCAGGACAGGTCTGAAGTCTGGTTTGCCTTCAAATTCTTCAGTGGAGGAAAGCGATCCAGGTGAACTCTTGTCTTCAAAGAATTCAAATAATAAAAACTTACATGGCATTGATTCCAAGGCACTTTCAGTATCAGTAGGTTTAAATCAGGTTAATTCAAATGGGGACGCAAAAGAGCAGAAGGGAGGAATTAGTCAGGAGTTCATTCAGAACTCTCTAACCTATTATGACGACATCTGTAGACGAGAAAATCAATTAATTAAGCAAGCTACTCTTGCCAATTTGGCTTTTGTCGAGCTTGAGCTGGACAACCCTGTGAAGGCACTGTCAGTTGCAAGATGTCTGTTGGAGCTTCCGGAGTGTCTCAAGATTTACATCTTTCTAGGACATGTTTATGCAGCAGAGGCTCTCTGCTTGCTAAATAGACCGAAGGAAGCGGCTGAACATTTGTCAGTTTATTTGTCTGGGTCAAATAATTTTGACTTGCCTTTCAGCCTAGAGGACTGCGATAAATGGCAAGTGAAAAGGGTAGTTGAAAATGAGGAGGCGAATGGAGGATCCACGGCAGCGAATAATCCTTCCCTTGAGGATTCACAAGCTATTGTTTTCCTCAAGCCAGAGGAGGCACGCGCAACGCTTTATGCTAATTTTGCAGTGATGTCTGCTTTGCAGGGTGAATTTGAGCAAGCCTATCAATTGGTGACACAGGCTCTATCCATATTACCAAACAGTCCGGAAGCCACACTTACTTCAGTTTATGTGGATCTCTCACTTGGTAAGCAACAAGAAGCTCTAGCCAAATTAAAAAAGTGTAGCCGAATTAAGTTCCTCCATAGTGGAATAACATTGAACAAATCTTCGTGAGTGTTGTATTGACATTTCACCATGGCTGACCCACCTCAGCTATAGTTAGAGGATAGTTTAATCCTTTCATAGCATTTGTAACATATATATAAGTTCTGTTCAGAGAATAAGTTTTTCTGGTCCTTTTTTCCCCATATTTTCAAATTTAGGGTTCATTCATTGGTGGTGGCCGTGTTTTGGTTAGTGCTGATGCCCGCCTGTGAAATTTGAGTTGTAATTCTGATTCGGATTGTGTTTTAGAAGCTAATGTAGTTGATATTCAAGATTAGAGTCAAGTTCCTACATTGAGAAAGAACTGGAAAATCGATTTTTATTTTGAATCTTAATTCTACTTTCGTTCTGGAGAGTTGACTTTCTGACTCGCCCCCCATGATTGGTTTACACCCAGATGGAATATATATTGGAGCTCAGATCTCATGTATTGTTTCCAATTTTTTTGATCTTCTGATTACTTTTTGTAATGCCCAATGAAGTATGAGAAATTTTTAATTTTTTTTTTGGTAAATAAATGCAATGGTCGGAATTTCGGTTCAGGCCTGATATATGGAGCCTACCTGTGCCGATTGATCATGAATTCGCCTGATTAGACTTTCCAGAACTCTCTCTGCGTTTCTAAGCTCCTATTCTTTTTATCACAATCCAGGTCCCTTATTAGTTTACTCACCAATTTTGTCATGTCACTTTTTAATACTGTTAACCCCAACTTTAATTCTTTTTACAAGCCACAAGGACCAACAGTTCTAACCAAAAACATTAATGTTAAATTTTAAGGATCATAATAAAAATGATTGCTAACAGTTATGTTTAAGCTTTTCCCATCTATTGAAAAGATTTAAACTTTGACATCTATCAACGCTCACACCTCAACTTTGTGCTTGAACTGGCTGATGCTTCTTTATAATTCTAGAAGTAATTGCATTGCAGATTTTGTAAATGCGCAAAATTTGAGAAGAATATTTTTTCCCCCACTAAAAACAAACATTTATTATCTAATAAAGTGGGTCGAAAACCCAAACCACACAAACCCAAAAACCTCAGCTCAAGATCATTTTTTTTTTTTTTAATATACTGGAAAGGACCACAGCTCAAGACAAACGACACTGTGAGGCGTGAGCATAAACTCTAACCCAGATCATGATATAAAAAATAAATATATTCCAAGATAAACTTATCGTCTAATTTTTATTTTTTATTGTGTAACTCAGTGTATCTTCAAGTAACTTTAGATTTAAGAATAATTTTTGTTGGGCCAAAAGCATTAATGTTAAAACCCTCCTAACAAGTACGTTTTTTGATATTCGAACTTGTGTGAGACCATTTAGTATTTCAATCAATAGCTTATTGATTAATTCTTAAATTTAAGATCCCAGATAATAAACCTATTAGATTTCCTTCAGGTGTATGATACACGTTAATTACAAGGTACTTCTTCCCCCCCCCCCTTTTTTTTGGGCATGTGAATACCCAAAAAAAATTAGGAGAATCAGGTTTTAAGGAAGAAATGTGAATGCTAAGAAAATCTCACAACCAACATAAGCATGATAAGTAGAAGTGCAAAAAATAAAAAAGGGTTTATGTTACCCACTATTGAGATTTTTTTTATGTGATTACATTTTGTTTCTTAGGACTTCATAATAATTCTTTCTAAAAAATTATTCCCTTGATATTTAATACAAGAGCTCTTTAACTAATTTAGGTAAATTAAAAAAGCTAAATATAATTGATTCTAATAAATGTGACATGATATATATAAAATAATTTTTGTATAACATTAGATTACATATCAGTTTATAATTTACACAAATTTGTTTGATATATATAGAGATAAAATTGATGGAAATCTTATGCATAGAACCATGGCCGCCTTCCTATAACTAATTTTTATAATTAGGACTTGATACAGATGGGTATATATATATATACATTCTATTATATGAGTGTGAATAACCTTCTTTGAATCGAAAAGCTTAGTTTTATTTCTAGTTTGTGATATATCATGTCATAGAAGCTGGTTACTAGCAGTAAATGGTTAATAAGGATTGCAGAGAATGTATTGGAAATATGAGAGTACTCATATAAATATATAGTGCGAATGAATATTTAGGAATAATCAGTGGCCGCTATGAGACAAGAGAAGATCACATGTACCACTGCTTCAATATCTCTGTGTCACACCACTCCCTCACTTGTTTTCATTGAAAAAGGTAACATTCTCTCTTTATGCAATCCTACTGGAATTCCCTTAGCCCATTGAAATCCCAGAACCATATCTTTCCCTGTAGGACTGTGGTGGACCAATCAAAGAGGAATCTTTTACATGAAATGTCACATTTAACTCTCAAATTTAGGGTTCATGAAGGCAATCCAACGAAGCAATCATACATTTTTCACTTTTTCCTTTTACCAACTAGCTACCCAAGTTTGATTTGCCAACGTTAAATCAAGTACTAATGAGTGTGTGTGTGTGTAATCATGGAATATATAGAAGGTAATAATAAACTTTAGCAAAATGCGAATCATATATAATTGTGGAATGTCGTCACAGAAGCATATCTGCTAAATGACCTAGCTTGGAATAATATTAAAACATGCATAAAAATTTAAGTACGTACAACAATCTCTGAGAATTGAGAAAAACAAATTGTTTTAATTAACAATATTGAGAGATAACCAAACAACAGCAATAAATTCCAATCTAGAGAGAGAGAGAGAGAGAGAGACAATAGTGGCTCGATATCATCTCGTGTCGATCGATTTGGTCCACACGTTCAATTCATCGACCACCTGCGAGGAACAGTTGCATGGCATGCAATGAGACAAAGACAAGAAGTTCACGGGTATGGCAAATCATAAAACCAAAAACGTATATGATAGATAAGTATCAATGATTAATTGTTCCACGACCCAGCTCTCTTCAAGAATGACCACACAGATATTTCCATGAAGCAAAAACTATTCAGG
The DNA here is from genome assembly GCF_004799145.2 of Neltuma alba. Taxonomy (NCBI): domain Eukaryota; kingdom Viridiplantae; phylum Streptophyta; class Magnoliopsida; order Fabales; family Fabaceae; genus Neltuma; species Neltuma alba. The sequence continues at coordinate 294,227 of NW_021636109.1, forward strand.
ATAAACAGTAGAAAGACATGTGAACTGTAGTATAGCACGTAAAAATATAGAGTAACCTATTTCGCTTCCTTGTCAATTGTAAATAGCCACAGTATCACAATCATATTTCATTGTTGATTGCTTCCTTTTATAATGTGTGTGCGCGTGTGTTGGTCAAGAATGTGCTCTCTAATCTTTGAATTTCTGACGGCATAAATAGTCTCTTATCAAATATGAAAAACAAAAGTTTCGGGGTCACTATTAGCTGATGCACATAGGTATTGTTTGGTAGGAAGTATTGAAAATCAGGAATAGGGATTGGGATTGGGATTTAAAAAATCTACTAAAAGAATATTTAACATAAGAGATTGTTTGTTGTAGAAGATTAGTCAGACCTATGAATATGGAATTGGGGAATACTATAACGGAAGTGTTATTCCCCAATCCCACTTCTATGGGTTTATCTAATCCCATGTAACAAACAATTACTTATACTAAATACTATTTTAATGATTTTTCTCAGTTGCAATTCTAATCCCAATCTTTCATTTTCAATACTTCGTACCAAACGGGACCATAGGTTTTTAATTATCTCCTTGCAACAATCCAAAATGTAAAGGAAAACCAACAAACAAAAAAGAATAGTATGTGTGAGAGAGAGAGAGACTAACTAGATTATGGTTTACTGTTTTAATTATTAGCCACAGGTAGCTTCCGGAACCTGGGAAGCTTCTGTCTCAGATTATAAGATTCACTATTAAACAATGGTTGGGCATTTCATGGAATATGGAATGTGAAACTAATTAATTATAATTAAAACAATGGAACGGAATATCCATATATATTTTTTAGACCAAGTATAAACATGTGAGATTTGTGTTTATTGTGAATAAAGTTTAACATATATTAGTCCTTTGAGCTCTACTGGACACAAAAACAAAACATGAAAAGAGAGGGAGTTAGGGCTTGATATATGCTTAACTGGGTTTAGAGGGAACAAGTGAAACCAGGAGGAGGGGTTTTGCCACAAGCAACAAGAAGCTGAAGAGCGAGGGGAACATAAATGTTGAGGTTCAGAAGCTTCAACTTCAACGTCGTGCAGAGGCACACTGCCGCCTCAAGCTCCACCAACCCTTGCAGCACTGGGCAACACTTGTTCACCACCGGGTCTCCCACCACTACGTGCACCAATCCGTTCAGAAGATCCACACAAGCTCCCAGTTTCAGTGTATCTATCGGACATGTCGCTTGTGCTGGGCACGGCGCCTTCCCTCCTCCTTTGCTCGGAGTAGGCGGGTTCAGAATCGGCACCGGCGGAAGTGGAGGAAGATCCACTGGTGGCTTGATTGGAGGCAGTTCAACAGGTGGCTTGATTGGAGGCAGTTCAACCGGTGGCTTGATCGGCGGCAGTTCCACCGGTGGCTTGATCGGCGGAAGTTCCACCGGTGGCTTGATTGGAGGCAAGTCCACTGGTGGCTTCACTGGCGGGACAGTCACCGGAGGCAACGTCACTGGAGGCAGTGTTACTGGAGGTAGGGTTACTGGTGGCTTAACCGGCGGCGACTTCACCGGCGGCTTGACAGCGGGAGGCTTTTTGGCGGGCTTGTGCTTCTTGGGAGGTTTGCCTTTGCCACAGTAGGGACAAGCAAGAATGGGAGAGAAAGAGGAGAGAAAAAGCATGGAAATGAAGAGGAAAGCATAGAGCTTTGAAGACTCCATGCTTAAAGGAGCTTCAAAACTTCTCAAGTTATGTCCTCTGCAACAAGAAAGAAAGAAAGAAAGGAATGACCGGTAAGCATACAAGCTTTAATGGAAGAAGAAGGTGATATATAGGAGAAGCAGCATAGAGTGATGAAAGAAGCAAACAAAAAAAAAAAAGGTTCAGAAAAGTAGATCACGTGATGATGGGCCAATTGCTACGGTCAAAATGGTCGATGACAGTGAAATGCTAGTTGGCAAAATTACCTTGCCACTCTATATTTCATGTTGAATCATCAATTTTACTTGTGTTATTATCTTCTTCTTCTTCTTCTTCTTCTTCTTCACTAAACAACACACTGAAACATCTATCTCATTTCTATTTTGGCTTCTTCTTTACTTTCAGGGAATAAAAAGCATGATGTTAATCTCATCATCCCATGACACTGACAGGAACTCCTAGTTAGCTAATTAATCAGAAGAAAAAAAATACTTACTTATCACCCATATAGTAATTATTAGTTCACTAGATTAGATTGCATGTTAGCAGAGCAGAATTTTACAGCAAGTTGTTCATGTTTTTTAGTAGTTTTCTGGAAATGTACTGAGAAAGAGTAATTATGATCTTGTGTATGTGTATAGCGCAAAAAGGCAACAGCTTTTTAGAAGCAGGTCCCTGAGGACACGCGATTTTTAGAAACTACTTGTACTTAAGTTTCTTTTTCACCCCACCAAAAAGTATATATTGATTTTTCATTTTTCAATACTTATGAATCAAAGAATGTATTTGCTTTCTTGCATGTGCATAACAGAACCAACATGATGATTATGCCAATAGACCAGCTGGCCAGGAGAGCATCGTATTATGATACGTACACTTGGATTAGATCAAGTTCACAATTCGCATAAAGAGCCATAAAAGTATTCCATGAATGCTTCAGTACGGGTAATAAATATGATATCTTTTTTCCCCCCCCCCCCCAGAGAATAGGAACACCCATATATTATAAAATAAATAATTTCTAAATCTGATTTGGAGGAAAAGAAATTTAGCTGCACATTCAAAGGTCAAGTTAGACTCATTCTATCAGGAAGGAACTCATAGGTATAATTCAGAATCTCTCTGTTGCTGAGGATCATGCATGTCCACTGATTGAAATCTTGCAAGAAATGAAATGGAATAAACTGCAAACAGGGAAAAGAAAGTGTCCTTGTTTTAATTATTTGTTCACCCGAAACGAAGATAAGGTTAACATTAATGTGTCTTTATGGTAATGGCTGAATGATTAGACCTTCATAGAGACCAGTGAAATGTGAAGGGACTTTTGGCCCCATCGTTCACGTACATACATAGAATTTGCGATAGACACTTCAAAAAGTTAATTAATTTAATTTATTAATTATCTGATATGTCGATGAATTAATCCTGATCTGATCTATAATTCCAGAAGACTTCTTATTTTTGCAATATGCCAACATATAGTTGCACTGTGTCGGCAACCGAAGAACACTTGAGGATTATAATATTGGTTAACTAAGGACTTGGCTAATTGCGCTATTTTAATTTAATCAAAGTTGATCACTTTCAGGATAAAGGAATCCAATCAGGAAAATCACAAAATGCTACCTTGTCCTCTCCCAATTGATAACTCTCACACAGAGGATGTTCGAGTGGTCTCTTTCAAGCTGTATGTTTCAGTATATTGGTTTTTCACTGTTGGTATTCTTTTTCATGGTCTTATGGGACACTAACTACCGCTTTCTTGCTTTTTCTTCCTAACACTATGCTCTTCTTTAATCATGAGATCAAACTTTCCCTTTGGCTCGTGGGTGTGTGTGTGTTTGGGCATTGCAATGAAATGGCAGTACTTACAAATTTACATAATGAAAAGTGAGAACTGAATCCAAGATCCAATGATATATATTATTGTCGATGAAGATTCAAGGTCTGGGGGCGTAAAAGAACAAAGAATCATAAAAAGCAAATTATGACCGTAACTTTAAAAAGGCTGGCTAGAGTTTATGGCAAAAGGGACCAGAATCGTTAGGTGCAGGGTACCGAGGGGAAAAAATAGGAAGATTTGGCCCATGCAGGTCTCGAACCTGCGACCTTCGCGTTATTAGCACGACGCTCTAACCAACTGGGCTAATAGGCCAACTCGTGATGAGAAATACAACAAGAATTTAATTCAATATATATGCCATCTTTTCATAAACGACATCCCGCACCCTATTAAACTCCTTTCATCGGACGCGGCTTCGAGAAACTTAATTGCAACGAAATAACATTTAGCATACAAAATTTAACAATTAGCTATAGCCAGAACAGAAATTAATAGAAGGAACCTTAGTAAGGGAGAAGAATGGAGGAGTCAGGAGAGTGGTGATGAGATGGATGTATGGCAGAGTAGCTACAGCTAATGGAGAAGAAGAGGATAAAATGAGAGTGGGCGTAGGGGAACAGTACAGGGTGGCACCCCATGTGAAAAGAAGAGGCAAAGAAAATGATGATTCAGTGAGAGAGAGAGTAAGGGATGGGCTTTGATGGAGATGCGTAGTTTTGGTCTCTGTCTGTCCCTCACAACACGCCTCTCTCTATAATGCCTTCACTTCTTTGTAACCTTCTATATTGATCCGTGAGTCACTGCCTTTTCTTCTCTTCACTCTCTCATGTGATCTCTCTCTCTCTCTCTCTCATTCATCCCATTTTTGTTGCGTTCTAAAATTGCATGTGAACAGCTAGAATATACCATTCATCATCACCAACCATATATAGCAAAGCAAGTTACCGGTTAATCATTGGAAGTTGTATCTATATACATATTATACGGCACAGTAAACCGTAAGTGACCAATCTGTTAGTTCTTCATAGTTGATATCTTAGTGGTCCATATGTGTGTGTGTCTCTTTTGGATCGATATCTCAAGGTTTGAGATGTTTAATCTTTTACTTTGTTCATGCCAAGTCCAGACATCTTTTCGTCCCCGAAAAAACAAAGATGAAAAATTAGTACTGATCAGTCATTCAACAAGTCACATCGAAGAAGTTATAAAAATTCTTCCTTCTGCTTCTTCTGCTTCTTCTTCTTCTTGTGATGATGATGATGAAGATATGAAATTTGGATCACAGAATTTGTGGGGAAGAAAACAGCGAGGCCTATTAATTGAATTTTGTCGTCTGTATTGTCTTGTTATGCAGAGACATTAAATGGGTTCTTATTAGCTTGTAGTGTGAAATCTATTGGCTTCAATTTCTTCGCAGTGATGGACTCTCAGCATGTGAATATGGAGATTGGAGTCTTGTGATGATCAAGTGGCATTTGCTTCATCCATCGCCACACAATCCATTGGATTATGTATACAGTACAGTACACACACACACACATGCATACACGGCATTTCTTCCTACCTAGCAAATCCATACAAATTTTTCATATCAAATTATTTGAAAGCACTTTTAGGATTATTGAATAGCATGCTTACTCTCATACATGATAGGGTCCAGATAAAAAAAAATGTCATTATAATTTTCCCTTTCAAAATCAAATTTATGAAGAAGAGTTTGGTATTTTTTGTTCTCTTCTATGCTATCATGAAATTATATATAAGAGAGAGTATGGGAAGATACAGAGGCACATGCGGTCCATGTGGATACGGTCGGAAGTGTTTAGTTTAGGTGTGAGTTATATGATATTATATGTAGAGAACATTGGTTGATGGTGAGAATGATTATGGATGGACGAGGGCCAGCGTCAGTGTATATATATTGAACAATTGCAACAGGCCATATAAGTTATCAGAAGCTGCAAAAGTGATATTGAATGATGAGAGAAATATTTGGGTTTTTACGCAAGTGCATGATTTGGAGGCTCACCAGGTGATTGTGCTCACCAATCATAATCATGTTTGGGTGTGTGATATTCTTCTGTGTGTTTGAGTTGGGAGAGACTTGTAGCAATGGATGGCAAGGACCATGAGTTCTATTTCGTTTTCTTCAAAGGGGGGGGGGGAATTAGGACAACGATCTGTCTCGCTGTGATTTATTGGAGAAAAGGATTCATTAAGAATTTATGATGACAGATCTGTTATGCATATCTCACTCGATTATCCTTGTCTCTTTTTTTCTTTTTAAAATAATTAACTTAACTAATATTTTTAATTTTCAGGAATAAATTCTTTAACTTCGGATGGAGTATTTATCTAAGTCTTGTTTCTGTTCTGTAGGCTGGGGGTAAGTAGTTAATGACTTGAGTAACGGGCCAGTCTCAAAATGAATAATGATTGTATTGTGGACTTGGTGTGGTAATAGAATAGTTGCGCGACGGCTCTAGCATCTTATTGGGCTTTTAGATCATCGTCTACCGTGTCTCTATCAGTATCGTCCTTGCATGCCAACCTGAATATGAATTTCAATATTTTATGACAAAAACCATGATTCACTTTTAACGCATCTAGTCATACGGATGCTTCAATATTAAGCTGTAAAAGAGGGGGGGGGGGGGGGGGAATCTCACATGCTGTATGTTTTTTGCTATGAAATTTAATAGCAAATGCTTAAAAGCTGTACTTCAGCTTTTTGCACGTATGTATCCTTTTATTTGCCTCCCCCACGTTGTCAAAGATAAATGTGGCTGCCACAGGATCTTTGGCTATACAAGAAATATTAATGTTGGAGAACTGAATAAAGAATCCTTTACACCATAGTGGAATTTTCTAAATACAAAGCCCCAAAAATGGGGCAAAGTTGAACCTTTTCAGCCAGTTAATCAATCAATAAATGTAATTAAATATCATCAACATCAAGCCAATCATTTGACTCGTCTTCCGACTCCTTACCTTTAGAATGGGCGGCCTGGCGCCGGCTGCCTCCTCTCTCTGAGTTTTCACTCAGTTGAACCCAGTCACTGGATCCATCAGGTGATGAACCCCTTGTGTCCTGAGCCCTCCTATGGCTTGATGTTCTATCAGAGAGATCACTACCATCATCTTCTAGGTCACTGAATGAGATATCTTCCTGTATCAAGTTTTACGCAGCAATTCAATAAAGCTAATATCAGTGTTTTGCATCTTCCAACCAGTTTTCACTACTCACCGTGTCATCAATTTGTAGGCCTTTTGCTGCATCTCTTTTCTCGGTCATGGTATTGGTTTTCTCGGATGGAATATTTTCTCTCCCTATTGCAATGTCCTCCCTGTGTTCTTGATCCTGACTTAACTGATCACGTTCTTCTATCTGGCAGTCTCTCTTCTCTCCAAGTTTCTGCAGAAGCGCATCCCTCGCTTCAACAATCTGAACAAAAAAGAAGAAAGGGAAAACATATACATGAGACAACATATAATTAGGGAACATCGCCACTCAGCTTTCAGACAAGTATATTTAAAAAAAAAAAAAAAAGAAAGGAGGATCATATACACATATTATCTTCAAACAGATAAATCTTAGTCATGGGAGCCACAGATCAAACCACCTGAAAAGGTTACATAAACACGCCAAAACTAACTAAACGAAGGTCCTAAAATAGGCAAGGGCATACACTAAAACCATAGAAAATGTCTGCTATTATAGAGCTTTGCTTTCTATTGGAGCGACAAACTTCCTTCATATGTACAAGAAATGTTAGGAATATAAATATTTGTTGGGGGTTTTTTATTTTATCACAGAAATCTACAAGGATGATAGGGATAATATATAATCGTGGAGTAAAATGACCATATCTGATTGGTCAAGGAGACTATATATAGAGCTCTCCATTACTGAAAATCAGGTTCAAAAATCGAAAATACATCTGAAGAAACATAGCTTGCCTTTGGGGTTGACAGGCACTCAAAACCACGTTGATCTAGTCTTGGAAGCAACAGCAAAAAGTAGATCATCCAGAATTTTTCCACGTTCATGTAGCTGCAAAGATTGAGTCTAAGTGAAACCAATTCAGGCACCAGTCTTTCTATAGTTAATACATGTTCTCTCTGGGAATTGGACATGCTGAAATCTGTCAAATCAAATTGAAATTTCTTAATTAGTATTGAAGCAGGAAAAAAAGAACAAAGAACAACACATTTCGTTGGGTTTATCTTGCTTTATGCATGCCACACAAAACGCACTTGCAATGTTATAAACTATCTGACAGATCAAGTCACAATCATTTTTCTTCCAAAGAGCATTTGCAGAGGTGAGTGTTGACTTATGTTGAAGGACACAAGAATCCTGTTGACGTTACAATCATGTGGAGCTTGAGCTGGCCTTCTCACAAGAATAAATCTTACATATTATCATATAGAAACTGTTGAAGTTAGAGCTTTCATACTCCTCAAAACACACAAGCAACAGTTAAAGTCCTCTATGGCAGAATAAGTGAGATAAAGCTTCAATCCTTTCATAAGTTCAGTTAGGCCCTTCCATATATTGCGAGCCTATCAGCCAATAATCAAAGAAAAAACTTCATTTCCCCCCCAGAAAAATGGAATGTAGGAGTTCCAAAATAAGAATTCAGGAGAAAGACCAACCTTCTACAGAGGAAGTTCAAGTGGAAATGCAATTGCCACTAATTAGTTATCATTATGTTTGTTTACTCGAACTAGAATTCCCAAAGCGATCAACTTAATTCCAGTAACCCCCACCAGCCAAGAATCACACATGTTCAATTGAAAAAGAACGGGGAGAGACCATGAACGGTATACCTTACTATCACATAATCAAAGAGAGATGGAAATACCATGATCGAGTGGCGATGGAAATTCTATCCAACACTCGGGCCGCCTAGAAATTTCTCTCACAAAACGAACAACCTCATCCGTCGTCCCCGGAACAACCCCATCATTCCGATCATCACCTTCACCATTATCATCTCCCTGATCATCCTCTAAAGCTTGGCCCTCAGGCAGAATTAATTGAGAGGCAAACTCAGAAATTCCAGTGACAACTTTATTGGAGGAGAGAAGGGAGAGCGAGCTCTTGAAGGTTCCACCGATTTCCGCCAGATCGTTCCTGATCCCATCGACATCAAGACTTCTTGACGACGAGTCCACAGAATTGCCAGCGGAAGAAGAAGATGGCGGCGGAGCGAGGAAATTGGCGACGCCTCGGAAAAGAGAGGATACGTCATCTTTGATCGCAGAGCCACCGTGGCGATTGCCGGAGGAGCTCCGCTCTGGTGAAGACGCGGATGTAACGGCTGTGTGAGGATGGGGAGATTGGAGGTCGTCGTTGGACTGGAGAGTCTTGAAGAACCAAGACATCTGAATTAAGAGTAAAAGTGAAGATTTAGTAAATTTTTCTTGTTAAGTTTTGGGTCAATGGTCAGTGCGGTACTGAGGTTTCCGAATCGAAGCCAGCAAAAGAGAAATGAAGTCTCTGGGGAAAAAGTCAGAGATGAGGAAGATGATTGGAGAGGGAAGTCACCAAATTAAGGATGTTTAATTGTTTTTATAGTTTCTTATGTTTTCCTCGTAGAATAAATATTTTGTGTATAAATGTGTATTTTCACAAGCTTGCGACTTAACTTCAAAGGCTGGCCTGTGTTTCAACTACTGGCGGGTGTATAAATCTTCAGCATACACAATTTTATTTCAGAATTAAGTATATAATTCTTCTTCAAATATATGTTCGCCACATCCTAATCCAAAACTTAAGCAACAAATATATGTTCAACCCTTTATACTATTCTTTTTATTATAATTCAAATTAATATGTCTTCAACCAACTAATAAGCCTCAACCACTCCTTGCAAAAAGACCTAAAGTCTGTTAAAATTTTACCTAATTGGGAAAAAAGGCTAATAGTTCTTTTTTTGTGTTTTTCAAATAAAGGAAATAATTTATTGAATTGTATAAATGATTACTATCTTGCCTGTAGATTATACGACTGAAAACGGGGCAATTAACATATGACTTATTTCAACACTACAACATTAAAGGAATAAACATTTCTTTGTTATGCTAATCACAATATCTTTTTATTAGAGGTAATATTATTCAAGATATTATCGTATACTAAATATAAACAACTCTCTTAATAAATTAATTCGTCAATCCACTAGACTCAACCTTATTAATAGGAATGAACATTTCTAGTACAATAATAATCATGTTTTCTTGAGAATAATACAAGAGACCCAATAAAAACTCTTGTCAAACTACATTTCTTCTGGCCACCAAAAAAAAAAATCGACTTCATATCTTTGTTGGGGGGAAAAAAATTAAAGGTCAGACAATCAAAATATAAGTTCTTATAGCGACAACGAGTAGAAAAATTGACAGGTATTTATAAGTTGATGACAATGGATGATGATACATGCATATGAATCAAATGTAGTGGATAAAATATAAGAACGCCGATTTAATGCATGGGACAAATACAATAAGGGGAAAAAAAGCCCGTGAGACATGACACGTGACCACCACCCCTGCATTAAATTAAATAATAAAAATCTTGAACTAAATCACCCAACCAAAAAGGTGCATGTGAAGAGAGGGTGTATATGAGGAGGAAGATTTAAAAAAAAAAAAAAAGAGTTGCTGGGCAACACATATCGCGTCATTACTGATTTCGGGTTACTCGATGAAACCCTCTTAGCTTATGTTTTTTTTTTTTGCCTCACCCAAAACATATATATCTTTTTATTGAAAGCAATCCTATCTGTGGCTCTGTCGAGTACTAAATGTGAATATCCTTTTCAACGAGAATTCGAATCTTGGTTCGTCACGTTATGAGAACTAACCTCTTCTGTTTATGTTTTTAGTTATTTATTTATTTTTATTTTGGGTTGAAAATCACTTGTATTCCGCAGAGATACTTGGTTGGTTCACCATCAACTGAGCTTTATGGTAGCCTCCGTCCTTGTCCCGCATTTATCGTAGTTCATTGATATTTGCACCACAATCGTTTTCATCTATTATTTCTCCTCCATCCACTTTGGCAGGTTTTTAGATGACATCATAACCATCTTCTCTATTTGCTCTCAGTTCACTCTGGGATAGAAAGCACATCAGAGGAAGACTACAACAGAGAGAGGGGAACAGGATGCAGCGTATTACCTCTGATCCTAATTATAAGAGCTAGTTAGCTAATTTGAAGATTAAAAAAAAAGTTAAATTAGTTACTTGTAATAAATAGATGTTGTCTTTCCAAAAATATCTTTATTAATCAAGTGTATTAGTTAGAACGACTATTGTTAGAAAATTAACTTGAAAAAAAAGTATAAATATAATAGACAAAGTGAATTAGAGTCTTATATTTAGGATCAAAATAAAAGTCAAACAAGATCTTATATTAAGGACCGGAGATAGTATATAATAAGCAAATAATTATAAATAATATTTATACATGCCAAGAAAAATCTAATCGCCCACAAATTTATTGTGCTGGCTCTCGATCATTTAATTGTAGGCAAATATGTACCATTCAAACCATTGATTACACCTTAAATCATATCCGGTTACTGTATATTAGACATGATTCCTTCTAGCCGTGAAGCATCAAGAATTAACTTCCATACAGAAAACTTCTCCCCAACTAATGGAAGAACTCATTTTCACTTAGCAAGTTTAACAACTCTTGGAACCATTTTAAAAAAATATTTTTACATAAATCGAGACAAAAAATTTTTTTTTACATATTTATCTTGTACGACATGTAAATTTTGTTGGCAAGAGTATTGTGACACTCTCCAATCATTTCTTTTGGGTTTAACTGCTAAAACTGAACATTTGGAACAAAACGGACCAAAATTAACAGCCAGTGGGGTGATGCTATATATTAAGCATTTACCCAGAAAATTCATAAGTGGTCTACAGGAAGCTGACAAGTGATCACTTACAACATTTAAACTGACAGTTCACAAATTTTTGTTTGATAAATGAAGTATCAATAATCACATGATACAAACAATTTCTATCATACATGAAAAAATCCAACAAAAAGAAAAAACTGAGAGAAGTTATCCAGAACAATTTTTCTGCTAACGCATTAACAGTAATGGATCAGGAGAAAGAAAAAAATTCTAAGTGGTCTGAATAAAAGCTCATTATCAGTTTTCTTGAACTTAATAGCCAAATAATGAAAAACCTCTCTCTCACTAAATTATTCAATAAAGAATTTCACTCTTGCTATCTACTGCACATACACAACATATAGTACAAGTCTGTCTATCCTTGGTGTCTCCCAATCTCAGAATCCAAAACTGAGCGTCCGCGTTTCTCTTCATCGAGTTTTATGTAGAAAGAATTTGTTTTCCAGGTGAAGTGTCTACATGAGACCGGTGTATGGATTGTACGCTTGAACAGGCACACCCGAGCCATAGGGGTGGACAGTAGCTCCATAAGGATTTCCAAAAGGGTTAGAAGATTGTTGCTGAGGGGCCATCATCATCATTTGCTGCTGCTGCTGCTGCTGAAACATGAAAGCCTGCTGCTGGTTGGTCATGGCAGCCATCTGGACAGAAGGAGGAGCAGCAACCGCATTAGAAGCGAAAAATGGATCGTGCACTGTCGGCTGCATCATTGTTCCCATAGGCGCAGGCTCCCATGGATTATAGCTCACATTCTGGTTGTTCCTTCTGACTGCATCATCATATAGGCTGTCTAGTGTAAGCTTGTCTAACCCTCCCGCCTGATCATTCAGATAATCCATCAACACTCGTTAGAAGAATAACAAAAGGATGAACTGACTGCATGAAGGACAGAATATTAAATTGAGCAGAAATTTTCAAATAAGGCTTCACCAGTTTGCTAGCTGCAGAAGCACTCTCATTAGAACTTGGAGCTGTAACAAGTGCCAATTCCCAGCCTGTAGTTCCATTTTCTTGTTTTGAAACAGAAGTTGGCTGATCAGCTGAAACCATCAGCAATGAGTAAGTCATAAGAAATGACACTAGGATACATGCCTACAAGACTAAAGTATTGAAATTTTAGCTGCACACCAAGGGAGGAAATGAAGGGAATGCCAAAGCATAATTCACTCAATTAAGTCGTTAAAAGTCGGAGGTTTAGCCCTAAGAATGTTTAGAATCATTCTTCTTCAAAGAGAACCATTCAGTCCACTTATAATCAAATAACTTATTCATACCCACAAGTGCAAATCCACAACCTTATTTTACCAATACAATTAAATAGAGGAAAAGGAAGAACAGCATACCAACAGGAACAATGGCTAATGCCAAGGCATTCTTCTCTTCCAACTCTGATGCAGCAGGAACAGGATCATCCAAATTCTAGATGGCAAGCCAAAACAAAGTAAGTTCGTAGTTGCAGCTAAAGCATCATTTAAAAATCAGATCGTATCCAAATCAACCAGTTAGCAATCAGCCCAAGTCAAAAGCAGGAAACTAAGAGGAGTTCCAATAATTTACCAACAAATCAGGCGGTGGTTGTGCTGCAGGTGCTTCCACTTTTACAGGTTCAGGAGGGGGAGGTGGAGGTGACTCCTGCACAGGTGCTGCAGGTGCCTCCTGCGCCTCTGATGTCTTGTTGTATTCTATAGCCAAAACTTCTTTTGGAGGGGCAATTTTGTTGTCAATGCCCTGGTCCATAATTATACACGGAAATCAGTTTATTAAGGTATTAACAGAAGATTCCATATGTTTAGACCCCAATGTATTACTCCAAAGCTTTTTGGGCATGAGAATAACGTGACTTAAATATTCACCAAGCTGCCATATTACAAAATGGTTGGACCATCTTCTTAATCACAACTTGTGTCAAAATGATTCCCCTTTGCATTCGACTTCTAGCAGCAAGCATATTTTTGTTATTGACAAGTAGATAGCCAATAGGAATATGACTGCGTCAATTATAAGTACAACAACTAGAAGTTCCTTCTTTTTCATTTTGCACTTGCATCCATAACATCAGTCTTGTCAATTCCTGATTTGTAAGGATATGTGTTCAGATTAGAAAAGACAGTGCCGTACCTGATCCTTGCGGACTATTGAATCCCGGGGAGCATCTTTGACATACTCTTCCATGGCTTGCAGAAATGATGCAGGGGGCTTCATGTCATCAACTAATTTCACTCAGTATTGTATTTAAACAAATATTTTAAGAAAATAGTAATTGAAAAGGCAAGAGACATGAGCCAACAAACCTGCTCGATTTTAACAAATTTCTCTCCTCGCCCAATATCAAGATTTCGACATATTTCATAAAACTCAGACAGTCTCTCAGCCTGGAAGGAGTCACATTGAGGATATTAAAAGATAACCACGGGGACAAATAGAAGAATAAAAAAGAATTCTACAAGTAATACCTGCTTCCCAGCCCTCCTGTATATATCAAGAGCTCTCAAAGCATCAGACCGTTGCATCTCAAAAAACTGTGACAATACTCTCGTTAATACTTGAAAAGTTTAATATTGAAGCTTCATATTTAAGACAACTCACAACCGTACTATACCTTATCAACCAGATTGATAGTGCCATCACTAATAGCTTGATAAATTTTAGTGCTTTCTGAAGCGACCTACTTAAAACAAAAACTATATTCAGAAAAGCATAATGAAAACCAAAACTATCCAAAAAAAGCGTAAACAATTCACCCACCATTGAAAGTGCTAGCTGAATGACAAAGTTATTCACAGCTGCTCCCTCTGGCTGCACCACATAAAAGTTTTATCAGTTGTTAAAAAATTACAGTGCATCACCATTGAAGATTCGTTTCATATATTGGGACATATCATCTGTGAAATGCTTGGTTATAGTCCAATTTAACTTGAACAAGTAAATTAAAAGTATACCTGACAACAAAGAACACGAAACAGAAGTTCTTGTAATGCTGGCAACTGCTCCAACAACTCTGCAGTGTCCAAATCTTTAGTCCTCTGTGACAAAAATTACAATTAATCTATCGTTCCTTAAGGTGTTAATTATTAGCATTGAAGTAACAAAATGTGCATGGGTTGTCGCTAATAATCATAGGTGAGTATTATTCTGCATCAGGTTATCATCTCACTTTCTTCTTTAATAAATTACGTTCACATAGGTCATCTACATACAGTAAAGATACTCGACCAAAATGAAACATATATTGCATTTAGAAGATTTGTACTCACTGGACGATCTGTCTCAATGTCATACTTCAATACACGAAAGCATTCCAGTCTTTCCTCCAAAAACAATGCATAAGTGCGGACCCATGCTGAATAATCCCATGCTGAGCAACAAATAAATGCCAAGGAGTTAGTAGCAGTGACAACAACATCAATGGCAGAAAGAGAAGCTAAGTTACCATTTGGACTGGAATCATCTTTGAAATGAGACATGTTGAGCATATGACTTCTGCTTCTGCCATAATTTATGAGTTCCTCATGGAATGTGGGATCCACTTCCCTTAGGGCACGGTGAATAACAATTAAAGTTTTTAAAGCAACCTGTGGGCAAACAAACTGTCAGCCAACCGTATAGAAATTGCACAAACACACAATTCCTCAAACAACAGCGGCTCCAAACCCTATCAGCAAAAATTTCTATCGACCAAATCACAGTAAGCCAACAACCACCAGTTGATGATAGGAACAGAAAAGAAGCACATTGAGCATGCATGATTCGGCCAAAATAGAACAGGAGGACCACAGAAGTTGGCATGAAAACATGGCTTCTATAAATATTATACTTTCATTTCTAGATGAAAAGATTAAAATTAACTCAATCACATAACATGGGGAGATGCAAGATATGATTAAATTGATCACATACTAAGTAAGGTCATAGACATGATGTTTGAGTTTCCACCATAGCCGCATATGACACAGAAGCATCCAGCAGAATGAATTCAGATGAAATGCCCAAACGACTTTACTATTCAAAAATGTACTTGCCAAGCAAACACGAGTTCCAAAAAGCTCCATAACGTGTTCCCCATCCTTTAGTGAATACATTGAAAAGTTTTTTGTCCCTATGGTATCTAAAATATTCACAACTCAGATGCATAATTACCAAAACCTGATATACCTACCGCCCAGTTATGTGTCTTTGACAAACGTCTTGCGAGAGCATGGATGCAATAAGCAACATCAGCCCGAGGTCTAGTGGCAGAGACCGCAGAAAAAATAGCTGCGAAAAGAAAAACAATCAATAGATGGAGCAGAGACCCTAACACCTGACAAACCATCCCTTCTATAAGCACGTCACAACTCGCAAGTAGCAAAAACATAGAATGAGTCAAAAACAGATCAATAGGACAAGTTCCTGTACAAAACGATACATTAGGACGAACAGTTATCAGGGGAGCGGACAAACCTCTTATATGTTTCTCCTTTGATGGACGCTCCACATGATTTGTGGCTCTCACTATAGCAATGTCCAATTCCTGCAAAACATGATATCATGTAAGGAGATATGGGAATACGCGTGACTGAGCATGTGATGAAAGAGATTATGCGCATGAGAATCACCTTGTAATCACTGTTGACTTTAGCCAATGAAACTGTTGTCGTGTCCTTCAGGGCTCCGAGAGCTTTTCTTAAACTATTCTGCGTGCCTCCTGACATTCTCTCCCTCTCTCAATCAGGAAATCCTGCTGGAAACCGAGGATAAGATTTTGGTCAATTCCAAGGCTCATCCCTTTAATTACACATCAAATATTCCAAGTCTCGAACAGCAAATAAAAACAAAATAGTGTAAATTGTGAATCTATTCAGATCCAAACAAGTAGACAACCACCACCGGCCCTATAGTAACCATCCTTAGAACTCCAATCCAAGAACAGACTTCAAAATTCCAAAATCAATAATATCACCAATAATCTTTTCAATCATCACTGGGATTGCAACGAGAACTAAGAGATTTTGACCAAAACAAAGCTACATGGAAAGCCATCGCATTATTCAAGGCATGGTCAGTTCACTGAATTTTCTTTGACGAGATTAAAATCAACATCAACCATAACAACCAAGCAATATCTCCCCTTGGACAAAATTAGAAAGAAAAAAAAAGATGATAAAGAAGGATCTAGGACATTACAAGAGCAAACCGATTCACACAATTAAACAAGTACATCAGCAGATAATCCGCGAAAAGAGAAATAAAAAAGATGAACCACAGAAGCGAAACGAGTTGACTGAGCTGGATTTACCTGTAGCTGAATCGAGAAGAGAGAGAGATGAAGAGAACGAAGAACAGAGAATGAGGAGAGAGGAGGGGAAAAAGAGGGAGATGCTGGCTCTATGACCAGAACAACAAAACAGTGGAGAACCAATTTGAGCTTGGTTTGGTTAATTGGTTGGATCGTCGGCGTCTAAGACGTAATTTGCAATTGCCTTTTTAATTAGTATATATTTTTTTAGCATATTTTCGTTTTTCTTGTCTCAGAATATGAAAATGCGGGGGTGGATGGAGCTGTACTGTCCTTTCTGGTTAAACGAATGCGCCATGATACCGGGGATGTGATAGTAATTTTCTAATTGAGAATGGTCAATTTAGTTTTGTATATTAAGACTTCTTAGCATGACATTCAGTTGGAAAATAATAATAATTCCATATAAAAAAACACTGTCATCTAGTGCTTGTTTAGCAAACACATGTAATTATTTTAAAAAATTATTTTTTACATACAAAATTCATCTCATATAGGAAGAGAATTTTTAATCAATTTAATTAATTAATTTTTATACTCTTTTATTTTACCTGTTTTTATTAAAATTTTATATATGAGAATTCACTAGGCTTTGGAAGAATTTGAAGCCTATGTTGCTATGAAATTTGGAGTTTGTCCCGCACAAAAATAAAAGCCAAAAGGAATAGGGTTGGAGATTCTGAAATAAAAATCTATCTCCATGTTTATAAAATAAAAATAAAAATAAAGTGGGTTTTGTTTTGTAATTACAAAGGGCAAACTTCAAGTTTGAGACTGGGTTTTATCTTCTACATTTGTCCTTAGCGCATATGCAGTTCTTCTCCCCTGCTAGCTGTCTGAAGACAAACGCGCGGCAATTATCAAGAAGGCGTTCAGTTCGGGTTAACGCACTAGGATTATGGGCGGCGTTTAAAAACGCACATTTCACATAAATTAATATAAAAGTACTCTCATATATTCATTTTATATTTTATAAAAGAAAAATCTTTAAAAAATGACTATTAAATTTCAAATTTCTAAATCAAGAATTACTACAAAATGTATTGTCATTTGCTTTTCGAATGTAGTCATTTTCTTTACGAGTATAGTAACTAATACTAATTTAGAATTTTGAAATTTAATAATCACTTTTTTAGGATCTTTCCTTTTATAAATTATAATTAAAAAAATTATTTATAAATTATTCTAAACATACCCTATTATAACTGACTGTTTTTCATTCGACTTTCTACTCAATAAAATGAGTAATTTTTTAGAGGATACTTGAAGTTTTTAATTATTCATATTATTTCTATTCCTATTATAATTATAATTTGAATAAATATAATTCTGAAAAAAATATAAATATAGTTATCATGTTTTCATTTTAACATTAAATTCAATAAGAGTACCATGCACTTACAGAATTTGGAAAATAAAATTTTCTTGTAAATTGTCTTGTGTGTTTTTATTACGATTTTTTCTAAGTATATGTATCTTCTTATAAAAGAGAATCATGTTTGAAATATTATTAGAAACTATATGTAAATATGTCTTCTTGTGAAAATTTACCAAGTTACGAAAGATTAACTATTTAGCCAGACTCAACCTTTTTTGTGCTTTTATTGACAGTTACTGATTGTCTGCGCCAATCAT
The DNA here is from genome assembly GCF_004799145.2 of Neltuma alba. Lineage (NCBI taxonomy): Eukaryota > Viridiplantae > Streptophyta > Magnoliopsida > Fabales > Fabaceae > Neltuma > Neltuma alba. The sequence goes on from NW_021636109.1 coordinate 312,601, forward strand.
GACATGTTCATTTTATTTCATAATTTACGACATGCATCAATTAAAATGAAATTATAGATATCAAAATCAATATTAGATCAACAATGACATTAATCCTTATTAAAAATTGTGGCAACAAAAAAAGTCAATTAAAAATGATATTACAACAAATGGATGCAAATTGTTAAATAATAAATCAAACCGAATGAGTTTATCCTACAGTTCAAGATCTTGATTTGGCCAAACACCGTAACTCAAGAGCTACCAAACACATCCACAATAATTTTGATATTTTCTTTTTACTCCTTTCACGTTATATTTTTTTCCTCCTGGTTTGAAATATTGACTGCTTTTTTGTCTGAGAAATTTTGACCCGATCAAAAATTTTAATTTACCCTCGTTTGGTATATAGAAGAGCTTTTATGGAAGTGGAAGTAGAAGTGGAGTGGAGGTGATTCTAAAGTATGTTTGGTATGCAATGGAAGTGAGATATAATTTGTAATAAAAATATCCATTTATAATGTGAAAAGACCTATATGCCTTGACTGGAAAAAAAGAAACTCCCCCCAGTCCAAATTCTCAGTCGTGCCGTCAGCCACCAGCCACCGTAGCAATCCACCATAACCACCCCGCACACAAACACAACCATCATCCTCCATTTTAAAAACAACTATCAGCCATCAATAATCAATAGCAATTCAAAAAAAAAAAAAAAGATTCAGAAGCAGAGCCTCAGAGGCATCGCCATAAAATAAGAGAAGAGGAAGACGACAGGACGGAGAGTTTTGGGCAAATCACAATCTCTTTTTCATGGCTTCATGGTCGCGAGTCTGAATCAAATTGGATGATCGCGAGTCTGCCAACCTCTCCCTCACGAGGACGACAGCAAAGATGGTTGCAACTCGCAAGTCTCCCTCACGGCTTCAGATCTGAGAAATCTGAAGCCATCACCGCCGTGAGGGAAAGGCTGGGAGACAAGGACGATGGCGGAAAATGATTACAACTCCAATGCTTATAGATCTGAAGTTGTCGCCCTCCAACTATATGATGATCTGCTGCCTCCTAATCTCAGATGAAGCCGTCGTCGCCTGTACCTTTAGATCTGAAGTCGGCGGTGTCTTCAGCTGTGCTCTTCATCATTATCACTGCTTCTCATGGACGTTTGTCGTCGCCGGAGGTTGCTAAAGGAGGAGGTTGTCGAATGGTTTAGGAAGAGGAGGGTTATAATGTTAGGGCAAACTTGTCAATAAATTATAAAATTGAGGATATGATGGTCTGAAAAAATTCACTTCCATTAACTGGATGAGTTCCATGGGTCATAGGGTAGAAGTCGGTTCCAGCATTTTTGGTGGAAGTGAGTTCCTAGAGAATTGAGTTCCAGCACAACACCAACAAACAACAAGGTTGATTCCACTTCCACTTCACTTCTCTCCTTCCAATTCCTTGCCACCAAACGAGGCATTACTTGTTATATAACATTGGTCAACGTCCAAACTATAAATTCAAATACACAGCATAATATTCTTTCCATTCCAGGCCACAGATGCTTTCTTTTCCATAAAAACTTGAATTCTATTAAATAAAAATCAAGGTTATATATTATTATGTCGAGATTAAATTTGAATTAAAAAAAAGGATATTTTTCGGATGAAATTAAATTATTTTTGTCAAGTAGTTAACCGAGGTCGCAAACCTAATCGCACTAACCTGTACCTCATCTAAAATAAATATATAGAAATAATCCACAGTTTCAATAAAATTGGAAATAACTATGAGATCGAGATATATTAAAAAAGAGAGAGAGATATAAGGATAAGATAATTGGAATAAGTATTTTTTTTTCACAATTGACAAGCTTCTGCTGATTAAAACAAAGGAATGACATCATATGGGGATTGTTAATTATGAATTAAAAAAGTTTGGGGGCAATATATATGAATTATATATATATATATGATTAAGTCTTTGTGTGTGTGGATTCGGAATGAACAAGTTGCTTGAGGAATACTCCAAGGGGGAAAAGTCTTGTCTTCAAACAAGAGACCAGTAAGAAAAGAGAGTTGCTTAGAAAAGGGCAAATTGAACATGACCCTGCGCTGCCAGCTATTTTTAGAGTTTATTATTACACATTCTATTGGTTCTTTTTGTCATCTGTTAAAATATTTACATTTATTTTTTTACAATTTACATAATGTTTGATTTTTTTTAAATCAAACCTGAAATGTTATTATCTGGTAATGTTTTGTTAATGCTTTAAATCTTAATGTCCACTTTTTTTTAATGCTGTTAGAATTAAAGGACTGAAAGCATTTTTATAAAATTAATGAATCAAATTAAATATTATGGTGAATTTGGGATTAGAGGACTAAATATACACTTTTATCAAAAATATTATGATTAATGTTACACATATAATTATCATTGCTGCCTATAGATATAATTGGTATACATAGTAAGCACCTTTTATCACGTGGTACAAGAAATAACAATTGTTAAGATCAGATTAAAATTTCTTTCAATGAATACATATAAAAAATTCTCAGTAATATCAGTAAAAAAAAAATAAACACTTTTTTTGTATATCGCGCAAAATTTAGCAATTAAATGAAGAAAACATTCTTTCACAGATACGAGTACATCGCCTTATACTGGTGCAGCTTAATTAATGTTAATTGTGTACTACTATGTCATTAGAGAGAGAGATAGAGAGGGTAATATATTGATATAGATGATTAATTAAAATAACATGCTTAATTAATTCTTATAAGTACTGCAACGCTTAACATATATGGAAGTTCATTAGATAATATCTGCCAACTAAACAGTCAGTTAAAAGATCCAAAATCAACCTAATTAGGAAATGGACATAAAAGATTATATGCTGAAGGATATACCAATTAACTTAATTGATAAAATTAGAAATATTTTATTGTTGTTGAAATAATTAAAGGTGGAGTTCAATTTATAATAATAAATTAATAATCCATAAATGGTCCCATATGATGCGCTTAGTCAATGATTGCCACCATGCATGCACTCATTTCTATATTTTTAAAATCATTCACACAAAAAATATGTATTATAATTATTGGACACCAACTTTGTTCTCATCCCACTTTCCCCTTGGCTGTTCTTTCAATATTAGAATCAAAAGAATCTTCTCCTCCTCGTTGTGTCCAACTCTAACAATATATAATAAATAAATTTATATTAATAACTAATAATAATTTGGCATCTGTTT